>NW_026777471.1:0-300000 GCF_028023285.1 Balaenoptera ricei | reverse complement strand
TTTCTCTTTCCTGGGATATTGAAGGTGGAATGAAGTGGAGGTCCTTGTCAACAGAGCAGCCCTAAACTTTGGGGTGCTTGTGTCTTGCTGATTTTTCATTTTCCCAATTTATACCCCCATGAGTGGAAGTGCCCTATGCTCTCTAAGCTGTGTTTCTTAGATGTTTCAGGACTCACCGTACACTTCTCCAGAGTGGCTGTTGGCAATTTACATCCCGCCCATCAGTGTAGCAAGGCTCCCATTTCTCCATGGCCTGTCCTGCATTTCTGGTTTTGACACTTTTTTCAGCATGGCCCTTTTGACCGATGGGTAGCGAGTCTTCTCTGTAGCGCTGATTTGCCTTTCCAGGTTGCTTGGTTGGCCAAAAAGGGCGTATGCGTTTTTTCCTGAATATATTCAGGAAAAAACGCATACGCCCTTTTTGGCCAAGGGCATCGTTGTCAACGTTTTGCCGCTTTTCATGTGCTTTAAAGGCGATTCGAATCTACCTCCTGAAATCTGTTTCCTGCAATTCTGCCTTGATTTCAAATCCTCTTCTTTGCCTTCCCTCAATATATTTGTGGACGAGAGTTATCATTTATAACTCTGCAGGTTTGTGAATTGCAGGGCCCTGAACATCCATTTTACAACTCGCGTTTTTGGGAGCTGGCCGCAAATGCACAGGATGGCTTCAGGCCCTGTTCTGGTTCCGGGGGGCAGGATGAGCCTGTGGTTAATTCTTCTTCCTGATGGGAAAATAGAGTGACCTGTGCCTGTCCCCACACCAAGAGCTAGTCTCTCATTGGTTCCCCGTCTTCCCGTTCATCCTCAGGACAAATTGCAACCTGTACGGAACAGGAGGTTAAAGGTGCTGATGCTCCAAGTAGGGAGATTGCTAGTAAAGCGGCTGGAATGGCGAACCCGGGCACAAGGAGATGAGAAATGAGGTGCCTTTTAGAAACCTTTCCCCATCACACGGTGTACCATCTTCTGGGTTTCTCATGCATGTTTTCGATGTAGGAAGATGCACTTGAACCTGGAGATTTGGAACCCATGGAATGGGTACCACGCAGTATTACTTTAAAGGGTCTGCGTTTGCGCACCCAACCTCACCAAACCTCTCAGCCCCAAGAGTGTCCACCCTTATGTCTCATCCAGCTGTGGGTCTAGATATGGTCAATCCAGGTTGCATCACAGCCCCTGAACGCATTGTGGAAGAATTTCTCTCTCTTTCACTGTCTTTGCTTCATGGGTTCTTCAAAGTAATTTATTTTTATAATGGGGTTTAGCTGCTTTTCACTGCTGTGTTTATGCCGCTTTACACCCCCTTGACACACTGACAGAGAGATATCAATACATAGGTTTTAAGATTATTACTAGTCAGATATATTCTTGTGCTGTGAATAGGGCGTGTTGAGTCCAGTTCTCTGAGCCAGGAGTAGGTCTTGTCTATTACATATTGGGTTTATGGAACGGTATCTGAGCTAATTTGAAACCCTTGTTTTATGTATCACCCCACCTCACCTTTCCCGTTCAGCAGCCATAGTGTGTTTTCTGCATGTGTGACTCTGTTCTGTTTTGTAATTCAGTTCAAGTGTAACGGTTTTTACATTCCCTCTATCAGTGATACCTTATGAGAAGTGTCCTTTTCTGTGTGACTTATTTCACTTAGAATCGTCGTACCTAAATCCACTCATCATGCTGCTACTAGCCTTATGACATTGATTTCATGGCTGAGTGATATTCCCTTGTACATAAGGACCACAACTTCTTTATCCATTTTTCTCTTTCCTGGGATATTGAAGGTGGAATGAAGTGGAGGTCCTTGTCAACAGAGCAGCCCTAAACTTTGGGGTGCTTGTGTCTTGCTGATTTTTCATTTTCCCAATTTATACCCCCATGAGTGGAAGTGCCCTATGCTCTCTAAGCTGTGTTTCTTAGATGTTTCAGGACTCACCGTACACTTCTCCAGAGTGGCTGTTGGCAATTTACATCCCGCCCATCAGTGTAGCAAGGCTCCCATTTCTCCATGGCCTGTCCTGCATTTCTGGTTTTGACACTTTTTTCAGCATGGCCCTTTTGACCGATGGGTAGCGAGTCTTCTCTGTAGCGCTGATTTGCCTTTCCAGGTTGCTTGGTTGGCCAAAAAGGGCGTATGCGTTTTTTCCTGAATATATTCAGGAAAAAACGCATACGCCCTTTTTGGCCAAGGGCATCGTTGTCAACGTTTTGCCGCTTTTCATGTGCTTTAAAGGCGATTCGAATCTACCTCCTGAAATCTGTTTCCTGCAATTCTGCCTTGATTTCAAATCCTCTTCTTTGCCTTCCCTCAATATATTTGTGGACGAGAGTTATCATTTATAACTCTGCAGGTTTGTGAATTGCAGGGCCCTGAACATCCATTTTACAACTCGCGTTTTTGGGAGCTGGCCGCAAATGCACAGGATGGCTTCAGGCCCTGTTCTGGTTCCGGGGGGCAGGATGAGCCTGTGGTTAATTCTTCTTCCTGATGGGAAAATAGAGTGACCTGTGCCTGTCCCCACACCAAGAGCTAGTCTCTCATTGGTTCCCCGTCTTCCCGTTCATCCTCAGGACAAATTGCAACCTGTACGGAACAGGAGGTTAAAGGTGCTGATGCTCCAAGTAGGGAGATTGCTAGTAAAGCGGCTGGAATGGCGAACCCGGGCACAAGGAGATGAGAAATGAGGTGCCTTTTAGAAACCGTTCCCCATCACACGGTGTACCATCTTCTGGGTTTCTCATGCATGTTTTCGATGTAGGAAGATGCACTTGAACCTGGAGATTTGGAACCCATGGAATGGGTACCACGCAGTATTACTTTAAAGGGTCTGCGTTTGCGCACCCAACCTCACCAAACCTCTCAGCCCCAAGAGTGTCCACCCTTATGTCTCATCCAGCTGTGGGTCTAGATATGGTCAATCCAGGTTGCATCACAGCCCCTGAACGCATTGTGGAAGAATTTCTCTCTCTTTCACTGTCTTTGCTTCATGGGTTCTTCAAAGTAATTTATTTTTATAATGGGGTTTAGCTGCTTTTCACTGCTGTGTTTATGCCGCTTTACACCCCCTTGACACACTGGCAGAGAGATATCAATACATAGGTTTTAAGATTATTACTAGTCAGATATATTCTTGTGCTGTGAATAGGGCGTGTTGAGTCCAGTTCTCTGAGCCAGGAGTAGGTCTTGTCTATTACATATTGGGTTTATGGAACGGTATCTGAGCTAATTTGAAACCCTTGTTTTATGTATCACCCCACCTCACCTTTCCCGTTAAGCAGCCATAGTGTGTTTTCTGCATGTGTGACTCTGTTCTGTTTTGTAATTCAGTTCAAGTGTAACGGTTTTTACATTCCCTCTATCAGTGATACCTTATGAGAAGTGTCCTTTTCTGTGTGACTTATTTCACTTAGAATCGTCGTACCTAAATCCACTCATCATGCTGCTACTAGCCTTATGACATTGATTTCATGGCTGAGTGATATTCCCTTGTACATAAGGACCACAACTTCTTTATCCATTTTTCTCTTTCCTGGGATATTGAAGGTGGAATGAAGTGGAGGTCCTTGTCAACAGAGCAGCCCTAAACTTTGGGGTGCTTGTGTCTTGCTGATTTTTCATTTTCCCAATTTATACCCCCATGAGTGGAAGTGCCCTATGCTCTCTAAGCTGTGTTTCTTAGATGTTTCAGGACTCACCGTACACTTCTCCAGAGTGGCTGTTGGCAATTTACATCCCGCGCATCAGTGTAGCAAGGCTCCCATTTCTCCATGGCCTGTCCTGCATTTCTGGTTTTGAGACTTTTTTCAGCATGGCCCTTTTGACCGATGGGTAGCGAGTCTTCTCTGTAGCGCTGATTTGCCTTTCCAGGTTGCTTGGTTGGCCAAAAAGGGCGTATGCGTTTTTTCCTGAATATATTCAGGAAAAAACGCATACGCCCTTTTTGGCCAAGGGCATCGTTGTCAACGTTTTGCCGCTTTTCATGTGCTTTAAAGGCGATTCGAATCTACCTCCTGAAATCTGTTTCCTGCAATTCTGCCTTGATTTCAAATCCTCTTCTTTGCCTTCCCTCAATATATTTGTGGACGAGAGTTATCATTTATAACTCTGCAGGTTTGTGAATTGCAGGGCCCTGAACATCCATTTTACAACTCGCGTTTTTGGGAGCTGGCCGCAAATGCACAGGATGGCTTCAGGCCCTGTTCTGGTTCCGGGGGGCAGGATGAGCCTGTGGTTAATTCTTCTTCCTGATGGGAAAATAGAGTGACCTGTGCCTGTCCCCACACCAAGAGCTAGTCTCTCATTGGTTCCCCGTCTTCCCGTTCATCCTCAGGACAAATTGCAACCTGTACGGAACAGGAGGTTAAAGGTGCTGATGCTCCAAGTAGGGAGATTGCTAGTAAAGCGGCTGGAATGGCGAACCCGGGCACAAGGAGATGAGAAATGAGGTGCCTTTTAGAAACCGTTCCCCATCACACGGTGTACCATCTTCTGGGTTTCTCATGCATGTTTTCGATGTAGGAAGATGCACTTGAACCTGGAGATTTGGAACCCATGGAATGGGTACCACGCAGTATTACTTTAAAGGGTCTGCGTTTGCGCACCCAACCTCACCAAACCTCTCAGCCCCAAGAGTGTCCACCCTTATGTCTCATCCAGCTGTGGGTCTAGATATGGTCAATCCAGGTTGCATCACAGCCCCTGAACGCATTGTGGAAGAATTTCTCTCTCTTTCACTGTCTTTGCTTCATGGGTTCTTCAAAGTAATTTATTTTTATAATGGGGTTTAGCTGCTTTTCACTGCTGTGTTTATGCCGCTTTACACCCCCTTGACACACTGACAGAGAGATATCAATACATAGGTTTTAAGATTATTACTAGTCAGATATATTCTTGTGCTGTGAATAGGGCGTGTTGAGTCCAGTTCTCTGAGCCAGGAGTAGGTCTTGTCTATTACATATTGGGTTTATGGAACGGTATCTGAGCTAATTTGAAACCCTTGTTTTATGTATCACCCCACCTCACCTTTCCCGTTCAGCAGCCATAGTGTGTTTTCTGCATGTGTGACTCTGTTCTGTTTTGTAATTCAGTTCAAGTGTAACGGTTTTTACATTCCCTCTATCAGTGATACCTTATGAGAAGTGTCCTTTTCTGTGTGACTTATTTCACTTAGAATCGTCGTACCTAAATCCACTCATCATGCTGCTACTAGCCTTATGACATTGATTTCATGGCTGAGTGATATTCCCTTGTACATAAGGACCACAACTTCTTTATCCATTTTTCTCTTTCCTGGGATATTGAAGGTGGAATGAAGTGGAGGTCCTTGTCAACAGAGCAGCCCTAAACTTTGGGGTGCTTGTGTCTTGCTGATTTTTCATTTTCCCAATTTATACCCCCATGAGTGGAAGTGCCCTATGCTCTCTAAGCTGTGTTTCTTAGATGTTTCAGGACTCACCGTACACTTGTCCAGAGTGGCTGTTGGCAATTTACATCCCGCCCATCAGTGTAGCAAGGCTCCCATTTCTCCATGGCCTGTCCTGCATTTCTGGTTTTGACACTTTTTTCAGCATGGCCCTTTTGACCGATGGGTAGCGAGTCTTCTCTGTAGCGCTGATTTGCCTTTCCAGGTTGCTTGGTTGGCCAAAAAGGGCGTATGCGTTTTTTCCTGAATATATTCAGGAAAAAACGCATACGCCCTTTTTGGCCAAGGGCATCGTTGTCAACGTTTTGCCGCTTTTCATGTGCTTTAAAGGCGATTCGAATCTACCTCCTGAAATCTGTTTCCTGCAATTCTGCCTTGATTTCAAATCCTCTTCTTTGCCTTCCCTCAATATATTTGTGGACGAGAGTTATCATTTATAACTCTGCAGGTTTGTGAATTGCAGGGCCCTGAACATCCATTTTACAACTCGCGTTTTTGGGAGCTGGCCGCAAATGCACAGGATGGCTTCAGGCCCTGTTCTGGTTCCGGGGGGCAGGATGAGCCTGTGGTTAATTCTTCTTCCTGATGGGAAAATAGAGTGACCTGTGCCTGTCCCCACACCAAGAGCTAGTCTCTCATTGGTTCCCCGTCTTCCCGTTCATCCTCAGGACAAATTGCAACCTGTACGGAACAGGAGGTTAAAGGTGCTGATGCTCCAAGTAGGGAGATTGCTAGTAAAGCGGCTGGAATGGCGAACCCGGGCACAAGGAGATGAGAAATGAGGTGCCTTTTAGAAACCTTTCCCCATCACACGGTGTACCATCTTCTGGGTTTCTCATGCATGTTTTCGATGTAGGAAGATGCACTTGAACCTGGAGATTTGGAACCCATGGAATGGGTACCACGCAGTATTACTTTAAAGGGTCTGCGTTTGCGCACCCAACCTCACCAAACCTCTCAGCCCCAAGAGTGTCCACCCTTATGTCTCATCCAGCTGTGGGTCTAGATATGGTCAATCCAGGTTGCATCACAGCCCCTGAACGCATTGTGGAAGAATTTCTCTCTCTTTCACTGTCTTTGCTTCATGGGTTCTTCAAAGTAATTTATTTTTATAATGGGGTTTAGCTGCTTTTCACTGCTGTGTTTATGCCGCTTTACACCCCCTTGACACACTGACAGAGAGATATCAATACATAGGTTTTAAGATTATTACTAGTCAGATATATTCTTGTGCTGTGAATAGGGCGTGTTGAGTCCAGTTCTCTGAGCCAGGAGTAGGTCTTGTCTATTACATATTGGGTTTATGGAACGGTATCTGAGCTAATTTGAAACCCTTGTTTTATGTATCACCCCACCTCACCTTTCCCGTTCAGCAGCCATAGTGTGTTTTCTGCATGTGTGACTCTGTTCTGTTTTGTAATTCAGTTCAAGTGTAACGGTTTTTACATTCCCTCTATCAGTGATACCTTATGAGAAGTGTCCTTTTCTGTGTGACTTATTTCACTTAGAATCGTCGTACCTAAATCCACTCATCATGCTGCTACTAGCCTTATGACATTGATTTCATGGCTGAGTGATATTCCCTTGTACATAAGGACCACAACTTCTTTATCCATTTTTCTCTTTCCTGGGATATTGAAGGTGGAATGAAGTGGAGGTCCTTGTCAACAGAGCAGCCCTAAACTTTGGGGTGCTTGTGTCTTGCTGATTTTTCATTTTCCCAATTTATACCCCCATGAGTGGAAGTGCCCTATGCTCTCTAAGCTGTGTTTCTTAGATGTTTCAGGACTCACCGTACACTTCTCCAGAGTGGCTGTTGGCAATTTACATCCCGCCCATCAGTGTAGCAAGGCTCCCATTTCTCCATGGCCTGTCCTGCATTTCTGGTTTTGACACTTTTTTCAGCATGGCCCTTTTGACCGATGGGTAGCGAGTCTTCTCTGTAGCGCTGATTTGCCTTTCCAGGTTGCTTGGTTGGCCAAAAAGGGCGTATGCGTTTTTTCCTGAATATATTCAGGAAAAAACGCATACGCCCTTTTTGGCCAAGGGCATCGTTGTCAACGTTTTGCCGCTTTTCATGTGCTTTAAAGGCGATTCGAATCTACCTCCTGAAATCTGTTTCCTGCAATTCTGCCTTGATTTCAAATCCTCTTCTTTGCCTTCCCTCAATATATTTGTGGACGAGAGTTATCATTTATAACTCTGCAGGTTTGTGAATTGCAGGGCCCTGAACATCCATTTTACAACTCGCGTTTTTGGGAGCTGGCCGCAAATGCACAGGATGGCTTCAGGCCCTGTTCTGGTTCCGGGGGGCAGGATGAGCCTGTGGTTAATTCTTCTTCCTGATGGGAAAATAGAGTGACCTGTGCCTGTCCCCACACCAAGAGCTAGTCTCTCATTGGTTCCCCGTCTTCCCGTTCATCCTCAGGACAAATTGCAACCTGTACGGAACAGGAGGTTAAAGGTGCTGATGCTCCAAGTAGGGAGATTGCTAGTAAAGCGGCTGGAATGGCGAACCCGGGCACAAGGAGATGAGAAATGAGGTGCCTTTTAGAAACCTTTCCCCATCACACGGTGTACCATCTTCTGGGTTTCTCATGCATGTTTTCGATGTAGGAAGATGCACTTGAACCTGGAGATTTGGAACCCATGGAATGGGTACCACGCAGTATTACTTTAAAGGGTCTGCGTTTGCGCACCCAACCTCACCAAACCTCTCAGCCCCAAGAGTGTCCACCCTTATGTCTCATCCAGCTGTGGGTCTAGATATGGTCAATCCAGGTTGCATCACAGCCCCTGAACGCATTGTGGAAGAATTTCTCTCTCTTTCACTGTCTTTGCTTCATGGGTTCTTCAAAGTAATTTATTTTTATAATGGGGTTTAGCTGCTTTTCACTGCTGTGTTTATGCCGCTTTACACCCCCTTGACACACTGACAGAGAGATATCAATACATAGGTTTTAAGATTATTACTAGTCAGATATATTCTTGTGCTGTGAATAGGGCGTGTTGAGTCCAGTTCTCTGAGCCAGGAGTAGGTCTTGTCTATTACATATTGGGTTTATGGAACGGTATCTGAGCTAATTTGAAACCCTTGTTTTATGTATCACCCCACCTCACCTTTCCCGTTCAGCAGCCATAGTGTGTTTTCTGCATGTGTGACTCTGTTCTGTTTTGTAATTCAGTTCAAGTGTAACGGTTTTTACATTCCCTCTATCAGTGATACCTTATGAGAAGTGTCCTTTTCTGTGTGACTTATTTCACTTAGAATCGTCGTACCTAAATCCACTCATCATGCTGCTACTAGCCTTATGACATTGATTTCATGGCTGAGTGATATTCCCTTGTACATAAGGACCACAACTTCTTTATCCATTTTTCTCTTTCCTGGGATATTGAAGGTGGAATGAAGTGGAGGTCCTTGTCAACAGAGCAGCCCTAAACTTTGGGGTGCTTGTGTCTTGCTGATTTTTCATTTTCCCAATTTATACCCCCATGAGTGGAAGTGCCCTATGCTCTCTAAGCTGTGTTTCTTAGATGTTTCAGGACTCACCGTACACTTCTCCAGAGTGGCTGTTGGCAATTTACATCCCGCCCATCAGTGTAGCAAGGCTCCCATTTCTCCATGGCCTGTCCTGCATTTCTGGTTTTGACACTTTTTTCAGCATGGCCCTTTTGACCGATGGGTAGCGAGTCTTCTCTGTAGCGCTGATTTGCCTTTCCAGGTTGCTTGGTTGGCCAAAAAGGGCGTATGCGTTTTTTCCTGAATATATTCAGGAAAAAACGCATACGCCCTTTTTGGCCAAGGGCATCGTTGTCAACGTTTTGCCGCTTTTCATGTGCTTTAAAGGCGATTCGAATCTACCTCCTGAAATCTGTTTCCTGCAATTCTGCCTTGATTTCAAATCCTCTTCTTTGCCTTCCCTCAATATATTTGTGGACGAGAGTTATCATTTATAACTCTGCAGGTTTGTGAATTGCAGGGCCCTGAACATCCATTTTACAACTCGCGTTTTTGGGAGCTGGCCGCAAATGCACAGGATGGCTTCAGGCCCTGTTCTGGTTCCGGGGGGCAGGATGAGCCTGTGGTTAATTCTTCTTCCTGATGGGAAAATAGAGTGACCTGTGCCTGTCCCCACACCAAGAGCTAGTCTCTCATTGGTTCCCCGTCTTCCCGTTCATCCTCAGGACAAATTGCAACCTGTACGGAACAGGAGGTTAAAGGTGCTGATGCTCCAAGTAGGGAGATTGCTAGTAAAGCGGCTGGAATGGCGAACCCGGGCACAAGGAGATGAGAAATGAGGTGCCTTTTAGAAACCGTTCCCCATCACACGGTGTACCATCTTCTGGGTTTCTCATGCATGTTTTCGATGTAGGAAGATGCACTTGAACCTGGAGATTTGGAACCCATGGAATGGGTACCACGCAGTATTACTTTAAAGGGTCTGCGTTTGCGCACCCAACCTCACCAAACCTCTCAGCCCCAAGAGTGTCCACCCTTATGTCTCATCCAGCTGTGGGTCTAGATATGGTCAATCCAGGTTGCATCACAGCCCCTGAACGCATTGTGGAAGAATTTCTCTCTCTTTCACTGTCTTTGCTTCATGGGTTCTTCAAAGTAATTTATTTTTATAATGGGGTTTAGCTGCTTTTCACTGCTGTGTTTATGCCGCTTTACACCCCCTTGACACACTGGCAGAGAGATATCAATACATAGGTTTTAAGATTATTACTAGTCAGATATATTCTTGTGCTGTGAATAGGGCGTGTTGAGTCCAGTTCTCTGAGCCAGGAGTAGGTCTTGTCTATTACATATTGGGTTTATGGAACGGTATCTGAGCTAATTTGAAACCCTTGTTTTATGTATCACCCCACCTCACCTTTCCCGTTAAGCAGCCATAGTGTGTTTTCTGCATGTGTGACTCTGTTCTGTTTTGTAATTCAGTTCAAGTGTAACGGTTTTTACATTCCCTCTATCAGTGATACCTTATGAGAAGTGTCCTTTTCTGTGTGACTTATTTCACTTAGAATCGTCGTACCTAAATCCACTCATCATGCTGCTACTAGCCTTATGACATTGATTTCATGGCTGAGTGATATTCCCTTGTACATAAGGACCACAACTTCTTTATCCATTTTTCTCTTTCCTGGGATATTGAAGGTGGAATGAAGTGGAGGTCCTTGTCAACAGAGCAGCCCTAAACTTTGGGGTGCTTGTGTCTTGCTGATTTTTCATTTTCCCAATTTATACCCCCATGAGTGGAAGTGCCCTATGCTCTCTAAGCTGTGTTTCTTAGATGTTTCAGGACTCACCGTACACTTCTCCAGAGTGGCTGTTGGCAATTTACATCTCGCGCATCAGTGTAGCAAGGCTCCCATTTCTCCATGGCCTGTCCTGCATTTCTGGTTTTGAGACTTTTTTCAGCATGGCCCTTTTGACCGATGGGTAGCGAGTCTTCTCTGTAGCGCTGATTTGCCTTTCCAGGTTGCTTGGTTGGCCAAAAAGGGCGTATGCGTTTTTTCCTGAATATATTCAGGAAAAAACGCATACGCCCTTTTTGGCCAAGGGCATCGTTGTCAACGTTTTGCCGCTTTTCATGTGCTTTAAAGGCGATTCGAATCTACCTCCTGAAATCTGTTTCCTGCAATTCTGCCTTGATTTCAAATCCTCTTCTTTGCCTTCCCTCAATATATTTGTGGACGAGAGTTATCATTTATAACTCTGCAGGTTTGTGAATTGCAGGGCCCTGAACATCCATTTTACAACTCGCGTTTTTGGGAGCTGGCCGCAAATGCACAGGATGGCTTCAGGCCCTGTTCTGGTTCCGGGGGGCAGGATGAGCCTGTGGTTAATTCTTCTTCCTGATGGGAAAATAGAGTGACCTGTGCCTGTCCCCACACCAAGAGCTAGTCTCTCATTGGTTCCCCGTCTTCCCGTTCATCCTCAGGACAAATTGCAACCTGTACGGAACAGGAGGTTAAAGGTGCTGATGCTCCAAGTAGGGAGATTGCTAGTAAAGCGGCTGGAATGGCGAACCCGGGCACAAGGAGATGAGAAATGAGGTGCCTTTTAGAAACCGTTCCCCATCACACGGTGTACCATCTTCTGGGTTTCTCATGCATGTTTTCGATGTAGGAAGATGCACTTGAACCTGGAGATTTGGAACCCATGGAATGGGTACCACGCAGTATTACTTTAAAGGGTCTGCGTTTGCGCACCCAACCTCACCAAACCTCTCAGCCCCAAGAGTGTCCACCCTTATGTCTCATCCAGCTGTGGGTCTAGATATGGTCAATCCAGGTTGCATCACAGCCCCTGAACGCATTGTGGAAGAATTTCTCTCTCTTTCACTGTCTTTGCTTCATGGGTTCTTCAAAGTAATTTATTTTTATAATGGGGTTTAGCTGCTTTTCACTGCTGTGTTTATGCCGCTTTACACCCCCTTGACACACTGACAGAGAGATATCAATACATAGGTTTTAAGATTATTACTAGTCAGATATATTCTTGTGCTGTGAATAGGGCGTGTTGAGTCCAGTTCTCTGAGCCAGGAGTAGGTCTTGTCTATTACATATTGGGTTTATGGAACGGTATCTGAGCTAATTTGAAACCCTTGTTTTATGTATCACCCCACCTCACCTTTCCCGTTCAGCAGCCATAGTGTGTTTTCTGCATGTGTGACTCTGTTCTGTTTTGTAATTCAGTTCAAGTGTAACGGTTTTTACATTCCCTCTATCAGTGATACCTTATGAGAAGTGTCCTTTTCTGTGTGACTTATTTCACTTAGAATCGTCGTACCTAAATCCACTCATCATGCTGCTACTAGCCTTATGACATTGATTTCATGGCTGAGTGATATTCCCTTGTACATAAGGACCACAACTTCTTTATCCATTTTTCTCTTTCCTGGGATATTGAAGGTGGAATGAAGTGGAGGTCCTTGTCAACAGAGCAGCCCTAAACTTTGGGGTGCTTGTGTCTTGCTGATTTTTCATTTTCCCAATTTATACCCCCATGAGTGGAAGTGCCCTATGCTCTCTAAGCTGTGTTTCTTAGATGTTTCAGGACTCACCGTACACTTCTCCAGAGTGGCTGTTGGCAATTTACATCCCGCCCATCAGTGTAGCAAGGCTCCCATTTCTCCATGGCCTGTCCTGCATTTCTGGTTTTGACACTTTTTTCAGCATGGCCCTTTTGACCGATGGGTAGCGAGTCTTCTCTGTAGCGCTGATTTGCCTTTCCAGGTTGCTTGGTTGGCCAAAAAGGGCGTATGCGTTTTTTCCTGAATATATTCAGGAAAAAACGCATACGCCCTTTTTGGCCAAGGGCATCGTTGTCAACGTTTTGCCGCTTTTCATGTGCTTTAAAGGCGATTCGAATCTACCTCCTGAAATCTGTTTCCTGCAATTCTGCCTTGATTTCAAATCCTCTTCTTTGCCTTCCCTCAATATATTTGTGGACGAGAGTTATCATTTATAACTCTGCAGGTTTGTGAATTGCAGGGCCCTGAACATCCATTTTACAACTCGCGTTTTTGGGAGCTGGCCGCAAATGCACAGGATGGCTTCAGGCCCTGTTCTGGTTCCGGGGGGCAGGATGAGCCTGTGGTTAATTCTTCTTCCTGATGGGAAAATAGAGTGACCTGTGCCTGTCCCCACACCAAGAGCTAGTCTCTCATTGGTTCCCCGTCTTCCCGTTCATCCTCAGGACAAATTGCAACCTGTACGGAACAGGAGGTTAAAGGTGCTGATGCTCCAAGTAGGGAGATTGCTAGTAAAGCGGCTGGAATGGCGAACCCGGGCACAAGGAGATGAGAAATGAGGTGCCTTTTAGAAACCTTTCCCCATCACACGGTGTACCATCTTCTGGGTTTCTCATGCATGTTTTCGATGTAGGAAGATGCACTTGAACCTGGAGATTTGGAACCCATGGAATGGGTACCACGCAGTATTACTTTAAAGGGTCTGCGTTTGCGCACCCAACCTCACCAAACCTCTCAGCCCCAAGAGTGTCCACCCTTATGTCTCATCCAGCTGTGGGTCTAGATATGGTCAATCCAGGTTGCATCACAGCCCCTGAACGCATTGTGGAAGAATTTCTCTCTCTTTCACTGTCTTTGCTTCATGGGTTCTTCAAAGTAATTTATTTTTATAATGGGGTTTAGCTGCTTTTCACTGCTGTGTTTATGCCGCTTTACACCCCCTTGACACACTGACAGAGAGATATCAATACATAGGTTTTAAGATTATTACTAGTCAGATATATTCTTGTGCTGTGAATAGGGCGTGTTGAGTCCAGTTCTCTGAGCCAGGAGTAGGTCTTGTCTATTACATATTGGGTTTATGGAACGGTATCTGAGCTAATTTGAAACCCTTGTTTTATGTATCACCCCACCTCACCTTTCCCGTTCAGCAGCCATAGTGTGTTTTCTGCATGTGTGACTCTGTTCTGTTTTGTAATTCAGTTCAAGTGTAACGGTTTTTACATTCCCTCTATCAGTGATACCTTATGAGAAGTGTCCTTTTCTGTGTGACTTATTTCACTTAGAATCGTCGTACCTAAATCCACTCATCATGCTGCTACTAGCCTTATGACATTGATTTCATGGCTGAGTGATATTCCCTTGTACATAAGGACCACAACTTCTTTATCCATTTTTCTCTTTCCTGGGATATTGAAGGTGGAATGAAGTGGAGGTCCTTGTCAACAGAGCAGCCCTAAACTTTGGGGTGCTTGTGTCTTGCTGATTTTTCATTTTCCCAATTTATACCCCCATGAGTGGAAGTGCCCTATGCTCTCTAAGCTGTGTTTCTTAGATGTTTCAGGACTCACCGTACACTTCTCCAGAGTGGCTGTTGGCAATTTACATCCCGCCCATCAGTGTAGCAAGGCTCCCATTTCTCCATGGCCTGTCCTGCATTTCTGGTTTTGACACTTTTTTCAGCATGGCCCTTTTGACCGATGGGTAGCGAGTCTTCTCTGTAGCGCTGATTTGCCTTTCCAGGTTGCTTGGTTGGCCAAAAAGGGCGTATGCGTTTTTTCCTGAATATATTCAGGAAAAAACGCATACGCCCTTTTTGGCCAAGGGCATCGTTGTCAACGTTTTGCCGCTTTTCATGTGCTTTAAAGGCGATTCGAATCTACCTCCTGAAATCTGTTTCCTGCAATTCTGCCTTGATTTCAAATCCTCTTCTTTGCCTTCCCTCAATATATTTGTGGACGAGAGTTATCATTTATAACTCTGCAGGTTTGTGAATTGCAGGGCCCTGAACATCCATTTTACAACTCGCGTTTTTGGGAGCTGGCCGCAAATGCACAGGATGGCTTCAGGCCCTGTTCTGGTTCCGGGGGGCAGGATGAGCCTGTGGTTAATTCTTCTTCCTGATGGGAAAATAGAGTGACCTGTGCCTGTCCCCACACCAAGAGCTAGTCTCTCATTGGTTCCCCGTCTTCCCGTTCATCCTCAGGACAAATTGCAACCTGTACGGAACAGGAGGTTAAAGGTGCTGATGCTCCAAGTAGGGAGATTGCTAGTAAAGCGGCTGGAATGGCGAACCCGGGCACAAGGAGATGAGAAATGAGGTGCCTTTTAGAAACCGTTCCCCATCACACGGTGTACCATCTTCTGGGTTTCTCATGCATGTTTTCGATGTAGGAAGATGCACTTGAACCTGGAGATTTGGAACCCATGGAATGGGTACCACGCAGTATTACTTTAAAGGGTCTGCGTTTGCGCACCCAACCTCACCAAACCTCTCAGCCCCAAGAGTGTCCACCCTTATGTCTCATCCAGCTGTGGGTCTAGATATGGTCAATCCAGGTTGCATCACAGCCCCTGAACGCATTGTGGAAGAATTTCTCTCTCTTTCACTGTCTTTGCTTCATGGGTTCTTCAAAGTAATTTATTTTTATAATGGGGTTTAGCTGCTTTTCACTGCTGTGTTTATGCCGCTTTACACCCCCTTGACACACTGACAGAGAGATATCAATACATAGGTTTTAAGATTATTACTAGTCAGATATATTCTTGTGCTGTGAATAGGGCGTGTTGAGTCCAGTTCTCTGAGCCAGGAGTAGGTCTTGTCTATTACATATTGGGTTTATGGAACGGTATCTGAGCTAATTTGAAACCCTTGTTTTATGTATCACCCCACCTCACCTTTCCCGTTAAGCAGCCATAGTGTGTTTTCTGCATGTGTGACTCTGTTCTGTTTTGTAATTCAGTTCAAGTGTAACGGTTTTTACATTCCCTCTATCAGTGATACCTTATGAGAAGTGTCCTTTTCTGTGTGACTTATTTCACTTAGAATCGTCGTACCTAAATCCACTCATCATGCTGCTACTAGCCTTATGACATTGATTTCATGGCTGAGTGATATTCCCTTGTACATAAGGACCACAACTTCTTTATCCATTTTTCTCTTTCCTGGGATATTGAAGGTGGAATGAAGTGGAGGTCCTTGTCAACAGAGCAGCCCTAAACTTTGGGGTGCTTGTGTCTTGCTGATTTTTCATTTTCCCAATTTATACCCCCATGAGTGGAAGTGCCCTATGCTCTCTAAGCTGTGTTTCTTAGATGTTTCAGGACTCACCGTACACTTCTCCAGAGTGGCTGTTGGCAATTTACATCCCGCCCATCAGTGTAGCAAGGCTCCCATTTCTCCATGGCCTGTCCTGCATTTCTGGTTTTGACACTTTTTTCAGCATGGCCCTTTTGACCGATGGGTAGCGAGTCTTCTCTGTAGCGCTGATTTGCCTTTCCAGGTTGCTTGGTTGGCCAAAAAGGGCGTATGCGTTTTTTCCTGAATATATTCAGGAAAAAACGCATACGCCCTTTTTGGCCAAGGGCATCGTTGTCAACGTTTTGCCGCTTTTCATGTGCTTTAAAGGCGATTCGAATCTACCTCCTGAAATCTGTTTCCTGCAATTCTGCCTTGATTTCAAATCCTCTTCTTTGCCTTCCCTCAATATATTTGTGGACGAGAGTTATCATTTATAACTCTGCAGGTTTGTGAATTGCAGGGCCCTGAACATCCATTTTACAACTCGCGTTTTTGGGAGCTGGCCGCAAATGCACAGGATGGCTTCAGGCCCTGTTCTGGTTCCGGGGGGCAGGATGAGCCTGTGGTTAATTCTTCTTCCTGATGGGAAAATAGAGTGACCTGTGCCTGTCCCCACACCAAGAGCTAGTCTCTCATTGGTTCCCCGTCTTCCCGTTCATCCTCAGGACAAATTGCAACCTGTACGGAACAGGAGGTTAAAGGTGCTGATGCTCCAAGTAGGGAGATTGCTAGTAAAGCGGCTGGAATGGCGAACCCGGGCACAAGGAGATGAGAAATGAGGTGCCTTTTAGAAACCGTTCCCCATCACACGGTGTACCATCTTCTGGGTTTCTCATGCATGTTTTCGATGTAGGAAGATGCACTTGAACCTGGAGATTTGGAACCCATGGAATGGGTACCACGCAGTATTACTTTAAAGGGTCTGCGTTTGCGCACCCAACCTCACCAAACCTCTCAGCCCCAAGAGTGTCCACCCTTATGTCTCATCCAGCTGTGGGTCTAGATATGGTCAATCCAGGTTGCATCACAGCCCCTGAACGCATTGTGGAAGAATTTCTCTCTCTTTCACTGTCTTTGCTTCATGGGTTCTTCAAAGTAATTTATTTTTATAATGGGGTTTAGCTGCTTTTCACTGCTGTGTTTATGCCGCTTTACACCCCCTTGACACACTGGCAGAGAGATATCAATACATAGGTTTTAAGATTATTACTAGTCAGATATATTCTTGTGCTGTGAATAGGGCGTGTTGAGTCCAGTTCTCTGAGCCAGGAGTAGGTCTTGTCTATTACATATTGGGTTTATGGAACGGTATCTGAGCTAATTTGAAACCCTTGTTTTATGTATCACCCCACCTCACCTTTCCCGTTCAGCAGCCATAGTGTGTTTTCTGCATGTGTGACTCTGTTCTGTTTTGTAATTCAGTTCAAGTGTAACGGTTTTTACATTCCCTCTATCAGTGATACCTTATGAGAAGTGTCCTTTTCTGTGTGACTTATTTCACTTAGAATCGTCGTACCTAAATCCACTCATCATGCTGCTACTAGCCTTATGACATTGATTTCATGGCTGAGTGATATTCCCTTGTACATAAGGACCACAACTTCTTTATCCATTTTTCTCTTTCCTGGGATATTGAAGGTGGAATGAAGTGGAGGTCCTTGTCAACAGAGCAGCCCTAAACTTTGGGGTGCTTGTGTCTTGCTGATTTTTCATTTTCCCAATTTATACCCCCATGAGTGGAAGTGCCCTATGCTCTCTAAGCTGTGTTTCTTAGATGTTTCAGGACTCACCGTACACTTCTCCAGAGTGGCTGTTGGCAATTTACATCCCGCCCATCAGTGTAGCAAGGCTCCCATTTCTCCATGGCCTGTCCTGCATTTCTGGTTTTGAGACTTTTTTCAGCATGGCCCTTTTGACCGATGGGTAGCGAGTCTTCTCTGTAGCGCTGATTTGCCTTTCCAGGTTGCTTGGTTGGCCAAAAAGGGCGTATGCGTTTTTTCCTGAATATATTCAGGAAAAAACGCATACGCCCTTTTTGGCCAAGGGCATCGTTGTCAACGTTTTGCCGCTTTTCATGTGCTTTAAAGGCGATTCGAATCTACCTCCTGAAATCTGTTTCCTGCAATTCTGCCTTGATTTCAAATCCTCTTCTTTGCCTTCCCTCAATATATTTGTGGACGAGAGTTATCATTTATAACTCTGCAGGTTTGTGAATTGCAGGGCCCTGAACATCCATTTTACAACTCGCGTTTTTGGGAGCTGGCCGCAAATGCACAGGATGGCTTCAGGCCCTGTTCTGGTTCCGGGGGGCAGGATGAGCCTGTGGTTAATTCTTCTTCCTGATGGGAAAATAGAGTGACCTGTGCCTGTCCCCACACCAAGAGCTAGTCTCTCATTGGTTCCCCGTCTTCCCGTTCATCCTCAGGACAAATTGCAACCTGTACGGAACAGGAGGTTAAAGGTGCTGATGCTCCAAGTAGGGAGATTGCTAGTAAAGCGGCTGGAATGGCGAACCCGGGCACAAGGAGATGAGAAATGAGGTGCCTTTTAGAAACCTTTCCCCATCACACGGTGTACCATCTTCTGGGTTTCTCATGCATGTTTTCGATGTAGGAAGATGCACTTGAACCTGGAGATTTGGAACCCATGGAATGGGTACCACGCAGTATTACTTTAAAGGGTCTGCGTTTGCGCACCCAACCTCACCAAACCTCTCAGCCCCAAGAGTGTCCACCCTTATGTCTCATCCAGCTGTGGGTCTAGATATGGTCAATCCAGGTTGCATCACAGCCCCTGAACGCATTGTGGAAGAATTTCTCTCTCTTTCACTGTCTTTGCTTCATGGGTTCTTCAAAGTAATTTATTTTTATAATGGGGTTTAGCTGCTTTTCACTGCTGTGTTTATGCCGCTTTACACCCCCTTGACACACTGACAGAGAGATATCAATACATAGGTTTTAAGATTATTACTAGTCAGATATATTCTTGTGCTGTGAATAGGGCGTGTTGAGTCCAGTTCTCTGAGCCAGGAGTAGGTCTTGTCTATTACATATTGGGTTTATGGAACGGTATCTGAGCTAATTTGAAACCCTTGTTTTATGTATCACCCCACCTCACCTTTCCCGTTCAGCAGCCATAGTGTGTTTTCTGCATGTGTGACTCTGTTCTGTTTTGTAATTCAGTTCAAGTGTAACGGTTTTTACATTCCCTCTATCAGTGATACCTTATGAGAAGTGTCCTTTTCTGTGTGACTTATTTCACTTAGAATCGTCGTACCTAAATCCACTCATCATGCTGCTACTAGCCTTATGACATTGATTTCATGGCTGAGTGATATTCCCTTGTACATAAGGACCACAACTTCTTTATCCATTTTTCTCTTTCCTGGGATATTGAAGGTGGAATGAAGTGGAGGTCCTTGTCAACAGAGCAGCCCTAAACTTTGGGGTGCTTGTGTCTTGCTGATTTTTCATTTTCCCAATTTATACCCCCATGAGTGGAAGTGCCCTATGCTCTCTAAGCTGTGTTTCTTAGATGTTTCAGGACTCACCGTACACTTCTCCAGAGTGGCTGTTGGCAATTTACATCCCGCCCATCAGTGTAGCAAGGCTCCCATTTCTCCATGGCCTGTCCTGCATTTCTGGTTTTGAGACTTTTTTCAGCATGGCCCTTTTGACCGATGGGTAGCGAGTCTTCTCTGTAGCGCTGATTTGCCTTTCCAGGTTGCTTGGTTGGCCAAAAAGGGCGTATGCGTTTTTTCCTGAATATATTCAGGAAAAAACGCATACGCCCTTTTTGGCCAAGGGCATCGTTGTCAACGTTTTGCCGCTTTTCATGTGCTTTAAAGGCGATTCGAATCTACCTCCTGAAATCTGTTTCCTGCAATTCTGCCTTGATTTCAAATCCTCTTCTTTGCCTTCCCTCAATATATTTGTGGACGAGAGTTATCATTTATAACTCTGCAGGTTTGTGAATTGCAGGGCCCTGAACATCCATTTTACAACTCGCGTTTTTGGGAGCTGGCCGCAAATGCACAGGATGGCTTCAGGCCCTGTTCTGGTTCCGGGGGGCAGGATGAGCCTGTGGTTAATTCTTCTTCCTGATGGGAAAATAGAGTGACCTGTGCCTGTCCCCACACCAAGAGCTAGTCTCTCATTGGTTCCCCGTCTTCCCGTTCATCCTCAGGACAAATTGCAACCTGTACGGAACAGGAGGTTAAAGGTGCTGATGCTCCAAGTAGGGAGATTGCTAGTAAAGCGGCTGGAATGGCGAACCCGGGCACAAGGAGATGAGAAATGAGGTGCGTTTTAGAAACCGTTCCCCATCACACGGTGTACCATCTTCTGGGTTTCTCATGCATGTTTTCGATGTAGGAAGATGCACTTGAACCTGGAGATTTGGAACCCATGGAATGGGTACCACGCAGTATTACTTTAAAGGGTCTGCGTTTGCGCACCCAACCTCACCAAACCTCTCAGCCCCAAGAGTGTCCACCCTTATGTCTCATCCAGCTGTGGGTCTAGATATGGTCAATCCAGGTTGCATCACAGCCCCTGAACGCATTGTGGAAGAATTTCTCTCTCTTTCACTGTCTTTGCTTCATGGGTTCTTCAAAGTAATTTATTTTTATAATGGGGTTTAGCTGCTTTTCACTGCTGTGTTTATGCCGCTTTACACCCCCTTGACACACTGGCAGAGAGATATCAATACATAGGTTTTAAGATTATTACTAGTCAGATATATTCTTGTGCTGTGAATAGGGCGTGTTGAGTCCAGTTCTCTGAGCCAGGAGTAGGTCTTGTCTATTACATATTGGGTTTATGGAACGGTATCTGAGCTAATTTGAAACCCTTGTTTTATGTATCACCCCACCTCACCTTTCCCGTTCATCAGCCATAGTGTGTTTTCTGCATGTGTGACTCTGTTCTGTTTTGTAATTCAGTTCAAGTGTAACGGTTTTTACATTCCCTCTATCAGTGATACCTTATGAGAAGTGTCCTTTTCTGTGTGACTTATTTCACTTAGAATCGTCGTACCTAAATCCACTCATCATGCTGCTACTAGCCTTATGACATTGATTTCATGGCTGAGTGATATTCCCTTGTACATAAGGACCACAACTTCTTTATCCATTTTTCTCTTTCCTGGGATATTGAAGGTGGAATGAAGTGGAGGTCCTTGTCAACAGAGCAGCCCTAAACTTTGGGGTGCTTGTGTCTTGCTGATTTTTCATTTTCCCAATTTATACCCCCATGAGTGGAAGTGCCCTATGCTCTCTAAGCTGTGTTTCTTAGATGTTTCAGGACTCACCGTACACTTCTCCAGAGTGGCTGTTGGCAATTTACATCCCGCCCATCAGTGTAGCAAGGCTCCCATTTCTCCATGGCCTGTCCTGCATTTCTGGTTTTGAGACTTTTTTCAGCATGGCCCTTTTGACCGATGGGTAGCGAGTCTTCTCTGTAGCGCTGATTTGCCTTTCCAGGTTGCTTGCTTGGCCAAAAAGGGCGTATGCGTTTTTTCCTGAATATATTCAGGAAAAAACGCATACGCCCTTTTTGGCCAAGGGCATCGTTGTCAACGTTTTGCCGCTTTTCATGTGCTTTAAAGGCGATTCGAATCTACCTCCTGAAATCTGTTTCCTGCAATTCTGCCTTGATTTCAAATCCTCTTCTTTGCCTTCCCTCAATATATTTGTGGACGAGAGTTATCATTTATAACTCTGCAGGTTTGTGAATTGCAGGGCCCTGAACATCCATTTTACAACTCGCGTTTTTGGGAGCTGGCCGCAAATGCACAGGATGGCTTCAGGCCCTGTTCTGGTTCCGGGGGGCAGGATGAGCCTGTGGTTAATTCTTCTTCCTGATGGGAAAATAGAGTGACCTGTGCCTGTCCCCACACCAAGAGCTAGTCTCTCATTGGTTCCCCGTCTTCCCGTTCATCCTCAGGACAAATTGCAACCTGTACGGAACAGGAGGTTAAAGGTGCTGATGCTCCAAGTAGGGAGATTGCTAGTAAAGCGGCTGGAATGGCGAACCCGGGCACAAGGAGATGAGAAATGAGGTGCCTTTTAGAAACCGTTCCCCATCACACGGTGTACCATCTTCTGGGTTTCTCATGCATGTTTTCGATGTAGGAAGATGCACTTGAACCTGGAGATTTGGAACCCATGGAATGGGTACCACGCAGTATTACTTTAAAGGGTCTGCGTTTGCGCACCCAACCTCACCAAACCTCTCAGCCCCAAGAGTGTCCACCCTTATGTCTCATCCAGCTGTGGGTCTAGATATGGTCAATCCAGGTTGCATCACAGCCCCTGAACGCATTGTGGAAGAATTTCTCTCTCTTTCACTGTCTTTGCTTCATGGGTTCTTCAAAGTAATTTATTTTTATAATGGGGTTTAGCTGCTTTTCACTGCTGTGTTTATGCCGCTTTACACCCCCTTGACACACTGACAGAGAGATATCAATACATAGGTTTTAAGATTATTACTAGTCAGATATATTCTTGTGCTGTGAATAGGGCGTGTTGAGTCCAGTTCTCTGAGCCAGGAGTAGGTCTTGTCTATTACATATTGGGTTTATGGAACGGTATCTGAGCTAATTTGAAACCCTTGTTTTATGTATCACCCCACCTCACCTTTCCCGTTAAGCAGCCATAGTGTGTTTTCTGCATGTGTGACTCTGTTCTGTTTTGTAATTCAGTTCAAGTGTAACGGTTTTTACATTCCCTCTATCAGTGATACCTTATGAGAAGTGTCCTTTTCTGTGTGACTTATTTCACTTAGAATCGTCGTACCTAAATCCACTCATCATGCTGCTACTAGCCTTATGACATTGATTTCATGGCTGAGTGATATTCCCTTGTACATAAGGACCACAACTTCTTTATCCATTTTTCTCTTTCCTGGGATATTGAAGGTGGAATGAAGTGGAGGTCCTTGTCAACAGAGCAGCCCTAAACTTTGGGGTGCTTGTGTCTTGCTGATTTTTCATTTTCCCAATTTATACCCCCATGAGTGGAAGTGCCCTATGCTCTCTAAGCTGTGTTTCTTAGATGTTTCAGGACTCACCGTACACTTCTCCAGAGTGGCTGTTGGCAATTTACATCCCGCCCATCAGTGTAGCAAGGCTCCCATTTCTCCATGGCCTGTCCTGCATTTCTGGTTTTGAGACTTTTTTCAGCATGGCCCTTTTGACCGATGGGTAGCGAGTCTTCTCTGTAGCGCTGATTTGCCTTTCCAGGTTGCTTGCTTGGCCAAAAAGGGCGTATGCGTTTTTTCCTGAATATATTCAGGAAAAAACGCATACGCCCTTTTTGGCCAAGGGCATCGTTGTCAACGTTTTGCCGCTTTTCATGTGCTTTAAAGGCGATTCGAATCTACCTCCTGAAATCTGTTTCCTGCAATTCTGCCTTGATTTCAAATCCTCTTCTTTGCCTTCCCTCAATATATTTGTGGACGAGAGTTATCATTTATAACTCTGCAGGTTTGTGAATTGCAGGGCCCTGAACATCCATTTTACAACTCGCGTTTTTGGGAGCTGGCCGCAAATGCACAGGATGGCTTCAGGCCCTGTTCTGGTTCCGGGGGGCAGGATGAGCCTGTGGTTAATTCTTCTTCCTGATGGGAAAATAGAGTGACCTGTGCCTGTCCCCACACCAAGAGCTAGTCTCTCATTGGTTCCCCGTCTTCCCGTTCATCCTCAGGACAAATTGCAACCTGTACGGAACAGGAGGTTAAAGGTGCTGATGCTCCAAGTAGGGAGATTGCTAGTAAAGCGGCTGGAATGGCGAACCCGGGCACAAGGAGATGAGAAATGAGGTGCGTTTTAGAAACCTTTCCCCATCACACGGTGTACCATCTTCTGGGTTTCTCATGCATGTTTTCGATGTAGGAAGATGCACTTGAACCTGGAGATTTGGAACCCATGGAATGGGTACCACGCAGTATTACTTTAAAGGGTCTGCGTTTGCGCACCCAACCTCACCAAACCTCTCAGCCCCAAGAGTGTCCACCCTTATGTCTCATCCAGCTGTGGGTCTAGATATGGTCAATCCAGGTTGCATCACAGCCCCTGAACGCATTGTGGAAGAATTACTCTCTCTTTCACTGTCTTTGCTTCATGGGTTCTTCAAAGTAATTTATTTTTATAATGGGGTTTAGCTGCTTTTCACTGCTGTGTTTATGCCGCTTTACACCCCCTTGACACACTGACAGAGAGATATCAATACATAGGTTTTAAGATTATTACTAGTCAGATATATCCTTGTGCTGTGAATAGGGCGTGTTGAGTCCAGTTCTCTGAGCCAGGAGTAGGTCTTGTCTATTACATATTGGGTTTATGGAACGGTATCTGAGCTAATTTGAAACCCTTGTTTTATGTATCACCCCACCTCACCTTTCCCGTTAAGCAGCCATAGTGTGTTTTCTGCATGTGTGACTCTGTTCTGTTTTGTAATTCAGTTCAAGTGTAACGGTTTTTACATTCCCTCTATCAGTGATACCTTATGAGAAGTGTCCTTTTCTGTGTGACTTATTTCACTTAGAATCGTCGTACCTAAATCCACTCATCATGCTGCTACTAGCCTTATGACATTGATTTCATGGCTGAGTGATATTCCCTTGTACATAAGGACCACAACTTCTTTATCCATTTTTCTCTTTCCTGGGATATTGAAGGTGGAATGAAGTGGAGGTCCTTGTCAACAGAGCAGCCCTAAACTTTGGGGTGCTTGTGTCTTGCTGATTTTTCATTTTCCCAATTTATACCCCCATGAGTGGAAGTGCCCTATGCTCTCTAAGCTGTGTTTCTTAGATGTTTCAGGACTCACCGTACACTTCTCCAGAGTGGCTGTTGGCAATTTACATCCCGCCCATCAGTGTAGCAAGGCTCCCATTTCTCCATGGCCTGTCCTGCATTTCTGGTTTTGAGACTTTTTTCAGCATGGCCCTTTTGACCGATGGGTAGCGAGTCTTCTCTGTAGCGCTGATTTGCCTTTCCAGGTTGCTTGGTTGGCCAAAAAGGGCGTATGCGTTTTTTCCTGAATATATTCAGGAAAAAACGCATACGCCCTTTTTGGCCAAGGGCATCGTTGTCAACGTTTTGCCGCTTTTCATGTGCTTTAAAGGCGATTCGAATCTACCTCCTGAAATCTGTTTCCTGCAATTCTGCCTTGATTTCAAATCCTCTTCTTTGCCTTCCCTCAATATATTTGTGGACGAGAGTTATCATTTATAACTCTGCAGGTTTGTGAATTGCAGGGCCCTGAACATCCATTTTACAACTCGCGTTTTTGGGAGCTGGCCGCAAATGCACAGGATGGCTTCAGGCCCTGTTCTGGTTCCGGGGGGCAGGATGAGCCTGTGGTTAATTCTTCTTCCTGATGGGAAAATAGAGTGACCTGTGCCTGTCCCCACACCAAGAGCTAGTCTCTCATTGGTTCCCCGTCTTCCCGTTCATCCTCAGGACAAATTGCAACCTGTACGGAACAGGAGGTTAAAGGTGCTGATGCTCCAAGTAGGGAGATTGCTAGTAAAGCGGCTGGAATGGCGAACCCGGGCACAAGGAGATGAGAAATGAGGTGCCTTTTAGAAACCGTTCCCCATCACACGGTGTACCATCTTCTGGGTTTCTCATGCATGTTTTCGATGTAGGAAGATGCACTTGAACCTGGAGATTTGGAACCCATGGAATGGGTACCACGCAGTATTACTTTAAAGGGTCTGCGTTTGCGCACCCAACCTCACCAAACCTCTCAGCCCCAAGAGTGTCCACCCTTATGTCTCATCCAGCTGTGGGTCTAGATATGGTCAATCCAGGTTGCATCACAGCCCCTGAACGCATTGTGGAAGAATTTCTCTCTCTTTCACTGTCTTTGCTTCATGGGTTCTTCAAAGTAATTTATTTTTATAATGGGGTTTAGCTGCTTTTCACTGCTGTGTTTATGCCGCTTTACACCCCCTTGACACACTGGCAGAGAGATATCAATACATAGGTTTTAAGATTATTACTAGTCAGATATATTCTTGTGCTGTGAATAGGGCGTGTTGAGTCCAGTTCTCTGAGCCAGGAGTAGGTCTTGTCTATTACATATTGGGTTTATGGAACGGTATCTGAGCTAATTTGAAACCCTTGTTTTATGTATCACCCCACCTCACCTTTCCCGTTAAGCAGCCATAGTGTGTTTTCTGCATGTGTGACTCTGTTCTGTTTTGTAATTCAGTTCAAGTGTAACGGTTTTTACATTCCCTCTATCAGTGATACCTTATGAGAAGTGTCCTTTTCTGTGTGACTTATTTCACTTAGAATCGTCGTACCTAAATCCACTCATCATGCTGCTACTAGCCTTATGACATTGATTTCATGGCTGAGTGATATTCCCTTGTACATAAGGACCACAACTTCTTTATCCATTTTTCTCTTTCCTGGGATATTGAAGGTGGAATGAAGTGGAGGTCCTTGTCAACAGAGCAGCCCTAAACTTTGGGGTGCTTGTGTCTTGCTGATTTTTCATTTTCCCAATTTATACCCCCATGAGTGGAAGTGCCCTATGCTCTCTAAGCTGTGTTTCTTAGATGTTTCAGGACTCACCGTACACTTCTCCAGAGTGGCTGTTGGCAATTTACATCCCGCCCATCAGTGTAGCAAGGCTCCCATTTCTCCATGGCCTGTCCTGCATTTCTGGTTTTGAGACTTTTTTCAGCATGGCCCTTTTGACCGATGGGTAGCGAGTCTTCTCTGTAGCGCTGATTTGCCTTTCCAGGTTGCTTGGTTGGCCAAAAAGGGCGTATGCGTTTTTTCCTGAATATATTCAGGAAAAAACGCATACGCCCTTTTTGGCCAAGGGCATCGTTGTCAACGTTTTGCCGCTTTTCATGTGCTTTAAAGGCGATTCGAATCTACCTCCTGAAATCTGTTTCCTGCAATTCTGCCTTGATTTCAAATCCTCTTCTTTGCCTTCCCTCAATATATTTGTGGACGAGAGTTATCATTTATAACTCTGCAGGTTTGTGAATTGCAGGGCCCTGAACATCCATTTTACAACTCGCGTTTTTGGGAGCTGGCCGCAAATGCACAGGATGGCTTCAGGCCCTGTTCTGGTTCCGGGGGGCAGGATGAGCCTGTGGTTAATTCTTCTTCCTGATGGGAAAATAGAGTGACCTGTGCCTGTCCCCACACCAAGAGCTAGTCTCTCATTGGTTCCCCGTCTTCCCGTTCATCCTCAGGACAAATTGCAACCTGTACGGAACAGGAGGTTAAAGGTGCTGATGCTCCAAGTAGGGAGATTGCTAGTAAAGCGGCTGGAATGGCGAACCCGGGCACAAGGAGATGAGAAATGAGGTGCCTTTTAGAAACCTTTCCCCATCACACGGTGTACCATCTTCTGGGTTTCTCATGCATGTTTTCGATGTAGGAAGATGCACTTGAACCTGGAGATTTGGAACCCATGGAATGGGTACCACGCAGTATTACTTTAAAGGGTCTGCGTTTGCGCACCCAACCTCACCAAACCTCTCAGCCCCAAGAGTGTCCACCCTTATGTCTCATCCAGCTGTGGGTCTAGATATGGTCAATCCAGGTTGCATCACAGCCCCTGAACGCATTGTGGAAGAATTTCTCTCTCTTTCACTGTCTTTGCTTCATGGGTTCTTCAAAGTAATTTATTTTTATAATGGGGTTTAGCTGCTTTTCACTGCTGTGTTTATGCCGCTTTACACCCCCTTGACACACTGACAGAGAGATATCAATACATAGGTTTTAAGATTATTACTAGTCAGATATATTCTTGTGCTGTGAATAGGGCGTGTTGAGTCCAGTTCTCTGAGCCAGGAGTAGGTCTTGTCTATTACATATTGGGTTTATGGAACGGTATCTGAGCTAATTTGAAACCCTTGTTTTATGTATCACCCCACCTCACCTTTCCCGTTAAGCAGCCATAGTGTGTTTTCTGCATGTGTGACTCTGTTCTGTTTTGTAATTCAGTTCAAGTGTAACGGTTTTTACATTCCCTCTATCAGTGATACCTTATGAGAAGTGTCCTTTTCTGTGTGACTTATTTCACTTAGAATCGTCGTACCTAAATCCACTCATCATGCTGCTACTAGCCTTATGACATTGATTTCATGGCTGAGTGATATTCCCTTGTACATAAGGACCACAACTTCTTTATCCATTTTTCTCTTTCCTGGGATATTGAAGGTGGAATGAAGTGGAGGTCCTTGTCAACAGAGCAGCCCTAAACTTTGGGGTGCTTGTGTCTTGCTGATTTTTCATTTTCCCAATTTATACCCCCATGAGTGGAAGTGCCCTATGCTCTCTAAGCTGTGTTTCTTAGATGTTTCAGGACTCACCGTACACTTCTCCAGAGTGGCTGTTGGCAATTTACATCCCGCCCATCAGTGTAGCAAGGCTCCCATTTCTCCATGGCCTGTCCTGCATTTCTGGTTTTGAGACTTTTTTCAGCATGGCCCTTTTGACCGATGGGTAGCGAGTCTTCTCTGTAGCGCTGATTTGCCTTTCCAGGTTGCTTGCTTGGCCAAAAAGGGCGTATGCGTTTTTTCCTGAATATATTCAGGAAAAAACGCATACGCCCTTTTTGGCCAAGGGCATCGTTGTCAACGTTTTGCCGCTTTTCATGTGCTTTAAAGGCGATTCGAATCTACCTCCTGAAATCTGTTTCCTGCAATTCTGCCTTGATTTCAAATCCTCTTCTTTGCCTTCCCTCAATATATTTGTGGACGAGAGTTATCATTTATAACTCTGCAGGTTTGTGAATTGCAGGGCCCTGAACATCCATTTTACAACTCGCGTTTTTGGGAGCTGGCCGCAAATGCACAGGATGGCTTCAGGCCCTGTTCTGGTTCCGGGGGGCAGGATGAGCCTGTGGTTAATTCTTCTTCCTGATGGGAAAATAGAGTGACCTGTGCCTGTCCCCACACCAAGAGCTAGTCTCTCATTGGTTCCCCGTCTTCCCGTTCATCCTCAGGACAAATTGCAACCTGTACGGAACAGGAGGTTAAAGGTGCTGATGCTCCAAGTAGGGAGATTGCTAGTAAAGCGGCTGGAATGGCGAACCCGGGCACAAGGAGATGAGAAATGAGGTGCGTTTTAGAAACCTTTCCCCATCACACGGTGTACCATCTTCTGGGTTTCTCATGCATGTTTTCGATGTAGGAAGATGCACTTGAACCTGGAGATTTGGAACCCATGGAATGGGTACCACGCAGTATTACTTTAAAGGGTCTGCGTTTGCGCACCCAACCTCACCAAACCTCTCAGCCCCAAGAGTGTCCACCCTTATGTCTCATCCAGCTGTGGGTCTAGATATGGTCAATCCAGGTTGCATCACAGCCCCTGAACGCATTGTGGAAGAATTTCTCTCTCTTTCACTGTCTTTGCTTCATGGGTTCTTCAAAGTAATTTATTTTTATAATGGGGTTTAGCTGCTTTTCACTGCTGTGTTTATGCCGCTTTACACCCCCTTGACACACTGGCAGAGAGATATCAATACATAGGTTTTAAGATTATTACTAGTCAGATATATCCTTGTGCTGTGAATAGGGCGTGTTGAGTCCAGTTCTCTGAGCCAGGAGTAGGTCTTGTCTATTACATATTGGGTTTATGGAACGGTATCTGAGCTAATTTGAAACCCTTGTTTTATGTATCACCCCACCTCACCTTTCCCGTTCAGCAGCCATAGTGTGTTTTCTGCATGTGTGACTCTGTTCTGTTTTGTAATTCAGTTCAAGTGTAACGGTTTTTACATTCCCTCTATCAGTGATACCTTATGAGAAGTGTCCTTTTCTGTGTGACTTATTTCACTTAGAATCGTCGTACCTAAATCCACTCATCATGCTGCTACTAGCCTTATGACATTGATTTCATGGCTGAGTGATATTCCCTTGTACATAAGGACCACAACTTCTTTATCCATTTTTCTCTTTCCTGGGATATTGAAGGTGGAATGAAGTGGAGGTCCTTGTCAACAGAGCAGCCCTAAACTTTGGGGTGCTTGTGTCTTGCTGATTTTTCATTTTCCCAATTTATACCCCCATGAGTGGAAGTGCCCTATGCTCTCTAAGCTGTGTTTCTTAGATGTTTCAGGACTCACCGTACACTTCTCCAGAGTGGCTGTTGGCAATTTACATCCCGCCCATCAGTGTAGCAAGGCTCCCATTTCTCCATGGCCTGTCCTGCATTTCTGGTTTTGAGACTTTTTTCAGCATGGCCCTTTTGACCGATGGGTAGCGAGTCTTCTCTGTAGCGCTGATTTGCCTTTCCAGGTTGCTTGGTTGGCCAAAAAGGGCGTATGCGTTTTTTCCTGAATATATTCAGGAAAAAACGCATACGCCCTTTTTGGCCAAGGGCATCGTTGTCAACGTTTTGCCGCTTTTCATGTGCTTTAAAGGCGATTCGAATCTACCTCCTGAAATCTGTTTCCTGCAATTCTGCCTTGATTTCAAATCCTCTTCTTTGCCTTCCCTCAATATATTTGTGGACGAGAGTTATCATTTATAACTCTGCAGGTTTGTGAATTGCAGGGCCCTGAACATCCATTTTACAACTCGCGTTTTTGGGAGCTGGCCGCAAATGCACAGGATGGCTTCAGGCCCTGTTCTGGTTCCGGGGGGCAGGATGAGCCTGTGGTTAATTCTTCTTCCTGATGGGAAAATAGAGTGACCTGTGCCTGTCCCCACACCAAGAGCTAGTCTCTCATTGGTTCCCCGTCTTCCCGTTCATCCTCAGGACAAATTGCAACCTGTACGGAACAGGAGGTTAAAGGTGCTGATGCTCCAAGTAGGGAGATTGCTAGTAAAGCGGCTGGAATGGCGAACCCGGGCACAAGGAGATGAGAAATGAGGTGCGTTTTAGAAACCGTTCCCCATCACACGGTGTACCATCTTCTGGGTTTCTCATGCATGTTTTCGATGTAGGAAGATGCACTTGAACCTGGAGATTTGGAACCCATGGAATGGGTACCACGCAGTATTACTTTAAAGGGTCTGCGTTTGCGCACCCAACCTCACCAAACCTCTCAGCCCCAAGAGTGTCCACCCTTATGTCTCATCCAGCTGTGGGTCTAGATATGGTCAATCCAGGTTGCATCACAGCCCCTGAACGCATTGTGGAAGAATTTCTCTCTCTTTCACTGTCTTTGCTTCATGGGTTCTTCAAAGTAATTTATTTTTATAATGGGGTTTAGCTGCTTTTCACTGCTGTGTTTATGCCGCTTTACACCCCCTTGACACACTGACAGAGAGATATCAATACATAGGTTTTAAGATTATTACTAGTCAGATATATTCTTGTGCTGTGAATAGGGCGTGTTGAGTCCAGTTCTCTGAGCCAGGAGTAGGTCTTGTCTATTACATATTGGGTTTATGGAACGGTATCTGAGCTAATTTGAAACCCTTGTTTTATGTATCACCCCACCTCACCTTTCCCGTTAAGCAGCCATAGTGTGTTTTCTGCATGTGTGACTCTGTTCTGTTTTGTAATTCAGTTCAAGTGTAACGGTTTTTACATTCCCTCTATCAGTGATACCTTATGAGAAGTGTCCTTTTCTGTGTGACTTATTTCACTTAGAATCGTCGTACCTAAATCCACTCATCATGCTGCTACTAGCCTTATGACATTGATTTCATGGCTGAGTGATATTCCCTTGTACATAAGGACCACAACTTCTTTATCCATTTTTCTCTTTCCTGGGATATTGAAGGTGGAATGAAGTGGAGGTCCTTGTCAACAGAGCAGCCCTAAACTTTGGGGTGCTTGTGTCTTGCTGATTTTTCATTTTCCCAATTTATACCCCCATGAGTGGAAGTGCCCTATGCTCTCTAAGCTGTGTTTCTTAGATGTTTCAGGACTCACCGTACACTTCTCCAGAGTGGCTGTTGGCAATTTACATCCCGCCCATCAGTGTAGCAAGGCTCCCATTTCTCCATGGCCTGTCCTGCATTTCTGGTTTTGAGACTTTTTTCAGCATGGCCCTTTTGACCGATGGGTAGCGAGTCTTCTCTGTAGCGCTGATTTGCCTTTCCAGGTTGCTTGCTTGGCCAAAAAGGGCGTATGCGTTTTTTCCTGAATATATTCAGGAAAAAACGCATACGCCCTTTTTGGCCAAGGGCATCGTTGTCAACGTTTTGCAGCTTTTCATGTGCTTTAAAGGCGATTCGAATCTACCTCCTGAAATCTGTTTCCTGCAATTCTGCCTTGATTTCAAATCCTCTTCTTTGCCTTCCCTCAATATATTTGTGGACGAGAGTTATCATTTATAACTCTGCAGGTTTGTGAATTGCAGGGCCCTGAACATCCATTTTACAACTCGCGTTTTTGGGAGCTGGCCGCAAATGCACAGGATGGCTTCAGGCCCTGTTCTGGTTCCGGGGGGCAGGATGAGCCTGTGGTTAATTCTTCTTCCTGATGGGAAAATAGAGTGACCTGTGCCTGTCCCCACACCAAGAGCTAGTCTCTCATTGGTTCCCCGTCTTCCCGTTCATCCTCAGGACAAATTGCAACCTGTACGGAACAGGAGGTTAAAGGTGCTGATGCTCCAAGTAGGGAGATTGCTAGTAAAGCGGCTGGAATGGCGAACCCGGGCACAAGGAGATGAGAAATGAGGTGCGTTTTAGAAACCTTTCCCCATCACACGGTGTACCATCTTCTGGGTTTCTCATGCATGTTTTCGATGTAGGAAGATGCACTTGAACCTGGAGATTTGGAACCCATGGAATGGGTACCACGCAGTATTACTTTAAAGGGTCTGCGTTTGCGCACCCAACCTCACCAAACCTCTCAGCCCCAAGAGTGTCCACCCTTATGTCTCATCCAGCTGTGGGTCTAGATATGGTCAATCCAGGTTGCATCACAGCCCCTGAACGCATTGTGGAAGAATTACTCTCTCTTTCACTGTCTTTGCTTCATGGGTTCTTCAAAGTAATTTATTTTTATAATGGGGTTTAGCTGCTTTTCACTGCTGTGTTTATGCCGCTTTACACCCCCTTGACACACTGACAGAGAGATATCAATACATAGGTTTTAAGATTATTACTAGTCAGATATATCCTTGTGCTGTGAATAGGGCGTGTTGAGTCCAGTTCTCTGAGCCAGGAGTAGGTCTTGTCTATTACATATTGGGTTTATGGAACGGTATCTGAGCTAATTTGAAACCCTTGTTTTATGTATCACCCCACCTCACCTTTCCCGTTAAGCAGCCATAGTGTGTTTTCTGCATGTGTGACTCTGTTCTGTTTTGTAATTCAGTTCAAGTGTAACGGTTTTTACATTCCCTCTATCAGTGATACCTTATGAGAAGTGTCCTTTTCTGTGTGACTTATTTCACTTAGAATCGTCGTACCTAAATCCACTCATCATGCTGCTACTAGCCTTATGACATTGATTTCATGGCTGAGTGATATTCCCTTGTACATAAGGACCACAACTTCTTTATCCATTTTTCTCTTTCCTGGGATATTGAAGGTGGAATGAAGTGGAGGTCCTTGTCAACAGAGCAGCCCTAAACTTTGGGGTGCTTGTGTCTTGCTGATTTTTCATTTTCCCAATTTATACCCCCATGAGTGGAAGTGCCCTATGCTCTCTAAGCTGTGTTTCTTAGATGTTTCAGGACTCACCGTACACTTCTCCAGAGTGGCTGTTGGCAATTTACATCCCGCCCATCAGTGTAGCAAGGCTCCCATTTCTCCATGGCCTGTCCTGCATTTCTGGTTTTGAGACTTTTTTCAGCATGGCCCTTTTGACCGATGGGTAGCGAGTCTTCTCTGTAGCGCTGATTTGCCTTTCCAGGTTGCTTGGTTGGCCAAAAAGGGCGTATGCGTTTTTTCCTGAATATATTCAGGAAAAAACGCATACGCCCTTTTTGGCCAAGGGCATCGTTGTCAACGTTTTGCCGCTTTTCATGTGCTTTAAAGGCGATTCGAATCTACCTCCTGAAATCTGTTTCCTGCAATTCTGCCTTGATTTCAAATCCTCTTCTTTGCCTTCCCTCAATATATTTGTGGACGAGAGTTATCATTTATAACTCTGCAGGTTTGTGAATTGCAGGGCCCTGAACATCCATTTTACAACTCGCGTTTTTGGGAGCTGGCCGCAAATGCACAGGATGGCTTCAGGCCCTGTTCTGGTTCCGGGGGGCAGGATGAGCCTGTGGTTAATTCTTCTTCCTGATGGGAAAATAGAGTGACCTGTGCCTGTCCCCACACCAAGAGCTAGTCTCTCATTGGTTCCCCGTCTTCCCGTTCATCCTCAGGACAAATTGCAACCTGTACGGAACAGGAGGTTAAAGGTGCTGATGCTCCAAGTAGGGAGATTGCTAGTAAAGCGGCTGGAATGGCGAACCCGGGCACAAGGAGATGAGAAATGAGGTGCGTTTTAGAAACCGTTCCCCATCACACGGTGTACCATCTTCTGGGTTTCTCATGCATGTTTTCGATGTAGGAAGATGCACTTGAACCTGGAGATTTGGAACCCATGGAATGGGTACCACGCAGTATTACTTTAAAGGGTCTGCGTTTGCGCACCCAACCTCACCAAACCTCTCAGCCCCAAGAGTGTCCACCCTTATGTCTCATCCAGCTGTGGGTCTAGATATGGTCAATCCAGGTTGCATCACAGCCCCTGAACGCATTGTGGAAGAATTTCTCTCTCTTTCACTGTCTTTGCTTCATGGGTTCTTCAAAGTAATTTATTTTTATAATGGGGTTTAGCTGCTTTTCACTGCTGTGTTTATGCCGCTTTACACCCCCTTGACACACTGGCAGAGAGATATCAATACATAGGTTTTAAGATTATTACTAGTCAGATATATTCTTGTGCTGTGAATAGGGCGTGTTGAGTCCAGTTCTCTGAGCCAGGAGTAGGTCTTGTCTATTACATATTGGGTTTATGGAACGGTATCTGAGCTAATTTGAAACCCTTGTTTTATGTATCACCCCACCTCACCTTTCCCGTTAAGCAGCCATAGTGTGTTTTCTGCATGTGTGACTCTGTTCTGTTTTGTAATTCAGTTCAAGTGTAACGGTTTTTACATTCCCTCTATCAGTGATACCTTATGAGAAGTGTCCTTTTCTGTGTGACTTATTTCACTTAGAATCGTCGTACCTAAATCCACTCATCATGCTGCTACTAGCCTTATGACATTGATTTCATGGCTGAGTGATATTCCCTTGTACATAAGGACCACAACTTCTTTATCCATTTTTCTCTTTCCTGGGATATTGAAGGTGGAATGAAGTGGAGGTCCTTGTCAACAGAGCAGCCCTAAACTTTGGGGTGCTTGTGTCTTGCTGATTTTTCATTTTCCCAATTTATACCCCCATGAGTGGAAGTGCCCTATGCTCTCTAAGCTGTGTTTCTTAGATGTTTCAGGACTCACCGTACACTTCTCCAGAGTGGCTGTTGGCAATTTACATCCCGCCCATCAGTGTAGCAAGGCTCCCATTTCTCCATGGCCTGTCCTGCATTTCTGGTTTTGAGACTTTTTTCAGCATGGCCCTTTTGACCGATGGGTAGCGAGTCTTCTCTGTAGCGCTGATTTGCCTTTCCAGGTTGCTTGGTTGGCCAAAAAGGGCGTATGCGTTTTTTCCTGAATATATTCAGGAAAAAACGCATACGCCCTTTTTGGCCAAGGGCATCGTTGTCAACGTTTTGCCGCTTTTCATGTGCTTTAAAGGCGATTCGAATCTACCTCCTGAAATCTGTTTCCTGCAATTCTGCCTTGATTTCAAATCCTCTTCTTTGCCTTCCCTCAATATATTTGTGGACGAGAGTTATCATTTATAACTCTGCAGGTTTGTGAATTGCAGGGCCCTGAACATCCATTTTACAACTCGCGTTTTTGGGAGCTGGCCGCAAATGCACAGGATGGCTTCAGGCCCTGTTCTGGTTCCGGGGGGCAGGATGAGCCTGTGGTTAATTCTTCTTCCTGATGGGAAAATAGAGTGACCTGTGCCTGTCCCCACACCAAGAGCTAGTCTCTCATTGGTTCCCCGTCTTCCCGTTCATCCTCAGGACAAATTGCAACCTGTACGGAACAGGAGGTTAAAGGTGCTGATGCTCCAAGTAGGGAGATTGCTAGTAAAGCGGCTGGAATGGCGAACCCGGGCACAAGGAGATGAGAAATGAGGTGCGTTTTAGAAACCGTTCCCCATCACACGGTGTACCATCTTCTGGGTTTCTCATGCATGTTTTCGATGTAGGAAGATGCACTTGAACCTGGAGATTTGGAACCCATGGAATGGGTACCACGCAGTATTACTTTAAAGGGTCTGCGTTTGCGCACCCAACCTCACCAAACCTCTCAGCCCCAAGAGTGTCCACCCTTATGTCTCATCCAGCTGTGGGTCTAGATATGGTCAATCCAGGTTGCATCACAGCCCCTGAACGCATTGTGGAAGAATTTCTCTCTCTTTCACTGTCTTTGCTTCATGGGTTCTTCAAAGTAATTTATTTTTATAATGGGGTTTAGCTGCTTTTCACTGCTGTGTTTATGCCGCTTTACACCCCCTTGACACACTGACAGAGAGATATCAATACATAGGTTTTAAGATTATTACTAGTCAGATATATTCTTGTGCTGTGAATAGGGCGTGTTGAGTCCAGTTCTCTGAGCCAGGAGTAGGTCTTGTCTATTACATATTGGGTTTATGGAACGGTATCTGAGCTAATTTGAAACCCTTGTTTTATGTATCACCCCACCTCACCTTTCCCGTTAAGCAGCCATAGTGTGTTTTCTGCATGTGTGACTCTGTTCTGTTTTGTAATTCAGTTCAAGTGTAACGGTTTTTACATTCCCTCTATCAGTGATACCTTATGAGAAGTGTCCTTTTCTGTGTGACTTATTTCACTTAGAATCGTCGTACCTAAATCCACTCATCATGCTGCTACTAGCCTTATGACATTGATTTCATGGCTGAGTGATATTCCCTTGTACATAAGGACCACAACTTCTTTATCCATTTTTCTCTTTCCTGGGATATTGAAGGTGGAATGAAGTGGAGGTCCTTGTCAACAGAGCAGCCCTAAACTTTGGGGTGCTTGTGTCTTGCTGATTTTTCATTTTCCCAATTTATACCCCCATGAGTGGAAGTGCCCTATGCTCTCTAAGCTGTGTTTCTTAGATGTTTCAGGACTCACCGTACACTTCTCCAGAGTGGCTGTTGGCAATTTACATCCCGCCCATCAGTGTAGCAAGGCTCCCATTTCTCCATGGCCTGTCCTGCATTTCTGGTTTTGAGACTTTTTTCAGCATGGCCCTTTTGACCGATGGGTAGCGAGTCTTCTCTGTAGCGCTGATTTGCCTTTCCAGGTTGCTTGCTTGGCCAAAAAGGGCGTATGCGTTTTTTCCTGAATATATTCAGGAAAAAACGCATACGCCCTTTTTGGCCAAGGGCATCGTTGTCAACGTTTTGCCGCTTTTCATGTGCTTTAAAGGCGATTCGAATCTACCTCCTGAAATCTGTTTCCTGCAATTCTGCCTTGATTTCAAATCCTCTTCTTTGCCTTCCCTCAATATATTTGTGGACGAGAGTTATCATTTATAACTCTGCAGGTTTGTGAATTGCAGGGCCCTGAACATCCATTTTACAACTCGCGTTTTTGGGAGCTGGCCGCAAATGCACAGGATGGCTTCAGGCCCTGTTCTGGTTCCGGGGGGCAGGATGAGCCTGTGGTTAATTCTTCTTCCTGATGGGAAAATAGAGTGACCTGTGCCTGTCCCCACACCAAGAGCTAGTCTCTCATTGGTTCCCCGTCTTCCCGTTCATCCTCAGGACAAATTGCAACCTGTACGGAACAGGAGGTTAAAGGTGCTGATGCTCCAAGTAGGGAGATTGCTAGTAAAGCGGCTGGAATGGCGAACCCGGGCACAAGGAGATGAGAAATGAGGTGCGTTTTAGAAACCGTTCCCCATCACACGGTGTACCATCTTCTGGGTTTCTCATGCATGTTTTCGATGTAGGAAGATGCACTTGAACCTGGAGATTTGGAACCCATGGAATGGGTACCACGCAGTATTACTTTAAAGGGTCTGCGTTTGCGCACCCAACCTCACCAAACCTCTCAGCCCCAAGAGTGTCCACCCTTATGTCTCATCCAGCTGTGGGTCTAGATATGGTCAATCCAGGTTGCATCACAGCCCCTGAACGCATTGTGGAAGAATTTCTCTCTCTTTCACTGTCTTTGCTTCATGGGTTCTTCAAAGTAATTTATTTTTATAATGGGGTTTAGCTGCTTTTCACTGCTGTGTTTATGCCGCTTTACACCCCCTTGACACACTGGCAGAGAGATATCAATACATAGGTTTTAAGATTATTACTAGTCAGATATATCCTTGTGCTGTGAATAGGGCGTGTTGAGTCCAGTTCTCTGAGCCAGGAGTAGGTCTTGTCTATTACATATTGGGTTTATGGAACGGTATCTGAGCTAATTTGAAACCCTTGTTTTATGTATCACCCCACCTCACCTTTCCCGTTAAGCAGCCATAGTGTGTTTTCTGCATGTGTGACTCTGTTCTGTTTTGTAATTCAGTTCAAGTGTAACGGTTTTTACATTCCCTCTATCAGTGATACCTTATGAGAAGTGTCCTTTTCTGTGTGACTTATTTCACTTAGAATCGTCGTACCTAAATCCACTCATCATGCTGCTACTAGCCTTATGACATTGATTTCATGGCTGAGTGATATTCCCTTGTACATAAGGACCACAACTTCTTTATCCATTTTTCTCTTTCCTGGGATATTGAAGGTGGAATGAAGTGGAGGTCCTTGTCAACAGAGCAGCCCTAAACTTTGGGGTGCTTGTGTCTTGCTGATTTTTCATTTTCCCAATTTATACCCCCATGAGTGGAAGTGCCCTATGCTCTCTAAGCTGTGTTTCTTAGATGTTTCAGGACTCACCGTACACTTCTCCAGAGTGGCTGTTGGCAATTTACATCCCGCCCATCAGTGTAGCAAGGCTCCCATTTCTCCATGGCCTGTCCTGCATTTCTGGTTTTGAGACTTTTTTCAGCATGGCCCTTTTGACCGATGGGTAGCGAGTCTTCTCTGTAGCGCTGATTTGCCTTTCCAGGTTGCTTGGTTGGCCAAAAAGGGCGTATGCGTTTTTTCCTGAATATATTCAGGAAAAAACGCATACGCCCTTTTTGGCCAAGGGCATCGTTGTCAACGTTTTGCCGCTTTTCATGTGCTTTAAAGGCGATTCGAATCTACCTCCTGAAATCTGTTTCCTGCAATTCTGCCTTGATTTCAAATCCTCTTCTTTGCCTTCCCTCAATATATTTGTGGACGAGAGTTATCATTTATAACTCTGCAGGTTTGTGAATTGCAGGGCCCTGAACATCCATTTTACAACTCGCGTTTTTGGGAGCTGGCCGCAAATGCACAGGATGGCTTCAGGCCCTGTTCTGGTTCCGGGGGGCAGGATGAGCCTGTGGTTAATTCTTCTTCCTGATGGGAAAATAGAGTGACCTGTGCCTGTCCCCACACCAAGAGCTAGTCTCTCATTGGTTCCCCGTCTTCCCGTTCATCCTCAGGACAAATTGCAACCTGTACGGAACAGGAGGTTAAAGGTGCTGATGCTCCAAGTAGGGAGATTGCTAGTAAAGCGGCTGGAATGGCGAACCCGGGCACAAGGAGATGAGAAATGAGGTGCGTTTTAGAAACCGTTCCCCATCACACGGTGTACCATCTTCTGGGTTTCTCATGCATGTTTTCGATGTAGGAAGATGCACTTGAACCTGGAGATTTGGAACCCATGGAATGGGTACCACGCAGTATTACTTTAAAGGGTCTGCGTTTGCGCACCCAACCTCACCAAACCTCTCAGCCCCAAGAGTGTCCACCCTTATGTCTCATCCAGCTGTGGGTCTAGATATGGTCAATCCAGGTTGCATCACAGCCCCTGAACGCATTGTGGAAGAATTTCTCTCTCTTTCACTGTCTTTGCTTCATGGGTTCTTCAAAGTAATTTATTTTTATAATGGGGTTTAGCTGCTTTTCACTGCTGTGTTTATGCCGCTTTACACCCCCTTGACACACTGACAGAGAGATATCAATACATAGGTTTTAAGATTATTACTAGTCAGATATATTCTTGTGCTGTGAATAGGGCGTGTTGAGTCCAGTTCTCTGAGCCAGGAGTAGGTCTTGTCTATTACATATTGGGTTTATGGAACGGTATCTGAGCTAATTTGAAACCCTTGTTTTATGTATCACCCCACCTCACCTTTCCCGTTAAGCAGCCATAGTGTGTTTTCTGCATGTGTGACTCTGTTCTGTTTTGTAATTCAGTTCAAGTGTAACGGTTTTTACATTCCCTCTATCAGTGATACCTTATGAGAAGTGTCCTTTTCTGTGTGACTTATTTCACTTAGAATCGTCGTACCTAAATCCACTCATCATGCTGCTACTAGCCTTATGACATTGATTTCATGGCTGAGTGATATTCCCTTGTACATAAGGACCACAACTTCTTTATCCATTTTTCTCTTTCCTGGGATATTGAAGGTGGAATGAAGTGGAGGTCCTTGTCAACAGAGCAGCCCTAAACTTTGGGGTGCTTGTGTCTTGCTGATTTTTCATTTTCCCAATTTATACCCCCATGAGTGGAAGTGCCCTATGCTCTCTAAGCTGTGTTTCTTAGATGTTTCAGGACTCACCGTACACTTCTCCAGAGTGGCTGTTGGCAATTTACATCCCGCCCATCAGTGTAGCAAGGCTCCCATTTCTCCATGGCCTGTCCTGCATTTCTGGTTTTGAGACTTTTTTCAGCATGGCCCTTTTGACCGATGGGTAGCGAGTCTTCTCTGTAGCGCTGATTTGCCTTTCCAGGTTGCTTGGTTGGCCAAAAAGGGCGTATGCGTTTTTTCCTGAATATATTCAGGAAAAAACGCATACGCCCTTTTTGGCCAAGGGCATCGTTGTCAACGTTTTGCCGCTTTTCATGTGCTTTAAAGGCGATTCGAATCTACCTCCTGAAATCTGTTTCCTGCAATTCTGCCTTGATTTCAAATCCTCTTCTTTGCCTTCCCTCAATATATTTGTGGACGAGAGTTATCATTTATAACTCTGCAGGTTTGTGAATTGCAGGGCCCTGAACATCCATTTTACAACTCGCGTTTTTGGGAGCTGGCCGCAAATGCACAGGATGGCTTCAGGCCCTGTTCTGGTTCCGGGGGGCAGGATGAGCCTGTGGTTAATTCTTCTTCCTGATGGGAAAATAGAGTGACCTGTGCCTGTCCCCACACCAAGAGCTAGTCTCTCATTGGTTCCCCGTCTTCCCGTTCATCCTCAGGACAAATTGCAACCTGTACGGAACAGGAGGTTAAAGGTGCTGATGCTCCAAGTAGGGAGATTGCTAGTAAAGCGGCTGGAATGGCGAACCCGGGCACAAGGAGATGAGAAATGAGGTGCGTTTTAGAAACCGTTCCCCATCACACGGTGTACCATCTTCTGGGTTTCTCATGCATGTTTTCGATGTAGGAAGATGCACTTGAACCTGGAGATTTGGAACCCATGGAATGGGTACCACGCAGTATTACTTTAAAGGGTCTGCGTTTGCGCACCCAACCTCACCAAACCTCTCAGCCCCAAGAGTGTCCACCCTTATGTCTCATCCAGCTGTGGGTCTAGATATGGTCAATCCAGGTTGCATCACAGCCCCTGAACGCATTGTGGAAGAATTTCTCTCTCTTTCACTGTCTTTGCTTCATGGGTTCTTCAAAGTAATTTATTTTTATAATGGGGTTTAGCTGCTTTTCACTGCTGTGTTTATGCCGCTTTACACCCCCTTGACACACTGACAGAGAGATATCAATACATAGGTTTTAAGATTATTACTAGTCAGATATATTCTTGTGCTGTGAATAGGGCGTGTTGAGTCCAGTTCTCTGAGCCAGGAGTAGGTCTTGTCTATTACATATTGGGTTTATGGAACGGTATCTGAGCTAATTTGAAACCCTTGTTTTATGTATCACCCCACCTCACCTTTCCCGTTAAGCAGCCATAGTGTGTTTTCTGCATGTGTGACTCTGTTCTGTTTTGTAATTCAGTTCAAGTGTAACGGTTTTTACATTCCCTCTATCAGTGATACCTTATGAGAAGTGTCCTTTTCTGTGTGACTTATTTCACTTAGAATCGTCGTACCTAAATCCACTCATCATGCTGCTACTAGCCTTATGACATTGATTTCATGGCTGAGTGATATTCCCTTGTACATAAGGACCACAACTTCTTTATCCATTTTTCTCTTTCCTGGGATATTGAAGGTGGAATGAAGTGGAGGTCCTTGTCAACAGAGCAGCCCTAAACTTTGGGGTGCTTGTGTCTTGCTGATTTTTCATTTTCCCAATTTATACCCCCATGAGTGGAAGTGCCCTATGCTCTCTAAGCTGTGTTTCTTAGATGTTTCAGGACTCACCGTACACTTCTCCAGAGTGGCTGTTGGCAATTTACATCCCGCCCATCAGTGTAGCAAGGCTCCCATTTCTCCATGGCCTGTCCTGCATTTCTGGTTTTGAGACTTTTTTCAGCATGGCCCTTTTGACCGATGGGTAGCGAGTCTTCTCTGTAGCGCTGATTTGCCTTTCCAGGTTGCTTGGTTGGCCAAAAAGGGCGTATGCGTTTTTTCCTGAATATATTCAGGAAAAAACGCATACGCCCTTTTTGGCCAAGGGCATCGTTGTCAACGTTTTGCCGCTTTTCATGTGCTTTAAAGGCGATTCGAATCTACCTCCTGAAATCTGTTTCCTGCAATTCTGCCTTGATTTCAAATCCTCTTCTTTGCCTTCCCTCAATATATTTGTGGACGAGAGTTATCATTTATAACTCTGCAGGTTTGTGAATTGCAGGGCCCTGAACATCCATTTTACAACTCGCGTTTTTGGGAGCTGGCCGCAAATGCACAGGATGGCTTCAGGCCCTGTTCTGGTTCCGGGGGGCAGGATGAGCCTGTGGTTAATTCTTCTTCCTGATGGGAAAATAGAGTGACCTGTGCCTGTCCCCACACCAAGAGCTAGTCTCTCATTGGTTCCCCGTCTTCCCGTTCATCCTCAGGACAAATTGCAACCTGTACGGAACAGGAGGTTAAAGGTGCTGATGCTCCAAGTAGGGAGATTGCTAGTAAAGCGGCTGGAATGGCGAACCCGGGCACAAGGAGATGAGAAATGAGGTGCCTTTTAGAAACCTTTCCCCATCACACGGTGTACCATCTTCTGGGTTTCCCATGCATGTTTTCGATGTAGGAAGATGCACTTGAACCTGGAGATTTGGAACCCATGGAATGGGTACCACGCAGTATTACTTTAAAGGGTCTGCGTTTGCGCACCCAACCTCACCAAACCTCTCAGCCCCAAGAGTGTCCACCCTTATGTCTCATCCAGCTGTGGGTCTAGATATGGTCAATCCAGGTTGCATCACAGCCCCTGAACGCATTGTGGAAGAATTTCTCTCTCTTTCACTGTCTTTGCTTCATGGGTTCTTCAAAGTAATTTATTTTTATAATGGGGTTTAGCTGCTTTTCACTGCTGTGTTTATGCCGCTTTACACCCCCTTGACACACTGACAGAGAGATATCAATACATAGGTTTTAAGATTATTACTAGTCAGATATATTCTTGTGCTGTGAATAGGGCGTGTTGAGTCCAGTTCTCTGAGCCAGGAGTAGGTCTTGTCTATTACATATTGGGTTTATGGAACGGTATCTGAGCTAATTTGAAACCCTTGTTTTATGTATCACCCCACCTCACCTTTCCCGTTAAGCAGCCATAGTGTGTTTTCTGCATGTGTGACTCTGTTCTGTTTTGTAATTCAGTTCAAGTGTAACGGTTTTTACATTCCCTCTATCAGTGATACCTTATGAGAAGTGTCCTTTTCTGTGTGACTTATTTCACTTAGAATCGTCGTACCTAAATCCACTCATCATGCTGCTACTAGCCTTATGACATTGATTTCATGGCTGAGTGATATTCCCTTGTACATAAGGACCACAACTTCTTTATCCATTTTTCTCTTTCCTGGGATATTGAAGGTGGAATGAAGTGGAGGTCCTTGTCAACAGAGCAGCCCTAAACTTTGGGGTGCTTGTGTCTTGCTGATTTTTCATTTTCCCAATTTATACCCCCATGAGTGGAAGTGCCCTATGCTCTCTAAGCTGTGTTTCTTAGATGTTTCAGGACTCACCGTACACTTCTCCAGAGTGGCTGTTGGCAATTTACATCCCGCCCATCAGTGTAGCAAGGCTCCCATTTCTCCATGGCCTGTCCTGCATTTCTGGTTTTGAGACTTTTTTCAGCATGGCCCTTTTGACCGATGGGTAGCGAGTCTTCTCTGTAGCGCTGATTTGCCTTTCCAGGTTGCTTGCTTGGCCAAAAAGGGCGTATGCGTTTTTTCCTGAATATATTCAGGAAAAAACGCATACGCCCTTTTTGGCCAAGGGCATCGTTGTCAACGTTTTGCCGCTTTTCATGTGCTTTAAAGGCGATTCGAATCTACCTCCTGAAATCTGTTTCCTGCAATTCTGCCTTGATTTCAAATCCTCTTCTTTGCCTTCCCTCAATATATTTGTGGACGAGAGTTATCATTTATAACTCTGCAGGTTTGTGAATTGCAGGGCCCTGAACATCCATTTTACAACTCGCGTTTTTGGGAGCTGGCCGCAAATGCACAGGATGGCTTCAGGCCCTGTTCTGGTTCCGGGGGGCAGGATGAGCCTGTGGTTAATTCTTCTTCCTGATGGGAAAATAGAGTGACCTGTGCCTGTCCCCACACCAAGAGCTAGTCTCTCATTGGTTCCCCGTCTTCCCGTTCATCCTCAGGACAAATTGCAACCTGTACGGAACAGGAGGTTAAAGGTGCTGATGCTCCAAGTAGGGAGATTGCTAGTAAAGCGGCTGGAATGGCGAACCCGGGCACAAGGAGATGAGAAATGAGGTGCGTTTTAGAAACCTTTCCCCATCACACGGTGTACCATCTTCTGGGTTTCTCATGCATGTTTTCGATGTAGGAAGATGCACTTGAACCTGGAGATTTGGAACCCATGGAATGGGTACCACGCAGTATTACTTTAAAGGGTCTGCGTTTGCGCACCCAACCTCACCAAACCTCTCAGCCCCAAGAGTGTCCACCCTTATGTCTCATCCAGCTGTGGGTCTAGATATGGTCAATCCAGGTTGCATCACAGCCCCTGAACGCATTGTGGAAGAATTTCTCTCTCTTTCACTGTCTTTGCTTCATGGGTTCTTCAAAGTAATTTATTTTTATAATGGGGTTTAGCTGCTTTTCACTGCTGTGTTTATGCCGCTTTACACCCCCTTGACACACTGACAGAGAGATATCAATACATAGGTTTTAAGATTATTACTAGTCAGATATATCCTTGTGCTGTGAATAGGGCGTGTTGAGTCCAGTTCTCTGAGCCAGGAGTAGGTCTTGTCTATTACATATTGGGTTTATGGAACGGTATCTGAGCTAATTTGAAACCCTTGTTTTATGTATCACCCCACCTCACCTTTCCCGTTAAGCAGCCATAGTGTGTTTTCTGCATGTGTGACTCTGTTCTGTTTTGTAATTCAGTTCAAGTGTAACGGTTTTTACATTCCCTCTATCAGTGATACCTTATGAGAAGTGTCCTTTTCTGTGTGACTTATTTCACTTAGAATCGTCGTACCTAAATCCACTCATCATGCTGCTACTAGCCTTATGACATTGATTTCATGGCTGAGTGATATTCCCTTGTACATAAGGACCACAACTTCTTTATCCATTTTTCTCTTTCCTGGGATATTGAAGGTGGAATGAAGTGGAGGTCCTTGTCAACAGAGCAGCCCTAAACTTTGGGGTGCTTGTGTCTTGCTGATTTTTCATTTTCCCAATTTATACCCCCATGAGTGGAAGTGCCCTATGCTCTCTAAGCTGTGTTTCTTAGATGTTTCAGGACTCACCGTACACTTCTCCAGAGTGGCTGTTGGCAATTTACATCCCGCCCATCAGTGTAGCAAGGCTCCCATTTCTCCATGGCCTGTCCTGCATTTCTGGTTTTGAGACTTTTTTCAGCATGGCCCTTTTGACCGATGGGTAGCGAGTCTTCTCTGTAGCGCTGATTTGCCTTTCCAGGTTGCTTGGTTGGCCAAAAAGGGCGTATGCGTTTTTTCCTGAATATATTCAGGAAAAAACGCATACGCCCTTTTTGGCCAAGGGCATCGTTGTCAACGTTTTGCCGCTTTTCATGTGCTTTAAAGGCGATTCGAATCTACCTCCTGAAATCTGTTTCCTGCAATTCTGCCTTGATTTCAAATCCTCTTCTTTGCCTTCCCTCAATATATTTGTGGACGAGAGTTATCATTTATAACTCTGCAGGTTTGTGAATTGCAGGGCCCTGAACATCCATTTTACAACTCGCGTTTTTGGGAGCTGGCCGCAAATGCACAGGATGGCTTCAGGCCCTGTTCTGGTTCCGGGGGGCAGGATGAGCCTGTGGTTAATTCTTCTTCCTGATGGGAAAATAGAGTGACCTGTGCCTGTCCCCACACCAAGAGCTAGTCTCTCATTGGTTCCCCGTCTTCCCGTTCATCCTCAGGACAAATTGCAACCTGTACGGAACAGGAGGTTAAAGGTGCTGATGCTCCAAGTAGGGAGATTGCTAGTAAAGCGGCTGGAATGGCGAACCCGGGCACAAGGAGATGAGAAATGAGGTGCGTTTTAGAAACCGTTCCCCATCACACGGTGTACCATCTTCTGGGTTTCTCATGCATGTTTTCGATGTAGGAAGATGCACTTGAACCTGGAGATTTGGAACCCATGGAATGGGTACCACGCAGTATTACTTTAAAGGGTCTGCGTTTGCGCACCCAACCTCACCAAACCTCTCAGCCCCAAGAGTGTCCACCCTTATGTCTCATCCAGCTGTGGGTCTAGATATGGTCAATCCAGGTTGCATCACAGCCCCTGAACGCATTGTGGAAGAATTTCTCTCTCTTTCACTGTCTTTGCTTCATGGGTTCTTCAAAGTAATTTATTTTTATAATGGGGTTTAGCTGCTTTTCACTGCTGTGTTTATGCCGCTTTACACCCCCTTGACACACTGACAGAGAGATATCAATACATAGGTTTTAAGATTATTACTAGTCAGATATATTCTTGTGCTGTGAATAGGGCGTGTTGAGTCCAGTTCTCTGAGCCAGGAGTAGGTCTTGTCTATTACATATTGGGTTTATGGAACGGTATCTGAGCTAATTTGAAACCCTTGTTTTATGTATCACCCCACCTCACCTTTCCCGTTAAGCAGCCATAGTGTGTTTTCTGCATGTGTGACTCTGTTCTGTTTTGTAATTCAGTTCAAGTGTAACGGTTTTTACATTCCCTCTATCAGTGATACCTTATGAGAAGTGTCCTTTTCTGTGTGACTTATTTCACTTAGAATCGTCGTACCTAAATCCACTCATCATGCTGCTACTAGCCTTATGACATTGATTTCATGGCTGAGTGATATTCCCTTGTACATAAGGACCACAACTTCTTTATCCATTTTTCTCTTTCCTGGGATATTGAAGGTGGAATGAAGTGGAGGTCCTTGTCAACAGAGCAGCCCTAAACTTTGGGGTGCTTGTGTCTTGCTGATTTTTCATTTTCCCAATTTATACCCCCATGAGTGGAAGTGCCCTATGCTCTCTAAGCTGTGTTTCTTAGATGTTTCAGGACTCACCGTACACTTCTCCAGAGTGGCTGTTGGCAATTTACATCCCGCCCATCAGTGTAGCAAGGCTCCCATTTCTCCATGGCCTGTCCTGCATTTCTGGTTTTGACACTTTTTTCAGCATGGCCCTTTTGACCGATGGGTAGCGAGTCTTCTCTGTAGCGCTGATTTGCCTTTCCAGGTTGCTTGCTTGGCCAAAAAGGGCGTATGCGTTTTTTCCTGAATATATTCAGGAAAAAACGCATACGCCCTTTTTGGCCAAGGGCATCGTTGTCAACGTTTTGCCGCTTTTCATGTGCTTTAAAGGCGATTCGAATCTACCTCCTGAAATCTGTTTCCTGCAATTCTGCCTTGATTTCAAATCCTCTTCTTTGCCTTCCCTCAATATATTTGTGGACGAGAGTTATCATTTATAACTCTGCAGGTTTGTGAATTGCAGGGCCCTGAACATCCATTTTACAACTCGCGTTTTTGGGAGCTGGCCGCAAATGCACAGGATGGCTTCAGGCCCTGTTCTGGTTCCGGGGGGCAGGATGAGCCTGTGGTTAATTCTTCTTCCTGATGGGAAAATAGAGTGACCTGTGCCTGTCCCCACACCAAGAGCTAGTCTCTCATTGGTTCCCCGTCTTCCCGTTCATCCTCAGGACAAATTGCAACCTGTACGGAACAGGAGGTTAAAGGTGCTGATGCTCCAAGTAGGGAGATTGCTAGTAAAGCGGCTGGAATGGCGAACCCGGGCACAAGGAGATGAGAAATGAGGTGCGTTTTAGAAACCTTTCCCCATCACACGGTGTACCATCTTCTGGGTTTCTCATGCATGTTTTCGATGTAGGAAGATGCACTTGAACCTGGAGATTTGGAACCCATGGAATGGGTACCACGCAGTATTACTTTAAAGGGTCTGCGTTTGCGCACCCAACCTCACCAAACCTCTCAGCCCCAAGAGTGTCCACCCTTATGTCTCATCCAGCTGTGGGTCTAGATATGGTCAATCCAGGTTGCATCACAGCCCCTGAACGCATTGTGGAAGAATTTCTCTCTCTTTCACTGTCTTTGCTTCATGGGTTCTTCAAAGTAATTTATTTTTATAATGGGGTTTAGCTGCTTTTCACTGCTGTGTTTATGCCGCTTTACACCCCCTTGACACACTGACAGAGAGATATCAATACATAGGTTTTAAGATTATTACTAGTCAGATATATTCTTGTGCTGTGAATAGGGCGTGTTGAGTCCAGTTCTCTGAGCCAGGAGTAGGTCTTGTCTATTACATATTGGGTTTATGGAACGGTATCTGAGCTAATTTGAAACCCTTGTTTTATGTATCACCCCACCTCACCTTTCCCGTTAAGCAGCCATAGTGTGTTTTCTGCATGTGTGACTCTGTTCTGTTTTGTAATTCAGTTCAAGTGTAACGGTTTTTACATTCCCTCTATCAGTGATACCTTATGAGAAGTGTCCTTTTCTGTGTGACTTATTTCACTTAGAATCGTCGTACCTAAATCCACTCATCATGCTGCTACTAGCCTTATGACATTGATTTCATGGCTGAGTGATATTCCCTTGTACATAAGGACCACCACTTCTTTATCCATTTTTCTCTTTCCTGGGATATTGAAGGTGGAATGAAGTGGAGGTCCTTGTCAACAGAGCAGCCCTAAACTTTGGGGTGCTTGTGTCTTGCTGATTTTTCATTTTCCCAATTTATACCCCCATGAGTGGAAGTGCCCTATGCTCTCTAAGCTGTGTTTCTTAGATGTTTCAGGACTCACCGTACACTTCTCCAGAGTGGCTGTTGGCAATTTACATCCCGCCCATCAGTGTAGCAAGGCTCCCATTTCTCCATGGCCTGTCCTGCATTTCTGGTTTTGAGACTTTTTTCAGCATGGCCCTTTTGACCGATGGGTAGCGAGTCTTCTCTGTAGCGCTGATTTGCCTTTCCAGGTTGCTTGGTTGGCCAAAAAGGGCGTATGCGTTTTTTCCTGAATATATTCAGGAAAAAACGCATACGCCCTTTTTGGCCAAGGGCATCGTTGTCAACGTTTTGCCGCTTTTCATGTGCTTTAAAGGCGATTCGAATCTACCTCCTGAAATCTGTTTCCTGCAATTCTGCCTTGATTTCAAATCCTCTTCTTTGCCTTCCCTCAATATATTTGTGGACGAGAGTTATCATTTATAACTCTGCAGGTTTGTGAATTGCAGGGCCCTGAACATCCATTTTACAACTCGCGTTTTTGGGAGCTGGCCGCAAATGCACAGGATGGCTTCAGGCCCTGTTCTGGTTCCGGGGGGCAGGATGAGCCTGTGGTTAATTCTTCTTCCTGATGGGAAAATAGAGTGACCTGTGCCTGTCCCCACACCAAGAGCTAGTCTCTCATTGGTTCCCCGTCTTCCCGTTCATCCTCAGGACAAATTGCAACCTGTACGGAACAGGAGGTTAAAGGTGCTGATGCTCCAAGTAGGGAGATTGCTAGTAAAGCGGCTGGAATGGCGAACCCGGGCACAAGGAGATGAGAAATGAGGTGCCTTTTAGAAACCTTTCCCCATCACACGGTGTACCATCTTCTGGGTTTCCCATGCATGTTTTCGATGTAGGAAGATGCACTTGAACCTGGAGATTTGGAACCCATGGAATGGGTACCACGCAGTATTACTTTAAAGGGTCTGCGTTTGCGCACCCAACCTCACCAAACCTCTCAGCCCCAAGAGTGTCCACCCTTATGTCTCATCCAGCTGTGGGTCTAGATATGGTCAATCCAGGTTGCATCACAGCCCCTGAACGCATTGTGGAAGAATTTCTCTCTCTTTCACTGTCTTTGCTTCATGGGTTCTTCAAAGTAATTTATTTTTATAATGGGGTTTAGCTGCTTTTCACTGCTGTGTTTATGCCGCTTTACACCCCCTTGACACACTGGCAGAGAGATATCAATACATAGGTTTTAAGATTATTACTAGTCAGATATATTCTTGTGCTGTGAATAGGGCGTGTTGAGTCCAGTTCTCTGAGCCAGGAGTAGGTCTTGTCTATTACATATTGGGTTTATGGAACGGTATCTGAGCTAATTTGAAACCCTTGTTTTATGTATCACCCCACCTCACCTTTCCCGTTAAGCAGCCATAGTGTGTTTTCTGCATGTGTGACTCTGTTCTGTTTTGTAATTCAGTTCAAGTGTAACGGTTTTTACATTCCCTCTATCAGTGATACCTTATGAGAAGTGTCCTTTTCTGTGTGACTTATTTCACTTAGAATCGTCGTACCTAAATCCACTCATCATGCTGCTACTAGCCTTATGACATTGATTTCATGGCTGAGTGATATTCCCTTGTACATAAGGACCACAACTTCTTTATCCATTTTTCTCTTTCCTGGGATATTGAAGGTGGAATGAAGTGGAGGTCCTTGTCAACAGAGCAGCCCTAAACTTTGGGGTGCTTGTGTCTTGCTGATTTTTCATTTTCCCAATTTATACCCCCATGAGTGGAAGTGCCCTATGCTCTCTAAGCTGTGTTTCTTAGATGTTTCAGGACTCACCGTACACTTCTCCAGAGTGGCTGTTGGCAATTTACATCCCGCCCATCAGTGTAGCAAGGCTCCCATTTCTCCATGGCCTGTCCTGCATTTCTGGTTTTGAGACTTTTTTCAGCATGGCCCTTTTGACCGATGGGTAGCGAGTCTTCTCTGTAGCGCTGATTTGCCTTTCCAGGTTGCTTGCTTGGCCAAAAAGGGCGTATGCGTTTTTTCCTGAATATATTCAGGAAAAAACGCATACGCCCTTTTTGGCCAAGGGCATCGTTGTCAACGTTTTGCCGCTTTTCATGTGCTTTAAAGGCGATTCGAATCTACCTCCTGAAATCTGTTTCCTGCAATTCTGCCTTGATTTCAAATCCTCTTCTTTGCCTTCCCTCAATATATTTGTGGACGAGAGTTATCATTTATAACTCTGCAGGTTTGTGAATTGCAGGGCCCTGAACATCCATTTTACAACTCGCGTTTTTGGGAGCTGGCCGCAAATGCACAGGATGGCTTCAGGCCCTGTTCTGGTTCCGGGGGGCAGGATGAGCCTGTGGTTAATTCTTCTTCCTGATGGGAAAATAGAGTGACCTGTGCCTGTCCCCACACCAAGAGCTAGTCTCTCATTGGTTCCCCGTCTTCCCGTTCATCCTCAGGACAAATTGCAACCTGTACGGAACAGGAGGTTAAAGGTGCTGATGCTCCAAGTAGGGAGATTGCTAGTAAAGCGGCTGGAATGGCGAACCCGGGCACAAGGAGATGAGAAATGAGGTGCGTTTTAGAAACCGTTCCCCATCACACGGTGTACCATCTTCTGGGTTTCTCATGCATGTTTTCGATGTAGGAAGATGCACTTGAACCTGGAGATTTGGAACCCATGGAATGGGTACCACGCAGTATTACTTTAAAGGGTCTGCGTTTGCGCACCCAACCTCACCAAACCTCTCAGCCCCAAGAGTGTCCACCCTTATGTCTCATCCAGCTGTGGGTCTAGATATGGTCAATCCAGGTTGCATCACAGCCCCTGAACGCATTGTGGAAGAATTTCTCTCTCTTTCACTGTCTTTGCTTCATGGGTTCTTCAAAGTAATTTATTTTTATAATGGGGTTTAGCTGCTTTTCACTGCTGTGTTTATGCCGCTTTACACCCCCTTGACACACTGACAGAGAGATATCAATACATAGGTTTTAAGATTATTACTAGTCAGATATATCCTTGTGCTGTGAATAGGGCGTGTTGAGTCCAGTTCTCTGAGCCAGGAGTAGGTCTTGTCTATTACATATTGGGTTTATGGAACGGTATCTGAGCTAATTTGAAACCCTTGTTTTATGTATCACCCCACCTCACCTTTCCCGTTAAGCAGCCATAGTGTGTTTTCTGCATGTGTGACTCTGTTCTGTTTTGTAATTCAGTTCAAGTGTAACGGTTTTTACATTCCCTCTATCAGTGATACCTTATGAGAAGTGTCCTTTTCTGTGTGACTTATTTCACTTAGAATCGTCGTACCTAAATCCACTCATCATGCTGCTACTAGCCTTATGACATTGATTTCATGGCTGAGTGATATTCCCTTGTACATAAGGACCACAACTTCTTTATCCATTTTTCTCTTTCCTGGGATATTGAAGGTGGAATGAAGTGGAGGTCCTTGTCAACAGAGCAGCCCTAAACTTTGGGGTGCTTGTGTCTTGCTGATTTTTCATTTTCCCAATTTATACCCCCATGAGTGGAAGTGCCCTATGCTCTCTAAGCTGTGTTTCTTAGATGTTTCAGGACTCACCGTACACTTCTCCAGAGTGGCTGTTGGCAATTTACATCCCGCCCATCAGTGTAGCAAGGCTCCCATTTCTCCATGGCCTGTCCTGCATTTCTGGTTTTGAGACTTTTTTCAGCATGGCCCTTTTGACCGATGGGTAGCGAGTCTTCTCTGTAGCGCTGATTTGCCTTTCCAGGTTGCTTGGTTGGCCAAAAAGGGCGTATGCGTTTTTTCCTGAATATATTCAGGAAAAAACGCATACGCCCTTTTTGGCCAAGGGCATCGTTGTCAACGTTTTGCCGCTTTTCATGTGCTTTAAAGGCGATTCGAATCTACCTCCTGAAATCTGTTTCCTGCAATTCTGCCTTGATTTCAAATCCTCTTCTTTGCCTTCCCTCAATATATTTGTGGACGAGAGTTATCATTTATAACTCTGCAGGTTTGTGAATTGCAGGGCCCTGAACATCCATTTTACAACTCGCGTTTTTGGGAGCTGGCCGCAAATGCACAGGATGGCTTCAGGCCCTGTTCTGGTTCCGGGGGGCAGGATGAGCCTGTGGTTAATTCTTCTTCCTGATGGGAAAATAGAGTGACCTGTGCCTGTCCCCACACCAAGAGCTAGTCTCTCATTGGTTCCCCGTCTTCCCGTTCATCCTCAGGACAAATTGCAACCTGTACGGAACAGGAGGTTAAAGGTGCTGATGCTCCAAGTAGGGAGATTGCTAGTAAAGCGGCTGGAATGGCGAACCCGGGCACAAGGAGATGAGAAATGAGGTGCGTTTTAGAAACCGTTCCCCATCACACGGTGTACCATCTTCTGGGTTTCTCATGCATGTTTTCGATGTAGGAAGATGCACTTGAACCTGGAGATTTGGAACCCATGGAATGGGTACCACGCAGTATTACTTTAAAGGGTCTGCGTTTGCGCACCCAACCTCACCAAACCTCTCAGCCCCAAGAGTGTCCACCCTTATGTCTCATCCAGCTGTGGGTCTAGATATGGTCAATCCAGGTTGCATCACAGCCCCTGAACGCATTGTGGAAGAATTTCTCTCTCTTTCACTGTCTTTGCTTCATGGGTTCTTCAAAGTAATTTATTTTTATAATGGGGTTTAGCTGCTTTTCACTGCTGTGTTTATGCCGCTTTACACCCCCTTGACACACTGACAGAGAGATATCAATACATAGGTTTTAAGATTATTACTAGTCAGATATATTCTTGTGCTGTGAATAGGGCGTGTTGAGTCCAGTTCTCTGAGCCAGGAGTAGGTCTTGTCTATTACATATTGGGTTTATGGAACGGTATCTGAGCTAATTTGAAACCCTTGTTTTATGTATCACCCCACCTCACCTTTCCCGTTAAGCAGCCATAGTGTGTTTTCTGCATGTGTGACTCTGTTCTGTTTTGTAATTCAGTTCAAGTGTAACGGTTTTTACATTCCCTCTATCAGTGATACCTTATGAGAAGTGTCCTTTTCTGTGTGACTTATTTCACTTAGAATCGTCGTACCTAAATCCACTCATCATGCTGCTACTAGCCTTATGACATTGATTTCATGGCTGAGTGATATTCCCTTGTACATAAGGACCACCACTTCTTTATCCATTTTTCTCTTTCCTGGGATATTGAAGGTGGAATGAAGTGGAGGTCCTTGTCAACAGAGCAGCCCTAAACTTTGGGGTGCTTGTGTCTTGCTGATTTTTCATTTTCCCAATTTATACCCCCATGAGTGGAAGTGCCCTATGCTCTCTAAGCTGTGTTTCTTAGATGTTTCAGGACTCACCGTACACTTCTCCAGAGTGGCTGTTGGCAATTTACATCCCGCCCATCAGTGTAGCAAGGCTCCCATTTCTCCATGGCCTGTCCTGCATTTCTGGTTTTGACACTTTTTTCAGCATGGCCCTTTTGACCGATGGGTAGCGAGTCTTCTCTGTAGCGCTGATTTGCCTTTCCAGGTTGCTTGGTTGGCCAAAAAGGGCGTATGCGTTTTTTCCTGAATATATTCAGGAAAAAACGCATACGCCCTTTTTGGCCAAGGGCATCGTTGTCAACGTTTTGCCGCTTTTCATGTGCTTTAAAGGCGATTCGAATCTACCTCCTGAAATCTGTTTCCTGCAATTCTGCCTTGATTTCAAATCCTCTTCTTTGCCTTCCCTCAATATATTTGTGGACGAGAGTTATCATTTATAACTCTGCAGGTTTGTGAATTGCAGGGCCCTGAACATCCATTTTACAACTCGCGTTTTTGGGAGCTGGCCGCAAATGCACAGGATGGCTTCAGGCCCTGTTCTGGTTCCGGGGGGCAGGATGAGCCTGTGGTTAATTCTTCTTCCTGATGGGAAAATAGAGTGACCTGTGCCTGTCCCCACACCAAGAGCTAGTCTCTCATTGGTTCCCCGTCTTCCCGTTCATCCTCAGGACAAATTGCAACCTGTACGGAACAGGAGGTTAAAGGTGCTGATGCTCCAAGTAGGGAGATTGCTAGTAAAGCGGCTGGAATGGCGAACCCGGGCACAAGGAGATGAGAAATGAGGTGCGTTTTAGAAACCGTTCCCCATCACACGGTGTACCATCTTCTGGGTTTCTCATGCATGTTTTCGATGTAGGAAGATGCACTTGAACCTGGAGATTTGGAACCCATGGAATGGGTACCACGCAGTATTACTTTAAAGGGTCTGCGTTTGCGCACCCAACCTCACCAAACCTCTCAGCCCCAAGAGTGTCCACCCTTATGTCTCATCCAGCTGTGGGTCTAGATATGGTCAATCCAGGTTGCATCACAGCCCCTGAACGCATTGTGGAAGAATTTCTCTCTCTTTCACTGTCTTTGCTTCATGGGTTCTTCAAAGTAATTTATTTTTATAATGGGGTTTAGCTGCTTTTCACTGCTGTGTTTATGCCGCTTTACACCCCCTTGACACACTGACAGAGAGATATCAATACATAGGTTTTAAGATTATTACTAGTCAGATATATTCTTGTGCTGTGAATAGGGCGTGTTGAGTCCAGTTCTCTGAGCCAGGAGTAGGTCTTGTCTATTACATATTGGGTTTATGGAACGGTATCTGAGCTAATTTGAAACCCTTGTTTTATGTATCACCCCACCTCACCTTTCCCGTTCAGCAGCCATAGTGTGTTTTCTGCATGTGTGACTCTGTTCTGTTTTGTAATTCAGTTCAAGTGTAACGGTTTTTACATTCCCTCTATCAGTGATACCTTATGAGAAGTGTCCTTTTCTGTGTGACTTATTTCACTTAGAATCGTCGTACCTAAATCCACTCATCATGCTGCTACTAGCCTTATGACATTGATTTCATGGCTGAGTGATATTCCCTTGTACATAAGGACCACAACTTCTTTATCCATTTTTCTCTTTCCTGGGATATTGAAGGTGGAATGAAGTGGAGGTCCTTGTCAACAGAGCAGCCCTAAACTTTGGGGTGCTTGTGTCTTGCTGATTTTTCATTTTCCCAATTTATACCCCCATGAGTGGAAGTGCCCTATGCTCTCTAAGCTGTGTTTCTTAGATGTTTCAGGACTCACCGTACACTTCTCCAGAGTGGCTGTTGGCAATTTACATCCCGCCCATCAGTGTAGCAAGGCTCCCATTTCTCCATGGCCTGTCCTGCATTTCTGGTTTTGACACTTTTTTCAGCATGGCCCTTTTGACCGATGGGTAGCGAGTCTTCTCTGTAGCGCTGATTTGCCTTTCCAGGTTGCTTGCTTGGCCAAAAAGGGCGTATGCGTTTTTTCCTGAATATATTCAGGAAAAAACGCATACGCCCTTTTTGGCCAAGGGCATCGTTGTCAACGTTTTGCAGCTTTTCATGTGCTTTAAAGGCGATTCGAATCTACCTCCTGAAATCTGTTTCCTGCAATTCTGCCTTGATTTCAAATCCTCTTCTTTGCCTTCCCTCAATATATTTGTGGACGAGAGTTATCATTTATAACTCTGCAGGTTTGTGAATTGCAGGGCCCTGAACATCCATTTTACAACTCGCGTTTTTGGGAGCTGGCCGCAAATGCACAGGATGGCTTCAGGCCCTGTTCTGGTTCCGGGGGGCAGGATGAGCCTGTGGTTAATTCTTCTTCCTGATGGGAAAATAGAGTGACCTGTGCCTGTCCCCACACCAAGAGCTAGTCTCTCATTGGTTCCCCGTCTTCCCGTTCATCCTCAGGACAAATTGCAACCTGTACGGAACAGGAGGTTAAAGGTGCTGATGCTCCAAGTAGGGAGATTGCTAGTAAAGCGGCTGGAATGGCGAACCCGGGCACAAGGAGATGAGAAATGAGGTGCGTTTTAGAAACCTTTCCCCATCACACGGTGTACCATCTTCTGGGTTTCTCATGCATGTTTTCGATGTAGGAAGATGCACTTGAACCTGGAGATTTGGAACCCATGGAATGGGTACCACGCAGTATTACTTTAAAGGGTCTGCGTTTGCGCACCCAACCTCACCAAACCTCTCAGCCCCAAGAGTGTCCACCCTTATGTCTCATCCAGCTGTGGGTCTAGATATGGTCAATCCAGGTTGCATCACAGCCCCTGAACGCATTGTGGAAGAATTACTCTCTCTTTCACTGTCTTTGCTTCATGGGTTCTTCAAAGTAATTTATTTTTATAATGGGGTTTAGCTGCTTTTCACTGCTGTGTTTATGCCGCTTTACACCCCCTTGACACACTGACAGAGAGATATCAATACATAGGTTTTAAGATTATTACTAGTCAGATATATCCTTGTGCTGTGAATAGGGCGTGTTGAGTCCAGTTCTCTGAGCCAGGAGTAGGTCTTGTCTATTACATATTGGGTTTATGGAACGGTATCTGAGCTAATTTGAAACCCTTGTTTTATGTATCACCCCACCTCACCTTTCCCGTTAAGCAGCCATAGTGTGTTTTCTGCATGTGTGACTCTGTTCTGTTTTGTAATTCAGTTCAAGTGTAACGGTTTTTACATTCCCTCTATCAGTGATACCTTATGAGAAGTGTCCTTTTCTGTGTGACTTATTTCACTTAGAATCGTCGTACCTAAATCCACTCATCATGCTGCTACTAGCCTTATGACATTGATTTCATGGCTGAGTGATATTCCCTTGTACATAAGGACCACAACTTCTTTATCCATTTTTCTCTTTCCTGGGATATTGAAGGTGGAATGAAGTGGAGGTCCTTGTCAACAGAGCAGCCCTAAACTTTGGGGTGCTTGTGTCTTGCTGATTTTTCATTTTCCCAATTTATACCCCCATGAGTGGAAGTGCCCTATGCTCTCTAAGCTGTGTTTCTTAGATGTTTCAGGACTCACCGTACACTTCTCCAGAGTGGCTGTTGGCAATTTACATCCCGCCCATCAGTGTAGCAAGGCTCCCATTTCTCCATGGCCTGTCCTGCATTTCTGGTTTTGAGACTTTTTTCAGCATGGCCCTTTTGACCGATGGGTAGCGAGTCTTCTCTGTAGCGCTGATTTGCCTTTCCAGGTTGCTTGGTTGGCCAAAAAGGGCGTATGCGTTTTTTCCTGAATATATTCAGGAAAAAACGCATACGCCCTTTTTGGCCAAGGGCATCGTTGTCAACGTTTTGCCGCTTTTCATGTGCTTTAAAGGCGATTCGAATCTACCTCCTGAAATCTGTTTCCTGCAATTCTGCCTTGATTTCAAATCCTCTTCTTTGCCTTCCCTCAATATATTTGTGGACGAGAGTTATCATTTATAACTCTGCAGGTTTGTGAATTGCAGGGCCCTGAACATCCATTTTACAACTCGCGTTTTTGGGAGCTGGCCGCAAATGCACAGGATGGCTTCAGGCCCTGTTCTGGTTCCGGGGGGCAGGATGAGCCTGTGGTTAATTCTTCTTCCTGATGGGAAAATAGAGTGACCTGTGCCTGTCCCCACACCAAGAGCTAGTCTCTCATTGGTTCCCCGTCTTCCCGTTCATCCTCAGGACAAATTGCGACCTGTACGGAACAGGAGGTTAAAGGTGCTGATGCTCCAAGTAGGGAGATTGCTAGTAAAGCGGCTGGAATGGCGAACCCGGGCACAAGGAGATGAGAAATGAGGTGCGTTTTAGAAACCTTTCCCCATCACACGGTGTACCATCTTCTGGGTTTCTCATGCATGTTTTCGATGTAGGAAGATGCACTTGAACCTGGAGATTTGGAACCCATGGAATGGGTACCACGCAGTATTACTTTAAAGGGTCTGCGTTTGCGCACCCAACCTCACCAAACCTCTCAGCCCCAAGAGTGTCCACCCTTATGTCTCATCCAGCTGTGGGTCTAGATATGGTCAATCCAGGTTGCATCACAGCCCCTGAACGCATTGTGGAAGAATTTCTCTCTCTTTCACTGTCTTTGCTTCATGGGTTCTTCAAAGTAATTTATTTTTATAATGGGGTTTAGCTGCTTTTCACTGCTGTGTTTATGCCGCTTTACACCCCCTTGACACACTGACAGAGAGATATCAATACATAGGTTTTAAGATTATTACTAGTCAGATATATTCTTGTGCTGTGAATAGGGCGTGTTGAGTCCAGTTCTCTGAGCCAGGAGTAGGTCTTGTCTATTACATATTGGGTTTATGGAACGGTATCTGAGCTAATTTGAAACCCTTGTTTTATGTATCACCCCACCTCACCTTTCCCGTTAAGCAGCCATAGTGTGTTTTCTGCATGTGTGACTCTGTTCTGTTTTGTAATTCAGTTCAAGTGTAACGGTTTTTACATTCCCTCTATCAGTGATACCTTATGAGAAGTGTCCTTTTCTGTGTGACTTATTTCACTTAGAATCGTCGTACCTAAATCCACTCATCATGCTGCTACTAGCCTTATGACATTGATTTCATGGCTGAGTGATATTCCCTTGTACATAAGGACCACAACTTCTTTATCCATTTTTCTCTTTCCTGGGATATTGAAGGTGGAATGAAGTGGAGGTCCTTGTCAACAGAGCAGCCCTAAACTTTGGGGTGCTTGTGTCTTGCTGATTTTTCATTTTCCCAATTTATACCCCCATGAGTGGAAGTGCCCTATGCTCTCTAAGCTGTGTTTCTTAGATGTTTCAGGACTCACCGTACACTTCTCCAGAGTGGCTGTTGGCAATTTACATCCCGCCCATCAGTGTAGCAAGGCTCCCATTTCTCCATGGCCTGTCCTGCATTTCTGGTTTTGACACTTTTTTCAGCATGGCCCTTTTGACCGATGGGTAGCGAGTCTTCTCTGTAGCGCTGATTTGCCTTTCCAGGTTGCTTGGTTGGCCAAAAAGGGCGTATGCGTTTTTTCCTGAATATATTCAGGAAAAAACGCATACGCCCTTTTTGGCCAAGGGCATCGTTGTCAACGTTTTGCCGCTTTTCATGTGCTTTAAAGGCGATTCGAATCTACCTCCTGAAATCTGTTTCCTGCAATTCTGCCTTGATTTCAAATCCTCTTCTTTGCCTTCCCTCAATATATTTGTGGACGAGAGTTATCATTTATAACTCTGCAGGTTTGTGAATTGCAGGGCCCTGAACATCCATTTTACAACTCGCGTTTTTGGGAGCTGGCCGCAAATGCACAGGATGGCTTCAGGCCCTGTTCTGGTTCCGGGGGGCAGGATGAGCCTGTGGTTAATTCTTCTTCCTGATGGGAAAATAGAGTGACCTGTGCCTGTCCCCACACCAAGAGCTAGTCTCTCATTGGTTCCCCGTCTTCCCGTTCATCCTCAGGACAAATTGCGACCTGTACGGAACAGGAGGTTAAAGGTGCTGATGCTCCAAGTAGGGAGATTGCTAGTAAAGCGGCTGGAATGGCGAACCCGGGCACAAGGAGATGAGAAATGAGGTGCGTTTTAGAAACCTTTCCCCATCACACGGTGTACCATCTTCTGGGTTTCTCATGCATGTTTTCGATGTAGGAAGATGCACTTGAACCTGGAGATTTGGAACCCATGGAATGGGTACCACGCAGTATTACTTTAAAGGGTCTGCGTTTGCGCACGCAACCTCACCAAACCTCTCAGCCCCAAGAGTGTCCACCCTTATGTCTCATCCAGCTGTGGGTCTAGATATGGTCAATCCAGGTTGCATCACAGCCCCTGAACGCATTGTGGAAGAATTTCTCTCTCTTTCACTGTCTTTGCTTCATGGGTTCTTCAAAGTAATTTATTTTTATAATGGGGTTTAGCTGCTTTTCACTGCTGTGTTTATGCCGCTTTACACCCCCTTGACACACTGACAGAGAGATATCAATACATAGGTTTTAAGATTATTACTAGTCAGATATATTCTTGTGCTGTGAATAGGGCGTGTTGAGTCCAGTTCTCTGAGCCAGGAGTAGGTCTTGTCTATTACATATTGGGTTTATGGAACGGTATCTGAGCTAATTTGAAACCCTTGTTTTATGTATCACCCCACCTCACCTTTCCCGTTAAGCAGCCATAGTGTGTTTTCTGCATGTGTGACTCTGTTCTGTTTTGTAATTCAGTTCAAGTGTAACGGTTTTTACATTCCCTCTATCAGTGATACCTTATGAGAAGTGTCCTTTTCTGTGTGACTTATTTCACTTAGAATCGTCGTACCTAAATCCACTCATCATGCTGCTACTAGCCTTATGACATTGATTTCATGGCTGAGTGATATTCCCTTGTACATAAGGACCACAACTTCTTTATCCATTTTTCTCTTTCCTGGGATATTGAAGGTGGAATGAAGTGGAGGTCCTTGTCAACAGAGCAGCCCTAAACTTTGGGGTGCTTGTGTCTTGCTGAGTTTTCATTTTCCCAATTTATACCCCCATGAGTGGAAGTGCCCTATGCTCTCTAAGCTGTGTTTCTTAGATGTTTCAGGACTCACCGTACACTTCTCCAGAGTGGCTGTTGGCAATTTACATCCCGCCCATCAGTGTAGCAAGGCTCCCATTTCTCCATGGCCTGTCCTGCATTTCTGGTTTTGACACTTTTTTCAGCATGGCCCTTTTGACCGATGGGTAGCGAGTCTTCTCTGTAGCGCTGATTTGCCTTTCCAGGTTGCTTGGTTGGCCAAAAAGGGCGTATGCGTTTTTTCCTGAATATATTCAGGAAAAAACGCATACGCCCTTTTTGGCCAAGGGCATCGTTGTCAACGTTTTGCCGCTTTTCATGTGCTTTAAAGGCGATTCGAATCTACCTCCTGAAATCTGTTTCCTGCAATTCTGCCTTGATTTCAAATCCTCTTCTTTGCCTTCCCTCAATATATTTGTGGACGAGAGTTATCATTTATAACTCTGCAGGTTTGTGAATTGCAGGGCCCTGAACATCCATTTTACAACTCGCGTTTTTGGGAGCTGGCCGCAAATGCACAGGATGGCTTCAGGCCCTGTTCTGGTTCCGGGGGGCAGGATGAGCCTGTGGTTAATTCTTCTTCCTGATGGGAAAATAGAGTGACCTGTGCCTGTCCCCACACCAAGAGCTAGTCTCTCATTGGTTCCCCGTCTTCCCGTTCATCCTCAGGACAAATTGCGACCTGTACGGAACAGGAGGTTAAAGGTGCTGATGCTCCAAGTAGGGAGATTGCTAGTAAAGCGGCTGGAATGGCGAACCCGGGCACAAGGAGATGAGAAATGAGGTGCGTTTTAGAAACCTTTCCCCATCACACGGTGTACCATCTTCTGGGTTTCTCATGCATGTTTTCGATGTAGGAAGATGCACTTGAACCTGGAGATTTGGAACCCATGGAATGGGTACCACGCAGTATTACTTTAAAGGGTCTGCGTTTGCGCACCCAACCTCACCAAACCTCTCAGCCCCAAGAGTGTCCACCCTTATGTCTCATCCAGCTGTGGGTCTAGATATGGTCAATCCAGGTTGCATCACAGCCCCTGAACGCATTGTGGAAGAATTTCTCTCTCTTTCACTGTCTTTGCTTCATGGGTTCTTCAAAGTAATTTATTTTTATAATGGGGTTTAGCTGCTTTTCACTGCTGTGTTTATGCCGCTTTACACCCCCTTGACACACTGGCAGAGAGATATCAATACATAGGTTTTAAGATTATTACTAGTCAGATATATCCTTGTGCTGTGAATAGGGCGTGTTGAGTCCAGTTCTCTGAGCCAGGAGTAGGTCTTGTCTATTACATATTGGGTTTATGGAACGGTATCTGAGCTAATTTGAAACCCTTGTTTTATGTATCACCCCACCTCACCTTTCCCGTTAAGCAGCCATAGTGTGTTTTCTGCATGTGTGACTCTGTTCTGTTTTGTAATTCAGTTCAAGTGTAACGGTTTTTACATTCCCTCTATCAGTGATACCTTATGAGAAGTGTCCTTTTCTGTGTGACTTATTTCACTTAGAATCGTCGTACCTAAATCCACTCATCATGCTGCTACTAGCCTTATGACATTGATTTCATGGCTGAGTGATATTCCCTTGTACATAAGGACCACAACTTCTTTATCCATTTTTCTCTTTCCTGGGATATTGAAGGTGGAATGAAGTGGAGGTCCTTGTCAACAGAGCAGCCCTAAACTTTGGGGTGCTTGTGTCTTGCTGAGTTTTCATTTTCCCAATTTATACCCCCATGAGTGGAAGTGCCCTATGCTCTCTAAGCTGTGTTTCTTAGATGTTTCAGGACTCACTGTACACTTCTCCAGAGTGGCTGTTGGCAATTTACATCCCGCCCATCAGTGTAGCAAGGCTCCCATTTCTCCATGGCCTGTCCTGCATTTCTGGTTTTGACACTTTTTTCAGCATGGCCCTTTTGACCGATGGGTAGCGAGTCTTCTCTGTAGCGCTGATTTGCCTTTCCAGGTTGCTTGGTTGGCCAAAAAGGGCGTATGCGTTTTTTCCTGAATATATTCAGGAAAAAACGCATACGCCCTTTTTGGCCAAGGGCATCGTTGTCAACGTTTTGCCGCTTTTCATGTGCTTTAAAGGCGATTCGAATCTACCTCCTGAAATCTGTTTCCTGCAATTCTGCCTTGATTTCAAATCCTCTTCTTTGCCTTCCCTCAATATATTTGTGGACGAGAGTTATCATTTATAACTCTGCAGGTTTGTGAATTGCAGGGCCCTGAACATCCATTTTACAACTCGCGTTTTTGGGAGCTGGCCGCAAATGCACAGGATGGCTTCAGGCCCTGTTCTGGTTCCGGGGGGCAGGATGAGCCTGTGGTTAATTCTTCTTCCTGATGGGAAAATAGAGTGACCTGTGCCTGTCCCCACACCAAGAGCTAGTCTCTCATTGGTTCCCCGTCTTCCCGTTCATCCTCAGGACAAATTGCGACCTGTACGGAACAGGAGGTTAAAGGTGCTGATGCTCCAAGTAGGGAGATTGCTAGTAAAGCGGCTGGAATGGCGAACCCGGGCACAAGGAGATGAGAAATGAGGTGCGTTTTAGAAACCTTTCCCCATCACACGGTGTACCATCTTCTGGGTTTCTCATGCATGTTTTCGATGTAGGAAGATGCACTTGAACCTGGAGATTTGGAACCCATGGAATGGGTACCACGCAGTATTACTTTAAAGGGTCTGCGTTTGCGCACCCAACCTCACCAAACCTCTCAGCCCCAAGAGTGTCCACCCTTATGTCTCATCCAGCTGTGGGTCTAGATATGGTCAATCCAGGTTGCATCACAGCCCCTGAACGCATTGTGGAAGAATTTCTCTCTCTTTCACTGTCTTTGCTTCATGGGTTCTTCAAAGTAATTTATTTTTATAATGGGGTTTAGCTGCTTTTCACTGCTGTGTTTATGCCGCTTTACACCCCCTTGACACACTGGCAGAGAGATATCAATACATAGGTTTTAAGATTATTACTAGTCAGATATATCCTTGTGCTGTGAATAGGGCGTGTTGAGTCCAGTTCTCTGAGCCAGGAGTAGGTCTTGTCTATTACATATTGGGTTTATGGAACGGTATCTGAGCTAATTTGAAACCCTTGTTTTATGTATCACCCCACCTCACCTTTCCCGTTAAGCAGCCATAGTGTGTTTTCTGCATGTGTGACTCTGTTCTGTTTTGTAATTCAGTTCAAGTGTAACGGTTTTTACATTCCCTCTATCAGTGATACCTTATGAGAAGTGTCCTTTTCTGTGTGACTTATTTCACTTAGAATCGTCGTACCTAAATCCACTCATCATGCTGCTACTAGCCTTATGACATTGATTTCATGGCTGAGTGATATTCCCTTGTACATAAGGACCACAACTTCTTTATCCATTTTTCTCTTTCCTGGGATATTGAAGGTGGAATGAAGTGGAGGTCCTTGTCAACAGAGCAGCCCTAAACTTTGGGGTGCTTGTGTCTTGCTGAGTTTTCATTTTCCCAATTTATACCCCCATGAGTGGAAGTGCCCTATGCTCTCTAAGCTGTGTTTCTTAGATGTTTCAGGACTCACCGTACACTTCTCCAGAGTGGCTGTTGGCAATTTACATCCCGCCCATCAGTGTAGCAAGGCTCCCATTTCTCCATGGCCTGTCCTGCATTTCTGGTTTTGACACTTTTTTCAGCATGGCCCTTTTGACCGATGGGTAGCGAGTCTTCTCTGTAGCGCTGATTTGCCTTTCCAGGTTGCTTGGTTGGCCAAAAAGGGCGTATGCGTTTTTTCCTGAATATATTCAGGAAAAAACGCATACGCCCTTTTTGGCCAAGGGCATCGTTGTCAACGTTTTGCCGCTTTTCATGTGCTTTAAAGGCGATTCGAATCTACCTCCTGAAATCTGTTTCCTGCAATTCTGCCTTGATTTCAAATCCTCTTCTTTGCCTTCCCTCAATATATTTGTGGACGAGAGTTATCATTTATAACTCTGCAGGTTTGTGAATTGCAGGGCCCTGAACATCCATTTTACAACTCGCGTTTTTGGGAGCTGGCCGCAAATGCACAGGATGGCTTCAGGCCCTGTTCTGGTTCCGGGGGGCAGGATGAGCCTGTGGTTAATTCTTCTTCCTGATGGGAAAATAGAGTGACCTGTGCCTGTCCCCACACCAAGAGCTAGTCTCTCATTGGTTCCCCGTCTTCCCGTTCATCCTCAGGACAAATTGCAACCTGTACGGAACAGGAGGTTAAAGGTGCTGATGCTCCAAGTAGGGAGATTGCTAGTAAAGCGGCTGGAATGGCGAACCCGGGCACAAGGAGATGAGAAATGAGGTGCGTTTTAGAAACCTTTCCCCATCACACGGTGTACCATCTTCTGGGTTTCTCATGCATGTTTTCGATGTAGGAAGATGCACTTGAACCTGGAGATTTGGAACCCATGGAATGGGTACCACGCAGTATTACTTTAAAGGGTCTGCGTTTGCGCACCCAACCTCACCAAACCTCTCAGCCCCAAGAGTGTCCACCCTTATGTCTCATCCAGCTGTGGGTCTAGATATGGTCAATCCAGGTTGCATCACAGCCCCTGAACGCATTGTGGAAGAATTTCTCTCTCTTTCACTGTCTTTGCTTCATGGGTTCTTCAAAGTAATTTATTTTTATAATGGGGTTTAGCTGCTTTTCACTGCTGTGTTTATGCCGCTTTACACCCCCTTGACACACTGACAGAGAGATATCAATACATAGGTTTTAAGATTATTACTAGTCAGATATATTCTTGTGCTGTGAATAGGGCGTGTTGAGTCCAGTTCTCTGAGCCAGGAGTAGGTCTTGTCTATTACATATTGGGTTTATGGAACGGTATCTGAGCTAATTTGAAACCCTTGTTTTATGTATCACCCCACCTCACCTTTCCCGTTAAGCAGCCATAGTGTGTTTTCTGCATGTGTGACTCTGTTCTGTTTTGTAATTCAGTTCAAGTGTAACGGTTTTTACATTCCCTCTATCAGTGATACCTTATGAGAAGTGTCCTTTTCTGTGTGACTTATTTCACTTAGAATCGTCGTACCTAAATCCACTCATCATGCTGCTACTAGCCTTATGACATTGATTTCATGGCTGAGTGATATTCCCTTGTACATAAGGACCACAACTTCTTTATCCATTTTTCTCTTTCCTGGGATATTGAAGGTGGAATGAAGTGGAGGTCCTTGTCAACAGAGCAGCCCTAAACTTTGGGGTGCTTGTGTCTTGCTGATTTTTCATTTTCCCAATTTATACCCCCATGAGTGGAAGTGCCCTATGCTCTCTAAGCTGTGTTTCTTAGATGTTTCAGGACTCACCGTACACTTCTCCAGAGTGGCTGTTGGCAATTTACATCCCGCCCATCAGTGTAGCAAGGCTCCCATTTCTCCATGGCCTGTCCTGCATTTCTGGTTTTGAGACTTTTTTCAGCATGGCCCTTTTGACCGATGGGTAGCGAGTCTTCTCTGTAGCGCTGATTTGCCTTTCCAGGTTGCTTGGTTGGCCAAAAAGGGCGTATGCGTTTTTTCCTGAATATATTCAGGAAAAAACGCATACGCCCTTTTTGGCCAAGGGCATCGTTGTCAACGTTTTGCCGCTTTTCATGTGCTTTAAAGGCGATTCGAATCTACCTCCTGAAATCTGTTTCCTGCAATTCTGCCTTGATTTCAAATCCTCTTCTTTGCCTTCCCTCAATATATTTGTGGACGAGAGTTATCATTTATAACTCTGCAGGTTTGTGAATTGCAGGGCCCTGAACATCCATTTTACAACTCGCGTTTTTGGGAGCTGGCCGCAAATGCACAGGATGGCTTCAGGCCCTGTTCTGGTTCCGGGGGGCAGGATGAGCCTGTGGTTAATTCTTCTTCCTGATGGGAAAATAGAGTGACCTGTGCCTGTCCCCACACCAAGAGCTAGTCTCTCATTGGTTCCCCGTCTTCCCGTTCATCCTCAGGACAAATTGCGACCTGTACGGAACAGGAGGTTAAAGGTGCTGATGCTCCAAGTAGGGAGATTGCTAGTAAAGCGGCTGGAATGGCGAACCCGGGCACAAGGAGATGAGAAATGAGGTGCGTTTTAGAAACCTTTCCCCATCACACGGTGTACCATCTTCTGGGTTTCTCATGCATGTTTTCGATGTAGGAAGATGCACTTGAACCTGGAGATTTGGAACCCATGGAATGGGTACCACGCAGTATTACTTTAAAGGGTCTGCGTTTGCGCACCCAACCTCACCAAACCTCTCAGCCCCAAGAGTGTCCACCCTTATGTCTCATCCAGCTGTGGGTCTAGATATGGTCAATCCAGGTTGCATCACAGCCCCTGAACGCATTGTGGAAGAATTTCTCTCTCTTTCACTGTCTTTGCTTCATGGGTTCTTCAAAGTAATTTATTTTTATAATGGGGTTTAGCTGCTTTTCACTGCTGTGTTTATGCCGCTTTACACCCCCTTGACACACTGGCAGAGAGATATCAATACATAGGTTTTAAGATTATTACTAGTCAGATATATCCTTGTGCTGTGAATAGGGCGTGTTGAGTCCAGTTCTCTGAGCCAGGAGTAGGTCTTGTCTATTACATATTGGGTTTATGGAACGGTATCTGAGCTAATTTGAAACCCTTGTTTTATGTATCACCCCACCTCACCTTTCCCGTTAAGCAGCCATAGTGTGTTTTCTGCATGTGTGACTCTGTTCTGTTTTGTAATTCAGTTCAAGTGTAACGGTTTTTACATTCCCTCTATCAGTGATACCTTATGAGAAGTGTCCTTTTCTGTGTGACTTATTTCACTTAGAATCGTCGTACCTAAATCCACTCATCATGCTGCTACTAGCCTTATGACATTGATTTCATGGCTGAGTGATATTCCCTTGTACATAAGGACCACAACTTCTTTATCCATTTTTCTCTTTCCTGGGATATTGAAGGTGGAATGAAGTGGAGGTCCTTGTCAACAGAGCAGCCCTAAACTTTGGGGTGCTTGTGTCTTGCTGAGTTTTCATTTTCCCAATTTATACCCCCATGAGTGGAAGTGCCCTATGCTCTCTAAGCTGTGTTTCTTAGATGTTTCAGGACTCACCGTACACTTCTCCAGAGTGGCTGTTGGCAATTTACATCCCGCCCATCAGTGTAGCAAGGCTCCCATTTCTCCATGGCCTGTCCTGCATTTCTGGTTTTGACACTTTTTTCAGCATGGCCCTTTTGACCGATGGGTAGCGAGTCTTCTCTGTAGCGCTGATTTGCCTTTCCAGGTTGCTTGGTTGGCCAAAAAGGGCGTATGCGTTTTTTCCTGAATATATTCAGGAAAAAACGCATACGCCCTTTTTGGCCAAGGGCATCGTTGTCAACGTTTTGCCGCTTTTCATGTGCTTTAAAGGCGATTCGAATCTACCTCCTGAAATCTGTTTCCTGCAATTCTGCCTTGATTTCAAATCCTCTTCTTTGCCTTCCCTCAATATATTTGTGGACGAGAGTTATCATTTATAACTCTGCAGGTTTGTGAATTGCAGGGCCCTGAACATCCATTTTACAACTCGCGTTTTTGGGAGCTGGCCGCAAATGCACAGGATGGCTTCAGGCCCTGTTCTGGTTCCGGGGGGCAGGATGAGCCTGTGGTTAATTCTTCTTCCTGATGGGAAAATAGAGTGACCTGTGCCTGTCCCCACACCAAGAGCTAGTCTCTCATTGGTTCCCCGTCTTCCCGTTCATCCTCAGGACAAATTGCGACCTGTACGGAACAGGAGGTTAAAGGTGCTGATGCTCCAAGTAGGGAGATTGCTAGTAAAGCGGCTGGAATGGCGAACCCGGGCACAAGGAGATGAGAAATGAGGTGCGTTTTAGAAACCTTTCCCCATCACACGGTGTACCATCTTCTGGGTTTCTCATGCATGTTTTCGATGTAGGAAGATGCACTTGAACCTGGAGATTTGGAACCCATGGAATGGGTACCACGCAGTATTACTTTAAAGGGTCTGCGTTTGCGCACCCAACCTCACCAAACCTCTCAGCCCCAAGAGTGTCCACCCTTATGTCTCATCCAGCTGTGGGTCTAGATATGGTCAATCCAGGTTGCATCACAGCCCCTGAACGCATTGTGGAAGAATTTCTCTCTCTTTCACTGTCTTTGCTTCATGGGTTCTTCAAAGTAATTTATTTTTATAATGGGGTTTAGCTGCTTTTCACTGCTGTGTTTATGCCGCTTTACACCCCCTTGACACACTGGCAGAGAGATATCAATACATAGGTTTTAAGATTATTACTAGTCAGATATATTCTTGTGCTGTGAATAGGGCGTGTTGAGTCCAGTTCTCTGAGCCAGGAGTAGGTCTTGTCTATTACATATTGGGTTTATGGAACGGTATCTGAGCTAATTTGAAACCCTTGTTTTATGTATCACCCCACCTCACCTTTCCCGTTAAGCAGCCATAGTGTGTTTTCTGCATGTGTGACTCTGTTCTGTTTTGTAATTCAGTTCAAGTGTAACGGTTTTTACATTCCCTCTATCAGTGATACCTTATGAGAAGTGTCCTTTTCTGTGTGACTTATTTCACTTAGAATCGTCGTACCTAAATCCACTCATCATGCTGCTACTAGCCTTATGACATTGATTTCATGGCTGAGTGATATTCCCTTGTACATAAGGACCACAACTTCTTTATCCATTTTTCTCTTTCCTGGGATATTGAAGGTGGAATGAAGTGGAGGTCCTTGTCAACAGAGCAGCCCTAAACTTTGGGGTGCTTGTGTCTTGCTGATTTTTCATTTTCCCAATTTATACCCCCATGAGTGGAAGTGCCCTATGCTCTCTAAGCTGTGTTTCTTAGATGTTTCAGGACTCACCGTACACTTCTCCAGAGTGGCTGTTGGCAATTTACATCCCGCCCATCAGTGTAGCAAGGCTCCCATTTCTCCATGGCCTGTCCTGCATTTCTGGTTTTGACACTTTTTTCAGCATGGCCCTTTTGACCGATGGGTAGCGAGTCTTCTCTGTAGCGCTGATTTGCCTTTCCAGGTTGCTTGGTTGGCCAAAAAGGGCGTATGCGTTTTTTCCTGAATATATTCAGGAAAAAACGCATACGCCCTTTTTGGCCAAGGGCATCGTTGTCAACGTTTTGCCGCTTTTCATGTGCTTTAAAGGCGATTCGAATCTACCTCCTGAAATCTGTTTCCTGCAATTCTGCCTTGATTTCAAATCCTCTTCTTTGCCTTCCCTCAATATATTTGTGGACGAGAGTTATCATTTATAACTCTGCAGGTTTGTGAATTGCAGGGCCCTGAACATCCATTTTACAACTCGCGTTTTTGGGAGCTGGCCGCAAATGCACAGGATGGCTTCAGGCCCTGTTCTGGTTCCGGGGGGCAGGATGAGCCTGTGGTTAATTCTTCTTCCTGATGGGAAAATAGAGTGACCTGTGCCTGTCCCCACACCAAGAGCTAGTCTCTCATTGGTTCCCCGTCTTCCCGTTCATCCTCAGGACAAATTGCGACCTGTACGGAACAGGAGGTTAAAGGTGCTGATGCTCCAAGTAGGGAGATTGCTAGTAAAGCGGCTGGAATGGCGAACCCGGGCACAAGGAGATGAGAAATGAGGTGCGTTTTAGAAACCTTTCCCCATCACACGGTGTACCATCTTCTGGGTTTCTCATGCATGTTTTCGATGTAGGAAGATGCACTTGAACCTGGAGATTTGGAACCCATGGAATGGGTACCACGCAGTATTACTTTAAAGGGTCTGCGTTTGCGCACCCAACCTCACCAAACCTCTCAGCCCCAAGAGTGTCCACCCTTATGTCTCATCCAGCTGTGGGTCTAGATATGGTCAATCCAGGTTGCATCACAGCCCCTGAACGCATTGTGGAAGAATTTCTCTCTCTTTCACTGTCTTTGCTTCATGGGTTCTTCAAAGTAATTTATTTTTATAATGGGGTTTAGCTGCTTTTCACTGCTGTGTTTATGCCGCTTTACACCCCCTTGACACACTGACAGAGAGATATCAATACATAGGTTTTAAGATTATTACTAGTCAGATATATTCTTGTGCTGTGAATAGGGCGTGTTGAGTCCAGTTCTCTGAGCCAGGAGTAGGTCTTGTCTATTACATATTGGGTTTATGGAACGGTATCTGAGCTAATTTGAAACCCTTGTTTTATGTATCACCCCACCTCACCTTTCCCGTTAAGCAGCCATAGTGTGTTTTCTGCATGTGTGACTCTGTTCTGTTTTGTAATTCAGTTCAAGTGTAACGGTTTTTACATTCCCTCTATCAGTGATACCTTATGAGAAGTGTCCTTTTCTGTGTGACTTATTTCACTTAGAATCGTCGTACCTAAATCCACTCATCATGCTGCTACTAGCCTTATGACATTGATTTCATGGCTGAGTGATATTCCCTTGTACATAAGGACCACAACTTCTTTATCCATTTTTCTCTTTCCTGGGATATTGAAGGTGGAATGAAGTGGAGGTCCTTGTCAACAGAGCAGCCCTAAACTTTGGGGTGCTTGTGTCTTGCTGATTTTTCATTTTCCCAATTTATACCCCCATGAGTGGAAGTGCCCTATGCTCTCTAAGCTGTGTTTCTTAGATGTTTCAGGACTCACCGTACACTTCTCCAGAGTGGCTGTTGGCAATTTACATCCCGCCCATCAGTGTAGCAAGGCTCCCATTTCTCCATGGCCTGTCCTGCATTTCTGGTTTTGACACTTTTTTCAGCATGGCCCTTTTGACCGATGGGTAGCGAGTCTTCTCTGTAGCGCTGATTTGCCTTTCCAGGTTGCTTGGTTGGCCAAAAAGGGCGTATGCGTTTTTTCCTGAATATATTCAGGAAAAAACGCATACGCCCTTTTTGGCCAAGGGCATCGTTGTCAACGTTTTGCCGCTTTTCATGTGCTTTAAAGGCGATTCGAATCTACCTCCTGAAATCTGTTTCCTGCAATTCTGCCTTGATTTCAAATCCTCTTCTTTGCCTTCCCTCAATATATTTGTGGACGAGAGTTATCATTTATAACTCTGCAGGTTTGTGAATTGCAGGGCCCTGAACATCCATTTTACAACTCGCGTTTTTGGGAGCTGGCCGCAAATGCACAGGATGGCTTCAGGCCCTGTTCTGGTTCCGGGGGGCAGGATGAGCCTGTGGTTAATTCTTCTTCCTGATGGGAAAATAGAGTGACCTGTGCCTGTCCCCACACCAAGAGCTAGTCTCTCATTGGTTCCCCGTCTTCCCGTTCATCCTCAGGACAAATTGCAACCTGTACGGAACAGGAGGTTAAAGGTGCTGATGCTCCAAGTAGGGAGATTGCTAGTAAAGCGGCTGGAATGGCGAACCCGGGCACAAGGAGATGAGAAATGAGGTGCCTTTTAGAAACCTTTCCCCATCACACGGTGTACCATCTTCTGGGTTTCCCATGCATGTTTTCGATGTAGGAAGATGCACTTGAACCTGGAGATTTGGAACCCATGGAATGGGTACCACGCAGTATTACTTTAAAGGGTCTGCGTTTGCGCACCCAACCTCACCAAACCTCTCAGCCCCAAGAGTGTCCACCCTTATGTCTCATCCAGCTGTGGGTCTAGATATGGTCAATCCAGGTTGCATCACAGCCCCTGAACGCATTGTGGAAGAATTTCTCTCTCTTTCACTGTCTTTGCTTCATGGGTTCTTCAAAGTAATTTATTTTTATAATGGGGTTTAGCTGCTTTTCACTGCTGTGTTTATGCCGCTTTACACCCCCTTGACACACTGACAGAGAGATATCAATACATAGGTTTTAAGATTATTACTAGTCAGATATATTCTTGTGCTGTGAATAGGGCGTGTTGAGTCCAGTTCTCTGAGCCAGGAGTAGGTCTTGTCTATTACATATTGGGTTTATGGAACGGTATCTGAGCTAATTTGAAACCCTTGTTTTATGTATCACCCCACCTCACCTTTCCCGTTAAGCAGCCATAGTGTGTTTTCTGCATGTGTGACTCTGTTCTGTTTTGTAATTCAGTTCAAGTGTAACGGTTTTTACATTCCCTCTATCAGTGATACCTTATGAGAAGTGTCCTTTTCTGTGTGACTTATTTCACTTAGAATCGTCGTACCTAAATCCACTCATCATGCTGCTACTAGCCTTATGACATTGATTTCATGGCTGAGTGATATTCCCTTGTACATAAGGACCACAACTTCTTTATCCATTTTTCTCTTTCCTGGGATATTGAAGGTGGAATGAAGTGGAGGTCCTTGTCAACAGAGCAGCCCTAAACTTTGGGGTGCTTGTGTCTTGCTGATTTTTCATTTTCCCAATTTATACCCCCATGAGTGGAAGTGCCCTATGCTCTCTAAGCTGTGTTTCTTAGATGTTTCAGGACTCACCGTACACTTCTCCAGAGTGGCTGTTGGCAATTTACATCCCGCCCATCAGTGTAGCAAGGCTCCCATTTCTCCATGGCCTGTCCTGCATTTCTGGTTTTGAGACTTTTTTCAGCATGGCCCTTTTGACCGATGGGTAGCGAGTCTTCTCTGTAGCGCTGATTTGCCTTTCCAGGTTGCTTGGTTGGCCAAAAAGGGCGTATGCGTTTTTTCCTGAATATATTCAGGAAAAAACGCATACGCCCTTTTTGGCCAAGGGCATCGTTGTCAACGTTTTGCCGCTTTTCATGTGCTTTAAAGGCGATTCGAATCTACCTCCTGAAATCTGTTTCCTGCAATTCTGCCTTGATTTCAAATCCTCTTCTTTGCCTTCCCTCAATATATTTGTGGACGAGAGTTATCATTTATAACTCTGCAGGTTTGTGAATTGCAGGGCCCTGAACATCCATTTTACAACTCGCGTTTTTGGGAGCTGGCCGCAAATGCACAGGATGGCTTCAGGCCCTGTTCTGGTTCCGGGGGGCAGGATGAGCCTGTGGTTAATTCTTCTTCCTGATGGGAAAATAGAGTGACCTGTGCCTGTCCCCACACCAAGAGCTAGTCTCTCATTGGTTCCCCGTCTTCCCGTTCATCCTCAGGACAAATTGCGACCTGTACGGAACAGGAGGTTAAAGGTGCTGATGCTCCAAGTAGGGAGATTGCTAGTAAAGCGGCTGGAATGGCGAACCCGGGCACAAGGAGATGAGAAATGAGGTGCGTTTTAGAAACCTTTCCCCATCACACGGTGTACCATCTTCTGGGTTTCTCATGCATGTTTTCGATGTAGGAAGATGCACTTGAACCTGGAGATTTGGAACCCATGGAATGGGTACCACGCAGTATTACTTTAAAGGGTCTGCGTTTGCGCACCCAACCTCACCAAACCTCTCAGCCCCAAGAGTGTCCACCCTTATGTCTCATCCAGCTGTGGGTCTAGATATGGTCAATCCAGGTTGCATCACAGCCCCTGAACGCATTGTGGAAGAATTTCTCTCTCTTTCACTGTCTTTGCTTCATGGGTTCTTCAAAGTAATTTATTTTTATAATGGGGTTTAGCTGCTTTTCACTGCTGTGTTTATGCCGCTTTACACCCCCTTGACACACTGGCAGAGAGATATCAATACATAGGTTTTAAGATTATTACTAGTCAGATATATCCTTGTGCTGTGAATAGGGCGTGTTGAGTCCAGTTCTCTGAGCCAGGAGTAGGTCTTGTCTATTACATATTGGGTTTATGGAACGGTATCTGAGCTAATTTGAAACCCTTGTTTTATGTATCACCCCACCTCACCTTTCCCGTTAAGCAGCCATAGTGTGTTTTCTGCATGTGTGACTCTGTTCTGTTTTGTAATTCAGTTCAAGTGTAACGGTTTTTACATTCCCTCTATCAGTGATACCTTATGAGAAGTGTCCTTTTCTGTGTGACTTATTTCACTTAGAATCGTCGTACCTAAATCCACTCATCATGCTGCTACTAGCCTTATGACATTGATTTCATGGCTGAGTGATATTCCCTTGTACATAAGGACCACAACTTCTTTATCCATTTTTCTCTTTCCTGGGATATTGAAGGTGGAATGAAGTGGAGGTCCTTGTCAACAGAGCAGCCCTAAACTTTGGGGTGCTTGTGTCTTGCTGAGTTTTCATTTTCCCAATTTATACCCCCATGAGTGGAAGTGCCCTATGCTCTCTAAGCTGTGTTTCTTAGATGTTTCAGGACTCACCGTACACTTCTCCAGAGTGGCTGTTGGCAATTTACATCCCGCCCATCAGTGTAGCAAGGCTCCCATTTCTCCATGGCCTGTCCTGCATTTCTGGTTTTGACACTTTTTTCAGCATGGCCCTTTTGACCGATGGGTAGCGAGTCTTCTCTGTAGCGCTGATTTGCCTTTCCAGGTTGCTTGGTTGGCCAAAAAGGGCGTATGCGTTTTTTCCTGAATATATTCAGGAAAAAACGCATACGCCCTTTTTGGCCAAGGGCATCGTTGTCAACGTTTTGCCGCTTTTCATGTGCTTTAAAGGCGATTCGAATCTACCTCCTGAAATCTGTTTCCTGCAATTCTGCCTTGATTTCAAATCCTCTTCTTTGCCTTCCCTCAATATATTTGTGGACGAGAGTTATCATTTATAACTCTGCAGGTTTGTGAATTGCAGGGCCCTGAACATCCATTTTACAACTCGCGTTTTTGGGAGCTGGCCGCAAATGCACAGGATGGCTTCAGGCCCTGTTCTGGTTCCGGGGGGCAGGATGAGCCTGTGGTTAATTCTTCTTCCTGATGGGAAAATAGAGTGACCTGTGCCTGTCCCCACACCAAGAGCTAGTCTCTCATTGGTTCCCCGTCTTCCCGTTCATCCTCAGGACAAATTGCAACCTGTACGGAACAGGAGGTTAAAGGTGCTGATGCTCCAAGTAGGGAGATTGCTAGTAAAGCGGCTGGAATGGCGAACCCGGGCACAAGGAGATGAGAAATGAGGTGCGTTTTAGAAACCTTTCCCCATCACACGGTGTACCATCTTCTGGGTTTCTCATGCATGTTTTCGATGTAGGAAGATGCACTTGAACCTGGAGATTTGGAACCCATGGAATGGGTACCACGCAGTATTACTTTAAAGGGTCTGTGTTTGCGCACCCAACCTCACCAAACCTCTCCGCCCCAAGAGTGTCCACCCTTATGTCTCATCCAGCTGTGGGTCTAGATATGGTCAATCCAGGTTGCATCACAGCCCCTGAACGCATTGTGGAAGAATTTCTCTCTCTTTCACTGTCTTTGCTTCATGGGTTCTTCAAAGTAATTTATTTTTATAATGGGGTTTAGCTGCTTTTCACTGCTGTGTTTATGCCGCTTTACACCCCCTTGACACACTGACAGAGAGATATCAATACATAGGTTTTAAGATTATTACTAGTCAGATATATTCTTGTGCTGTGAATAGGGCGTGTTGAGTCCAGTTCTCTGAGCCAGGAGTAGGTCTTGTCTATTACATATTGGGTTTATGGAACGGTATCTGAGCTAATTTGAAACCCTTGTTTTATGTATCACCCCACCTCACCTTTCCCGTTAAGCAGCCATAGTGTGTTTTCTGCATGTGTGACTCTGTTCTGTTTTGTAATTCAGTTCAAGTGTAACGGTTTTTACATTCCCTCTATCAGTGATACCTTATGAGAAGTGTCCTTTTCTGTGTGACTTATTTCACTTAGAATCGTCGTACCTAAATCCACTCATCATGCTGCTACTAGCCTTATGACATTGATTTCATGGCTGAGTGATATTCCCTTGTACATAAGGACCACAACTTCTTTATCCATTTTTCTCTTTCCTGGGATATTGAAGGTGGAATGAAGTGGAGGTCCTTGTCAACAGAGCAGCCCTAAACTTTGGGGTGCTTGTGTCTTGCTGATTTTTCATTTTCCCAATTTATACCCCCATGAGTGGAAGTGCCCTATGCTCTCTAAGCTGTGTTTCTTAGATGTTTCAGGACTCACCGTACACTTCTCCAGAGTGGCTGTTGGCAATTTACATCCCGCCCATCAGTGTAGCAAGGCTCCCATTTCTCCATGGCCTGTCCTGCATTTCTGGTTTTGAGACTTTTTTCAGCATGGCCCTTTTGACCGATGGGTAGCGAGTCTTCTCTGTAGCGCTGATTTGCCTTTCCAGGTTGCTTGGTTGGCCAAAAAGGGCGTATGCGTTTTTTCCTGAATATATTCAGGAAAAAACGCATACGCCCTTTTTGGCCAAGGGCATCGTTGTCAACGTTTTGCCGCTTTTCATGTGCTTTAAAGGCGATTCGAATCTACCTCCTGAAATCTGTTTCCTGCAATTCTGCCTTGATTTCAAATCCTCTTCTTTGCCTTCCCTCAATATATTTGTGGACGAGAGTTATCATTTATAACTCTGCAGGTTTGTGAATTGCAGGGCCCTGAACATCCATTTTACAACTCGCGTTTTTGGGAGCTGGCCGCAAATGCACAGGATGGCTTCAGGCCCTGTTCTGGTTCCGGGGGGCAGGATGAGCCTGTGGTTAATTCTTCTTCCTGATGGGAAAATAGAGTGACCTGTGCCTGTCCCCACACCAAGAGCTAGTCTCTCATTGGTTCCCCGTCTTCCCGTTCATCCTCAGGACAAATTGCGACCTGTACGGAACAGGAGGTTAAAGGTGCTGATGCTCCAAGTAGGGAGATTGCTAGTAAAGCGGCTGGAATGGCGAACCCGGGCACAAGGAGATGAGAAATGAGGTGCGTTTTAGAAACCTTTCCCCATCACACGGTGTACCATCTTCTGGGTTTCTCATGCATGTTTTCGATGTAGGAAGATGCACTTGAACCTGGAGATTTGGAACCCATGGAATGGGTACCACGCAGTATTACTTTAAAGGGTCTGCGTTTGCGCACCCAACCTCACCAAACCTCTCAGCCCCAAGAGTGTCCACCCTTATGTCTCATCCAGCTGTGGGTCTAGATATGGTCAATCCAGGTTGCATCACAGCCCCTGAACGCATTGTGGAAGAATTTCTCTCTCTTTCACTGTCTTTGCTTCATGGGTTCTTCAAAGTAATTTATTTTTATAATGGGGTTTAGCTGCTTTTCACTGCTGTGTTTATGCCGCTTTACACCCCCTTGACACACTGACAGAGAGATATCAATACATAGGTTTTAAGATTATTACTAGTCAGATATATTCTTGTGCTGTGAATAGGGCGTGTTGAGTCCAGTTCTCTGAGCCAGGAGTAGGTCTTGTCTATTACATATTGGGTTTATGGAACGGTATCTGAGCTAATTTGAAACCCTTGTTTTATGTATCACCCCACCTCACCTTTCCCGTTAAGCAGCCATAGTGTGTTTTCTGCATGTGTGACTCTGTTCTGTTTTGTAATTCAGTTCAAGTGTAACGGTTTTTACATTCCCTCTATCAGTGATACCTTATGAGAAGTGTCCTTTTCTGTGTGACTTATTTCACTTAGAATCGTCGTACCTAAATCCACTCATCATGCTGCTACTAGCCTTATGACATTGATTTCATGGCTGAGTGATATTCCCTTGTACATAAGGACCACCACTTCTTTATCCATTTTTCTCTTTCCTGGGATATTGAAGGTGGAATGAAGTGGAGGTCCTTGTCAACAGAGCAGCCCTAAACTTTGGGGTGCTTGTGTCTTGCTGATTTTTCATTTTCCCAATTTATACCCCCATGAGTGGAAGTGCCCTATGCTCTCTAAGCTGTGTTTCTTAGATGTTTCAGGACTCACCGTACACTTCTCCAGAGTGGCTGTTGGCAATTTACATCCCGCCCATCAGTGTAGCAAGGCTCCCATTTCTCCATGGCCTGTCCTGCATTTCTGGTTTTGACACTTTTTTCAGCATGGCCCTTTTGACCGATGGGTAGCGAGTCTTCTCTGTAGCGCTGATTTGCCTTTCCAGGTTGCTTGGTTGGCCAAAAAGGGCGTATGCGTTTTTTCCTGAATATATTCAGGAAAAAACGCATACGCCCTTTTTGGCCAAGGGCATCGTTGTCAACGTTTTGCCGCTTTTCATGTGCTTTAAAGGCGATTCGAATCTACCTCCTGAAATCTGTTTCCTGCAATTCTGCCTTGATTTCAAATCCTCTTCTTTGCCTTCCCTCAATATATTTGTGGACGAGAGTTATCATTTATAACTCTGCAGGTTTGTGAATTGCAGGGCCCTGAACATCCATTTTACAACTCGCGTTTTTGGGAGCTGGCCGCAAATGCACAGGATGGCTTCAGGCCCTGTTCTGGTTCCGGGGGGCAGGATGAGCCTGTGGTTAATTCTTCTTCCTGATGGGAAAATAGAGTGACCTGTGCCTGTCCCCACACCAAGAGCTAGTCTCTCATTGGTTCCCCGTCTTCCCGTTCATCCTCAGGACAAATTGCGACCTGTACGGAACAGGAGGTTAAAGGTGCTGATGCTCCAAGTAGGGAGATTGCTAGTAAAGCGGCTGGAATGGCGAACCCGGGCACAAGGAGATGAGAAATGAGGTGCCTTTTAGAAACCTTTCCCCATCACACGGTGTACCATCTTCTGGGTTTCCCATGCATGTTTTCGATGTAGGAAGATGCACTTGAACCTGGAGATTTGGAACCCATGGAATGGGTACCACGCAGTATTACTTTAAAGGGTCTGCGTTTGCGCACCCAACCTCACCAAACCTCTCAGCCCCAAGAGTGTCCACCCTTATGTCTCATCCAGCTGTGGGTCTAGATATGGTCAATCCAGGTTGCATCACAGCCCCTGAACGCATTGTGGAAGAATTTCTCTCTCTTTCACTGTCTTTGCTTCATGGGTTCTTCAAAGTAATTTATTTTTATAATGGGGTTTAGCTGCTTTTCACTGCTGTGTTTATGCCGCTTTACACCCCCTTGACACACTGACAGAGAGATATCAATACATAGGTTTTAAGATTATTACTAGTCAGATATATTCTTGTGCTGTGAATAGGGCGTGTTGAGTCCAGTTCTCTGAGCCAGGAGTAGGTCTTGTCTATTACATATTGGGTTTATGGAACGGTATCTGAGCTAATTTGAAACCCTTGTTTTATGTATCACCCCACCTCACCTTTCCCGTTAAGCAGCCATAGTGTGTTTTCTGCATGTGTGACTCTGTTCTGTTTTGTAATTCAGTTCAAGTGTAACGGTTTTTACATTCCCTCTATCAGTGATACCTTATGAGAAGTGTCCTTTTCTGTGTGACTTATTTCACTTAGAATCGTCGTACCTAAATCCACTCATCATGCTGCTACTAGCCTTATGACATTGATTTCATGGCTGAGTGATATTCCCTTGTACATAAGGACCACAACTTCTTTATCCATTTTTCTCTTTCCTGGGATATTGAAGGTGGAATGAAGTGGAGGTCCTTGTCAACAGAGCAGCCCTAAACTTTGGGGTGCTTGTGTCTTGCTGATTTTTCATTTTCCCAATTTATACCCCCATGAGTGGAAGTGCCCTATGCTCTCTAAGCTGTGTTTCTTAGATGTTTCAGGACTCACCGTACACTTCTCCAGAGTGGCTGTTGGCAATTTACATCCCGCCCATCAGTGTAGCAAGGCTCCCATTTCTCCATGGCCTGTCCTGCATTTCTGGTTTTGAGACTTTTTTCAGCATGGCCCTTTTGACCGATGGGTAGCGAGTCTTCTCTGTAGCGCTGATTTGCCTTTCCAGGTTGCTTGGTTGGCCAAAAAGGGCGTATGCGTTTTTTCCTGAATATATTCAGGAAAAAACGCATACGCCCTTTTTGGCCAAGGGCATCGTTGTCAACGTTTTGCCGCTTTTCATGTGCTTTAAAGGCGATTCGAATCTACCTCCTGAAATCTGTTTCCTGCAATTCTGCCTTGATTTCAAATCCTCTTCTTTGCCTTCCCTCAATATATTTGTGGACGAGAGTTATCATTTATAACTCTGCAGGTTTGTGAATTGCAGGGCCCTGAACATCCATTTTACAACTCGCGTTTTTGGGAGCTGGCCGCAAATGCACAGGATGGCTTCAGGCCCTGTTCTGGTTCCGGGGGGCAGGATGAGCCTGTGGTTAATTCTTCTTCCTGATGGGAAAATAGAGTGACCTGTGCCTGTCCCCACACCAAGAGCTAGTCTCTCATTGGTTCCCCGTCTTCCCGTTCATCCTCAGGACAAATTGCAACCTGTACGGAACAGGAGGTTAAAGGTGCTGATGCTCCAAGTAGGGAGATTGCTAGTAAAGCGGCTGGAATGGCGAACCCGGGCACAAGGAGATGAGAAATGAGGTGCCTTTTAGAAACCTTTCCCCATCACACGGTGTACCATCTTCTGGGTTTCCCATGCATGTTTTCGATGTAGGAAGATGCACTTGAACCTGGAGATTTGGAACCCATGGAATGGGTACCACGCAGTATTACTTTAAAGGGTCTGCGTTTGCGCACCCAACCTCACCAAACCTCTCAGCCCCAAGAGTGTCCACCCTTATGTCTCATCCAGCTGTGGGTCTAGATATGGTCAATCCAGGTTGCATCACAGCCCCTGAACGCATTGTGGAAGAATTTCTCTCTCTTTCACTGTCTTTGCTTCATGGGTTCTTCAAAGTAATTTATTTTTATAATGGGGTTTAGCTGCTTTTCACTGCTGTGTTTATGCCGCTTTACACCCCCTTGACACACTGACAGAGAGATATCAATACATAGGTTTTAAGATTATTACTAGTCAGATATATCCTTGTGCTGTGAATAGGGCGTGTTGAGTCCAGTTCTCTGAGCCAGGAGTAGGTCTTGTCTATTACATATTGGGTTTATGGAACGGTATCTGAGCTAATTTGAAACCCTTGTTTTATGTATCACCCCACCTCACCTTTCCCGTTAAGCAGCCATAGTGTGTTTTCTGCATGTGTGACTCTGTTCTGTTTTGTAATTCAGTTCAAGTGTAACGGTTTTTACATTCCCTCTATCAGTGATACCTTATGAGAAGTGTCCTTTTCTGTGTGACTTATTTCACTTAGAATCGTCGTACCTAAATCCACTCATCATGCTGCTACTAGCCTTATGACATTGATTTCATGGCTGAGTGATATTCCCTTGTACATAAGGACCACAACTTCTTTATCCATTTTTCTCTTTCCTGGGATATTGAAGGTGGAATGAAGTGGAGGTCCTTGTCAACAGAGCAGCCCTAAACTTTGGGGTGCTTGTGTCTTGCTGATTTTTCATTTTCCCAATTTATACCCCCATGAGTGGAAGTGCCCTATGCTCTCTAAGCTGTGTTTCTTAGATGTTTCAGGACTCACCGTACACTTCTCCAGAGTGGCTGTTGGCAATTTACATCCCGCCCATCAGTGTAGCAAGGCTCCCATTTCTCCATGGCCTGTCCTGCATTTCTGGTTTTGAGACTTTTTTCAGCATGGCCCTTTTGACCGATGGGTAGCGAGTCTTCTCTGTAGCGCTGATTTGCCTTTCCAGGTTGCTTGGTTGGCCAAAAAGGGCGTATGCGTTTTTTCCTGAATATATTCAGGAAAAAACGCATACGCCCTTTTTGGCCAAGGGCATCGTTGTCAACGTTTTGCCGCTTTTCATGTGCTTTAAAGGCGATTCGAATCTACCTCCTGAAATCTGTTTCCTGCAATTCTGCCTTGATTTCAAATCCTCTTCTTTGCCTTCCCTCAATATATTTGTGGACGAGAGTTATCATTTATAACTCTGCAGGTTTGTGAATTGCAGGGCCCTGAACATCCATTTTACAACTCGCGTTTTTGGGAGCTGGCCGCAAATGCACAGGATGGCTTCAGGCCCTGTTCTGGTTCCGGGGGGCAGGATGAGCCTGTGGTTAATTCTTCTTCCTGATGGGAAAATAGAGTGACCTGTGCCTGTCCCCACACCAAGAGCTAGTCTCTCATTGGTTCCCCGTCTTCCCGTTCATCCTCAGGACAAATTGCGACCTGTACGGAACAGGAGGTTAAAGGTGCTGATGCTCCAAGTAGGGAGATTGCTAGTAAAGCGGCTGGAATGGCGAACCCGGGCACAAGGAGATGAGAAATGAGGTGCGTTTTAGAAACCTTTCCCCATCACACGGTGTACCATCTTCTGGGTTTCTCATGCATGTTTTCGATGTAGGAAGATGCACTTGAACCTGGAGATTTGGAACCCATGGAATGGGTACCACGCAGTATTACTTTAAAGGGTCTGCGTTTGCGCACCCAACCTCACCAAACCTCTCAGCCCCAAGAGTGTCCACCCTTATGTCTCATCCAGCTGTGGGTCTAGATATGGTCAATCCAGGTTGCATCACAGCCCCTGAACGCATTGTGGAAGAATTTCTCTCTCTTTCACTGTCTTTGCTTCATGGGTTCTTCAAAGTAATTTATTTTTATAATGGGGTTTAGCTGCTTTTCACTGCTGTGTTTATGCCGCTTTACACCCCCTTGACACACTGACAGAGAGATATCAATACATAGGTTTTAAGATTATTACTAGTCAGATATATTCTTGTGCTGTGAATAGGGCGTGTTGAGTCCAGTTCTCTGAGCCAGGAGTAGGTCTTGTCTATTACATATTGGGTTTATGGAACGGTATCTGAGCTAATTTGAAACCCTTGTTTTATGTATCACCCCACCTCACCTTTCCCGTTCAGCAGCCATAGTGTGTTTTCTGCATGTGTGACTCTGTTCTGTTTTGTAATTCAGTTCAAGTGTAACGGTTTTTACATTCCCTCTATCAGTGATACCTTATGAGAAGTGTCCTTTTCTGTGTGACTTATTTCACTTAGAATCGTCGTACCTAAATCCACTCATCATGCTGCTACTAGCCTTATGACATTGATTTCATGGCTGAGTGATATTCCCTTGTACATAAGGACCACAACTTCTTTATCCATTTTTCTCTTTCCTGGGATATTGAAGGTGGAATGAAGTGGAGGTCCTTGTCAACAGAGCAGCCCTAAACTTTGGGGTGCTTGTGTCTTGCTGAGTTTTCATTTTCCCAATTTATACCCCCATGAGTGGAAGTGCCCTATGCTCTCTAAGCTGTGTTTCTTAGATGTTTCAGGACTCACCGTACACTTCTCCAGAGTGGCTGTTGGCAATTTACATCCCGCCCATCAGTGTAGCAAGGCTCCCATTTCTCCATGGCCTGTCCTGCATTTCTGGTTTTGACACTTTTTTCAGCATGGCCCTTTTGACCGATGGGTAGCGAGTCTTCTCTGTAGCGCTGATTTGCCTTTCCAGGTTGCTTGGTTGGCCAAAAAGGGCGTATGCGTTTTTTCCTGAATATATTCAGGAAAAAACGCATACGCCCTTTTTGGCCAAGGGCATCGTTGTCAACGTTTTGCCGCTTTTCATGTGCTTTAAAGGCGATTCGAATCTACCTCCTGAAATCTGTTTCCTGCAATTCTGCCTTGATTTCAAATCCTCTTCTTTGCCTTCCCTCAATATATTTGTGGACGAGAGTTATCATTTATAACTCTGCAGGTTTGTGAATTGCAGGGCCCTGAACATCCATTTTACAACTCGCGTTTTTGGGAGCTGGCCGCAAATGCACAGGATGGCTTCAGGCCCTGTTCTGGTTCCGGGGGGCAGGATGAGCCTGTGGTTAATTCTTCTTCCTGATGGGAAAATAGAGTGACCTGTGCCTGTCCCCACACCAAGAGCTAGTCTCTCATTGGTTCCCCGTCTTCCCGTTCATCCTCAGGACAAATTGCGACCTGTACGGAACAGGAGGTTAAAGGTGCTGATGCTCCAAGTAGGGAGATTGCTAGTAAAGCGGCTGGAATGGCGAACCCGGGCACAAGGAGATGAGAAATGAGGTGCGTTTTAGAAACCTTTCCCCATCACACGGTGTACCATCTTCTGGGTTTCTCATGCATGTTTTCGATGTAGGAAGATGCACTTGAACCTGGAGATTTGGAACCCATGGAATGGGTACCACGCAGTATTACTTTAAAGGGTCTGCGTTTGCGCACCCAACCTCACCAAACCTCTCAGCCCCAAGAGTGTCCACCCTTATGTCTCATCCAGCTGTGGGTCTAGATATGGTCAATCCAGGTTGCATCACAGCCCCTGAACGCATTGTGGAAGAATTTCTCTCTCTTTCACTGTCTTTGCTTCATGGGTTCTTCAAAGTAATTTATTTTTATAATGGGGTTTAGCTGCTTTTCACTGCTGTGTTTATGCCGCTTTACACCCCCTTGACACACTGACAGAGAGATATCAATACATAGGTTTTAAGATTATTACTAGTCAGATATATTCTTGTGCTGTGAATAGGGCGTGTTGAGTCCAGTTCTCTGAGCCAGGAGTAGGTCTTGTCTATTACATATTGGGTTTATGGAACGGTATCTGAGCTAATTTGAAACCCTTGTTTTATGTATCACCCCACCTCACCTTTCCCGTTAAGCAGCCATAGTGTGTTTTCTGCATGTGTGACTCTGTTCTGTTTTGTAATTCAGTTCAAGTGTAACGGTTTTTACATTCCCTCTATCAGTGATACCTTATGAGAAGTGTCCTTTTCTGTGTGACTTATTTCACTTAGAATCGTCGTACCTAAATCCACTCATCATGCTGCTACTAGCCTTATGACATTGATTTCATGGCTGAGTGATATTCCCTTGTACATAAGGACCACCACTTCTTTATCCATTTTTCTCTTTCCTGGGATATTGAAGGTGGAATGAAGTGGAGGTCCTTGTCAACAGAGCAGCCCTAAACTTTGGGGTGCTTGTGTCTTGCTGATTTTTCATTTTCCCAATTTATACCCCCATGAGTGGAAGTGCCCTATGCTCTCTAAGCTGTGTTTCTTAGATGTTTCAGGACTCACCGTACACTTCTCCAGAGTGGCTGTTGGCAATTTACATCCCGCCCATCAGTGTAGCAAGGCTCCCATTTCTCCATGGCCTGTCCTGCATTTCTGGTTTTGACACTTTTTTCAGCATGGCCCTTTTGACCGATGGGTAGCGAGTCTTCTCTGTAGCGCTGATTTGCCTTTCCAGGTTGCTTGGTTGGCCAAAAAGGGCGTATGCGTTTTTTCCTGAATATATTCAGGAAAAAACGCATACGCCCTTTTTGGCCAAGGGCATCGTTGTCAACGTTTTGCCGCTTTTCATGTGCTTTAAAGGCGATTCGAATCTACCTCCTGAAATCTGTTTCCTGCAATTCTGCCTTGATTTCAAATCCTCTTCTTTGCCTTCCCTCAATATATTTGTGGACGAGAGTTATCATTTATAACTCTGCAGGTTTGTGAATTGCAGGGCCCTGAACATCCATTTTACAACTCGCGTTTTTGGGAGCTGGCCGCAAATGCACAGGATGGCTTCAGGCCCTGTTCTGGTTCCGGGGGGCAGGATGAGCCTGTGGTTAATTCTTCTTCCTGATGGGAAAATAGAGTGACCTGTGCCTGTCCCCACACCAAGAGCTAGTCTCTCATTGGTTCCCCGTCTTCCCGTTCATCCTCAGGACAAATTGCGACCTGTACGGAACAGGAGGTTAAAGGTGCTGATGCTCCAAGTAGGGAGATTGCTAGTAAAGCGGCTGGAATGGCGAACCTGGGCACAAGGAGATGAGAAATGAGGTGCGTTTTAGAAACCTTTCCCCATCACACGGTGTACCATCTTCTGGGTTTCTCATGCATGTTTTCGATGTAGGAAGATGCACTTGAACCTGGAGATTTGGAACCCATGGAATGGGTACCACGCAGTATTACTTTAAAGGGTCTGCGTTTGCGCACCCAACCTCACCAAACCTCTCAGCCCCAAGAGTGTCCACCCTTATGTCTCATCCAGCTGTGGGTCTAGATATGGTCAATCCAGGTTGCATCACAGCCCCTGAACGCATTGTGGAAGAATTTCTCTCTCTTTCACTGTCTTTGCTTCATGGGTTCTTCAAAGTAATTTATTTTTATAATGGGGTTTAGCTGCTTTTCACTGCTGTGTTTATGCCGCTTTACACCCCCTTGACACACTGACAGAGAGATATCAATACATAGGTTTTAAGATTATTACTAGTCAGATATATTCTTGTGCTGTGAATAGGGCGTGTTGAGTCCAGTTCTCTGAGCCAGGAGTAGGTCTTGTCTATTACATATTGGGTTTATGGAACGGTATCTGAGCTAATTTGAAACCCTTGTTTTATGTATCACCCCACCTCACCTTTCCCGTTAAGCAGCCATAGTGTGTTTTCTGCATGTGTGACTCTGTTCTGTTTTGTAATTCAGTTCAAGTGTAACGGTTTTTACATTCCCTCTATCAGTGATACCTTATGAGAAGTGTCCTTTTCTGTGTGACTTATTTCACTTAGAATCGTCGTACCTAAATCCACTCATCATGCTGCTACTAGCCTTATGACATTGATTTCATGGCTGAGTGATATTCCCTTGTACATAAGGACCACAACTTCTTTATCCATTTTTCTCTTTCCTGGGATATTGAAGGTGGAATGAAGTGGAGGTCCTTGTCAACAGAGCAGCCCTAAACTTTGGGGTGCTTGTGTCTTGCTGAGTTTTCATTTTCCCAATTTATACCCCCATGAGTGGAAGTGCCCTATGCTCTCTAAGCTGTGTTTCTTAGATGTTTCAGGACTCACCGTACACTTCTCCAGAGTGGCTGTTGGCAATTTACATCCCGCCCATCAGTGTAGCAAGGCTCCCATTTCTCCATGGCCTGTCCTGCATTTCTGGTTTTGACACTTTTTTCAGCATGGCCCTTTTGACCGATGGGTAGCGAGTCTTCTCTGTAGCGCTGATTTGCCTTTCCAGGTTGCTTGGTTGGCCAAAAAGGGCGTATGCGTTTTTTCCTGAATATATTCAGGAAAAAACGCATACGCCCTTTTTGGCCAAGGGCATCGTTGTCAACGTTTTGCCGCTTTTCATGTGCTTTAAAGGCGATTCGAATCTACCTCCTGAAATCTGTTTCCTGCAATTCTGCCTTGATTTCAAATCCTCTTCTTTGCCTTCCCTCAATATATTTGTGGACGAGAGTTATCATTTATAACTCTGCAGGTTTGTGAATTGCAGGGCCCTGAACATCCATTTTACAACTCGCGTTTTTGGGAGCTGGCCGCAAATGCACAGGATGGCTTCAGGCCCTGTTCTGGTTCCGGGGGGCAGGATGAGCCTGTGGTTAATTCTTCTTCCTGATGGGAAAATAGAGTGACCTGTGCCTGTCCCCACACCAAGAGCTAGTCTCTCATTGGTTCCCCGTCTTCCCGTTCATCCTCAGGACAAATTGCAACCTGTACGGAACAGGAGGTTAAAGGTGCTGATGCTCCAAGTAGGGAGATTGCTAGTAAAGCGGCTGGAATGGCGAACCCGGGCACAAGGAGATGAGAAATGAGGTGCCTTTTAGAAACCTTTCCCCATCACACGGTGTACCATCTTCTGGGTTTCCCATGCATGTTTTCGATGTAGGAAGATGCACTTGAACCTGGAGATTTGGAACCCATGGAATGGGTACCACGCAGTATTACTTTAAAGGGTCTGCGTTTGCGCACCCAACCTCACCAAACCTCTCAGCCCCAAGAGTGTCCACCCTTATGTCTCATCCAGCTGTGGGTCTAGATATGGTCAATCCAGGTTGCATCACAGCCCCTGAACGCATTGTGGAAGAATTTCTCTCTCTTTCACTGTCTTTGCTTCATGGGTTCTTCAAAGTAATTTATTTTTATAATGGGGTTTAGCTGCTTTTCACTGCTGTGTTTATGCCGCTTTACACCCCCTTGACACACTGACAGAGAGATATCAATACATAGGTTTTAAGATTATTACTAGTCAGATATATTCTTGTGCTGTGAATAGGGCGTGTTGAGTCCAGTTCTCTGAGCCAGGAGTAGGTCTTGTCTATTACATATTGGGTTTATGGAACGGTATCTGAGCTAATTTGAAACCCTTGTTTTATGTATCACCCCACCTCACCTTTCCCGTTAAGCAGCCATAGTGTGTTTTCTGCATGTGTGACTCTGTTCTGTTTTGTAATTCAGTTCAAGTGTAACGGTTTTTACATTCCCTCTATCAGTGATACCTTATGAGAAGTGTCCTTTTCTGTGTGACTTATTTCACTTAGAATCGTCGTACCTAAATCCACTCATCATGCTGCTACTAGCCTTATGACATTGATTTCATGGCTGAGTGATATTCCCTTGTACATAAGGACCACCACTTCTTTATCCATTTTTCTCTTTCCTGGGATATTGAAGGTGGAATGAAGTGGAGGTCCTTGTCAACAGAGCAGCCCTAAACTTTGGGGTGCTTGTGTCTTGCTGATTTTTCATTTTCCCAATTTATACCCCCATGAGTGGAAGTGCCCTATGCTCTCTAAGCTGTGTTTCTTAGATGTTTCAGGACTCACCGTACACTTCTCCAGAGTGGCTGTTGGCAATTTACATCCCGCCCATCAGTGTAGCAAGGCTCCCATTTCTCCATGGCCTGTCCTGCATTTCTGGTTTTGAGACTTTTTTCAGCATGGCCCTTTTGACCGATGGGTAGCGAGTCTTCTTTGTAGCGCTGATTTGCCTTTCCAGGTTGCTTGGTTGGCCAAAAAGGGCGTATGCGTTTTTTCCTGAATATATTCAGGAAAAAACGCATACGCCCTTTTTGGCCAAGGGCATCGTTGTCAACGTTTTGCCGCTTTTCATGTGCTTTAAAGGCGATTCGAATCTACCTCCTGAAATCTGTTTCCTGCAATTCTGCCTTGATTTCAAATCCTCTTCTTTGCCTTCCCTCAATATATTTGTGGACGAGAGTTATCATTTATAACTCTGCAGGTTTGTGAATTGCAGGGCCCTGAACATCCATTTTACAACTCGCGTTTTTGGGAGCTGGCCGCAAATGCACAGGATGGCTTCAGGCCCTGTTCTGGTTCCGGGGGGCAGGATGAGCCTGTGGTTAATTCTTCTTCCTGATGGGAAAATAGAGTGACCTGTGCCTGTCCCCACACCAAGAGCTAGTCTCTCATTGGTTCCCCGTCTTCCCGTTCATCCTCAGGACAAATTGCAACCTGTACGGAACAGGAGGTTAAAGGTGCTGATGCTCCAAGTAGGGAGATTGCTAGTAAAGCGGCTGGAATGGCGAACCCGGGCACAAGGAGATGAGAAATGAGGTGCGTTTTAGAAACCTTTCCCCATCACACGGTGTACCATCTTCTGGGTTTCTCATGCATGTTTTCGATGTAGGAAGATGCACTTGAACCTGGAGATTTGGAACCCATGGAATGGGTACCACGCAGTATTACTTTAAAGGGTCTGCGTTTGCGCACCCAACCTCACCAAACCTCTCAGCCCCAAGAGTGTCCACCCTTATGTCTCATCCAGCTGTGGGTCTAGATATGGTCAATCCAGGTTGCATCACAGCCCCTGAACGCATTGTGGAAGAATTTCTCTCTCTTTCACTGTCTTTGCTTCATGGGTTTTTCAAAGTAATTTATTTTTATAATGGGGTTTAGCTGCTTTTCACTGCTGTGTTTATGCCGCTTTACACCCCCTTGACACACTGACAGAGAGATATCAATACATAGGTTTTAAGATTATTACTAGTCAGATATATTCTTGTGCTGTGAATAGGGCGTGTTGAGTCCAGTTCTCTGAGCCAGGAGTAGGTCTTGTCTATTACATATTGGGTTTATGGAACGGTATCTGAGCTAATTTGAAACCCTTGTTTTATGTATCACCCCACCTCACCTTTCCCGTTAAGCAGCCATAGTGTGTTTTCTGCATGTGTGACTCTGTTCTGTTTTGTAATTCAGTTCAAGTGTAACGGTTTTTACATTCCCTCTATCAGTGATACCTTATGAGAAGTGTCCTTTTCTGTGTGACTTATTTCACTTAGAATCGTCGTACCTAAATCCACTCATCATGCTGCTACTAGCCTTATGACATTGATTTCATGGCTGAGTGATATTCCCTTGTACATAAGGACCACAACTTCTTTATCCATTTTTCTCTTTCCTGGGATATTGAAGGTGGAATGAAGTGGAGGTCCTTGTCAACAGAGCAGCCCTAAACTTTGGGGTGCTTGTGTCTTGCTGATTTTTCATTTTCCCAATTTATACCCCCATGAGTGGAAGTGCCCTATGCTCTCTAAGCTGTGTTTCTTAGATGTTTCAGGACTCACCGTACACTTCTCCAGAGTGGCTGTTGGCAATTTACATCCCGCCCATCAGTGTAGCAAGGCTCCCATTTCTCCATGGCCTGTCCTGCATTTCTGGTTTTGAGACTTTTTTCAGCATGGCCCTTTTGACCGATGGGTAGCGAGTCTTCTCTGTAGCGCTGATTTGCCTTTCCAGGTTGCTTGGTTGGCCAAAAAGGGCGTATGCGTTTTTTCCTGAATATATTCAGGAAAAAACGCATACGCCCTTTTTGGCCAAGGGCATCGTTGTCAACGTTTTGCCGCTTTTCATGTGCTTTAAAGGCGATTCGAATCTACCTCCTGAAATCTGTTTCCTGCAATTCTGCCTTGATTTCAAATCCTCTTCTTTGCCTTCCCTCAATATATTTGTGGACGAGAGTTATCATTTATAACTCTGCAGGTTTGTGAATTGCAGGGCCCTGAACATCCATTTTACAACTCGCGTTTTTGGGAGCTGGCCGCAAATGCACAGGATGGCTTCAGGCCCTGTTCTGGTTCCGGGTTCAGGCTGAGCCTGTGGTTAATTCTTCTTCCTGATGGGAAAATAGAGTGACCTGTGCCTGTCCCAACACCAAGAGCTAGTCTCTCACTGGTTCCCGGTCTACCCGTTCATCCTCAGGACAAATTGCAACCTGTACGGAACAGGAGGTTAAAGGTGCTGATGCTCCAAGTATTGAGATTGCTAGTAAAGCGGCTGGAATGGCGAACCCGGGCACAAGGAGATGAGAAATGAGGTGCGTTTTAGAAACCTTTCCCCATCACACGGTGTACCATCTTCTGGGTTTCTCATGCATGTTTTCGATGTAGGAAGATGCACTTGAACCTGGAGATTTGGAACCCATGGAATGGGTACCACGCAGTATTACTTTAAAGGGTCTGCGTTTGCGCACCCAACCTCACCAAACCTCTCAGCCCCAAGAGTGTCCACCCTTATGTCTCATCCAGCTGTGGGTCTAGATATGGTCAATCCAGGTTGCATCACAGCCCCTGAACGCATTGTGGAAGAATTTCTCTCTCTTTCACTGTCTTTGCTTCATGGGTTCTTCAAAGTAATTTATTTTTATAATGGGGTTTAGCTGCTTTTCACTGCTGTGTTTATGCCGCTTTACACCCCCTTGACACACTGACAGAGAGATATCAATACATAGGTTTTAAGATTATTACTAGTCAGATATATTCTTGTGCTGTGAATAGGGCGTGTTGAGTCCAGTTCTCTGAGCCAGGAGTAGGTCTTGTCTATTACATATTGGGTTTATGGAACGGTATCTGAGCTAATTTGAAACCCTTGTTTTATGTATCACCCCACCTCACCTTTCCCGTTAAGCAGCCATAGTGTGTTTTCTGCATGTGTGACTCTGTTCTGTTTTGTAATTCAGTTCAAGTGTAACGGTTTTTACATTCCCTCTATCAGTGATACCTTATGAGAAGTGTCCTTTTCTGTGTGACTTATTTCACTTAGAATCGTCGTACCTAAATCCACTCATCATGCTGCTACTAGCCTTATGACATTGATTTCATGGCTGAGTGATATTCCCTTGTACATAAGGACCACAACTTCTTTATCCATTTTTCTCTTTCCTGGGATATTGAAGGTGGAATGAAGTGGAGGTCCTTGTCAACAGAGCAGCCCTAAACTTTGGGGTGCTTGTGTCTTGCTGATTTTTCATTTTCCCAATTTATACCCCCATGAGTGGAAGTGCCCTATGCTCTCTAAGCTGTGTTTCTTAGATGTTTCAGGACTCACCGTACACTTCTCCAGAGTGGCTGTTGGCAATTTACATCCCGCCCATCAGTGTAGCAAGGCTCCCATTTCTCCATGGCCTGTCCTGCATTTCTGGTTTTGACACTTTTTTCAGCATGGCCCTTTTGACCGATGGGTAGCGAGTCTTCTCTGTAGCGCTGATTTGCCTTTCCAGGTTGCTTGGTTGGCCAAAAAGGGCGTATGCGTTTTTTCCTGAATATATTCAGGAAAAAACGCATACGCCCTTTTTGGCCAAGGGCATCGTTGTCAACGTTTTGCCGCTTTTCATGTGCTTTAAAGGCGATTCGAATCTACCTCCTGAAATCTGTTTCCTGCAATTCTGCCTTGATTTCAAATCCTCTTCTTTGCCTTCCCTCAATATATTTGTGGACGAGAGTTATCATTTATAACTCTGCAGGTTTGTGAATTGCAGGGCCCTGAACATCCATTTTACAACTCGCGTTTTTGGGAGCTGGCCGCAAATGCACAGGATGGCTTCAGGCCCTGTTCTGGTTCCGGGGGGCAGGATGAGCCTGTGGTTAATTCTTCTTCCTGATGGGAAAATAGAGTGACCTGTGCCTGTCCCCACACCAAGAGCTAGTCTCTCATTGGTTCCCCGTCTTCCCGTTCATCCTCAGGACAAATTGCAACCTGTACGGAACAGGAGGTTAAAGGTGCTGATGCTCCAAGTAGGGAGCTTGCTAGTAAAGCGGCTGGAATGGCGAACCCGGGCACAAGGAGATGAGAAATGAGGTGCCTTTTAGAAACCTTTCCCCATCACACGGTGTACCATCTTCTGGGTTTCTCATGCATGTTTTCGATGTAGGAAGATGCACTTGAACCTGGAGATTTGGAACCCATGGAATGGGTACCACGCAGTATTACTTTAAAGGGTCTGCGTTTGCGCACCCAACCTCACCAAACCTCTCAGCCCCAAGAGTGTCCACCCTTATGTCTCATCCAGCTGTGGGTCTAGATATGGTCAATCCAGGTTGCATCACAGCCCCTGAACGCATTGTGGAAGAATTTCTCTCTCTTTCACTGTCTTTGCTTCATGGGTTTTTCAAAGTAATTTATTTTTATAATGGGGTTTAGCTGCTTTTCACTGCTGTGTTTATGCCGCTTTACACCCCCTTGACACACTGACAGAGAGATATCAATACATAGGTTTTAAGATTATTACTAGTCAGATATATTCTTGTGCTGTGAATAGGGCGTGTTGAGTCCAGTTCTCTGAGCCAGGAGTAGGTCTTGTCTATTACATATTGGGTTTATGGAACGGTATCTGAGCTAATTTGAAACCCTTGTTTTATGTATCACCCCACCTCACCTTTCCCGTTAAGCAGCCATAGTGTGTTTTCTGCATGTGTGACTCTGTTCTGTTTTGTAATTCAGTTCAAGTGTAACGGTTTTTACATTCCCTCTATCAGTGATACCTTATGAGAAGTGTCCTTTTCTGTGTGACTTATTTCACTTAGAATCGTCGTACCTAAATCCACTCATCATGCTGCTACTAGCCTTATGACATTGATTTCATGGCTGAGTGATATTCCCTTGTACATAAGGACCACAACTTCTTTATCCATTTTTCTCTTTCCTGGGATATTGAAGGTGGAATGAAGTGGAGGTCCTTGTCAACAGAGCAGCCCTAAACTTTGGGGTGCTTGTGTCTTGCTGATTTTTCATTTTCCCAATTTATACCCCCATGAGTGGAAGTGCCCTATGCTCTCTAAGCTGTGTTTCTTAGATGTTTCAGGACTCACCGTACACTTCTCCAGAGTGGCTGTTGGCAATTTACATCCCGCCCATCAGTGTAGCAAGGCTCCCATTTCTCCATGGCCTGTCCTGCATTTCTGGTTTTGAGACTTTTTTCAGCATGGCCCTTTTGACCGATGGGTAGCGAGTCTTCTTTGTAGCGCTGATTTGCCTTTCCAGGTTGCTTGGTTGGCCAAAAAGGGCGTATGCGTTTTTTCCTGAATATATTCAGGAAAAAACGCATACGCCCTTTTTGGCCAAGGGCATCGTTGTCAACGTTTTGCCGCTTTTCATGTGCTTTAAAGGCGATTCGAATCTACCTCCTGAAATCTGTTTCCTGCAATTCTGCCTTGATTTCAAATCCTCTTCTTTGCCTTCCCTCAATATATTTGTGGACGAGAGTTATCATTTATAACTCTGCAGGTTTGTGAATTGCAGGGCCCTGAACATCCATTTTACAACTCGCGTTTTTGGGAGCTGGCCGCAAATGCACAGGATGGCTTCAGGCCCTGTTCTGGTTCCGGGGGGCAGGATGAGCCTCTGGTTAATTCTTCTTCCTGATGGGAAAATAGAGTGACCTGTGCCTGTCCCCACACCAAGAGCTAGTCTCTCATTGGTTCCCCGTCTTCCCGTTCATCCTCAGGACAAATTGCAACCTGTACGGAACAGGAGGTTAAAGGTGCTGATGCTCCAAGTAGGGAGATTGCTAGTAAAGCGGCTGGAATGGCGAACCCGGGCACAAGGAGATGAGAAATGAGGTGCGTTTTAGAAACCTTTCCCCATCACACGGTGTACCATCTTCTGGGTTTCTCATGCATGTTTTCGATGTAGGAAGATGCACTTGAACCTGGAGATTTGGAACCCATGGAATGGGTACCACGCAGTATTACTTTAAAGGGTCTGCGTTTGCGCACCCAACCTCACCAAACCTCTCAGCCCCAAGAGTGTCCATCCTTATGTCTCATCCAGCTGTGGGTCTAGATATGGTCAATCCAGGTTGCATCACAGCCCCTGAACGCATTGTGGAAGAATTTCTCTCTCTTTCACTGTCTTTGTTTCACGGGCTTTTAAAAGTAATTTATTTTTATAATGGGGTTTAGCTGCTTTTCACGGCTGTGTTTATGCCGCTTTACACCCACTTGACTCACTTCCAGAGAGATATCAATACATAGGTTTTAAGATTCTTACTAGTCAGATATATTCTTGTGCGGTGAATAGGGGGTGTTGAGTCCAGTTCAGTGAGCAAGGAGTAGGTCTTTCTATTACATATTGGGTTTATGGAACGGTAGCTGAGCTCATTTGAAACCCTTGTTTTATTCATCACCCCACCTCACCTTTCCCGTTAAGCAGCCATAGTGTGTCTTCTAAACGTGTGACTCTGTTCTGTTTTGTAATTCAGTTCAAGTGTAGCAGTTTATACATTCCCTCTATAAGTGATAGCTTATGATAAGTGTCTTTTTCTGTGTGACTTATTTCACTTAGAATCGTCGTGCCTAAATCTACTCATCATACTGCTACTAGCGTTATGACATTGATTTCATGGCTGAGTGATATTCCATTGTACATAAGGACCACCACTTCTTTATCCATTTTTCTCTTTCCAGGGATATTTAAGGTGTCATGAAGTGGAGGTTCTTGTCAACAGAGCAGCCCTAAACTTTGGGGTGCCTGTGTCTTGCTGATTTTTAGTTTTCCCAATTTATACGCCCATGAGTGGAAGTGCCCTATGCGCTCTAAGCTGTGTTTTTTCGATGTTTCAGGACACACCGTACACTTCTCCAGAGTGGCTGTTGGCAATTTACATCCCGCCCATCAGCGTAGCAAGGCTCCCATTTCTCCATGGCCTGTCCTGCATTTTTGGTTTTGACACTTTTTTCAGCATGGCCCTTTTGACCGATGGGCAGCGAGACTTCTTTGTAGCGCTGATTTGCCTTTCCAGGTTGCTTGGTTGGCCAAAAAGGGCGTATGCGTTTTTTCCTGAATATATTCAGGAAAAAACGCATACGCCCTTTTTGGCCAAGGGCATCATTGTCGACGTTTTGCCGCTTTTCATGTGCTTTACAGGCGATTCGAATCGACCTCCTGAAATCTGTTTCCTGCAATTCTGCCTTGCTTTCAAATCCTCTTCGTTGCCTTCCCTCAATATATTTGTGGACGAGAGTTATCATTTATAACTCTGCAGGTTTGTGAATTGCAGTGCCCCTGAGCTCCATTTTTCAACTCGCTTTTTTGGGAGCTGGCCGCAAAAGCGCAGGATTGCCTCAGGCCCTCTTCTGGTTCCGGGCGGCAGGCTGAGCCTGTGGTTAATTCTTCTTCCTGATGGGAAAATAGAGTGACCTGTGCCTGTCCCAACACCTAGAGCTAGTCTCTCATTGGCTCCCCCTCTTCCCGTTCATCCTCAGGACAAATTGCAAGCTGTACGGAACAGGAGGTCAAAGGTGCTGATTCTCCAAGGAGGGAGATTGCTAGTAAAGCGGCTGGAATGGCGAACCCGAGTACAAGGAGTTGAGAAATGAGGTGCGTTTTAGAAAGCTTTCCCGATCACACGGTGTACCACCTTCTGGGTTTCTCATGCATGTTTTCGATGTAGGAAGATGCCCTTGAACCTGGAGATTTGGGACCCATGGGATGGGTAACAGGCAGTATTACTTTAAAGGCTCTGCGTTTGCTCCCCCAACCTCACCAAAGCTCTCAGCCCCGAGACTGTCCACCCTTATGTCTCATCCAGCTGTGGGTCTAGATATGGTCAATCCAGGTTGCATCACAGAGCCTGAACGAATTTTGTAAGAATTTCTCTCTCTTTCACTGTCTTTGTTTCACGGGCTTTTAAAAGTAATTTATTTTTATAATGGGGTTTAGCTGCTTTTCACGGCTGTGTTTATGCCGCTTTACACCCACTTGACTCACTTCCAGAGAGATATCAATACATAGGTTTTAAGATTCTTACTAGTCAGATATATTCTTGTGCGGTGAATAGGGGGTGTTGAGTCCAGTTCAGTGAGCAAGGAGTAGGTCTTTCTATTACATATTGGGTTTATGGAACGGTAGCTGAGCTCATTTGAAACCCTTGTTTTATTCATCACCCCACCTCACCTTTCCCGTTAAGCAGCCATAGTGTGTCTTCTAAACGTGTGACTCTGTTCTGTTTTGTAATTCAGTTCAAGTGTAGCGGTTTTTACATTCCCTCTATAACTGATAGCTTATGATAAGTGTCTTTTTCTGTGTGACTTATTTCACTTAGAATCGTCGTGCCTAAATCTACTCATCATGCTGCTACTAGCCTTATGACATTGATTTCATGGCTGAGTGATATTCCATTGTACATAAGGACCACCACTTCTTTATCCATTTTTCTCTTTCCAGGGATATTTAAGGTGTCATGAAGTGGAGGTTCTTGTCAACAGAGCAGCCCTAAACTTTGGGGTGCCTGTGTCTTGCTGATTTTTAGTTTTCCCAATTTATACGCCCATGAGTGGAAGTGCCCTATGCGCTCTAAGCTGTGTTTTTTCGATGTTTCAGGACACACCGTACACTTCTCCAGAGTGGCTGTTGGCAATTTACATCCCGCCCATCAGCGTAGCAAGGCTCCCATTTCTCCATGGCCTGTCCTGCATTTCTGGTTTTGACACTTTTTTCAGCATGGCCCTTTTGACCGATGGGCAGCGAGACTTCTTTGTAGCGCTGATTTGCCTTTCCAGGTTGCTTGGTTGGCCAAAAAGGGCGTATGCGTTTTTTCCTGAATATATTCAGGAAAAAACGCATACGCCCTTTTTGGCCAAGGGCATCATTGTCGACGTTTTGCCGCTTTTCATGTGCTTTACAGGCGATTCGAATCGACCTCCTGAAATCTGTTTCCTGCAATTCTGCCTTGCTTTCAAATCCTCTTCGTTGCCTTCCCTCAATATATTTGTGGACGAGAGTTATCATTTATAACTCTGCAGGTTTGTGAATTGCAGTGCCCCTGAGCTCCATTTTTCAACTCGCTTTTTTGGGAGCTGGCCGCAAAAGCGCAGGATTGCCTCAGGCCCTCTTCTGGTTCCGGGCGGCAGGCTGAGCCTGTGGTTAATTCTTCTTCCTGATGGGAAAATAGAGTGACCTGTGCCTGTCCCAACACCTAGAGCTAGTCTCTCATTGGCTCCCCCTCTTCCCGTTCATCCTCAGGACAAATTGCAAGCTGTACGGAACAGGAGGTTAAAGGTGCTGGTTCTCCAAGGAGGGAGATTGCTAGTAAAGCGGCTGGAATGGCGAACCCGAGCACAAGGAGATGAGAAATGAGGTGCGTTTTAGAAAGCTTTCCCGATCACACGGTGTACCACCTTCTGGGTTTCTCATGCATGTTTTCGATGTAGGAAGATGCCCTTGAACCTGGAGATTTGGGACCCATGGGATGGGTAACAGGCAGTATTACTTTAAAGGCTCTGCGTTTGCTCCCCCAACCTCACCAAAGCTCTCAGCCCCGAGACTGTCCACCCTTATGTCTCATCCAGCTGTGGGTCTAGATATGGTCAATCCAGGTTGCATCACAGAGCCTGAACGAATTTTGTAAGAATTTCTCTCTCTTTCACTGTCTTTGTTTCACGGGCTTTTAAAAGTAATTTATTTTTATAATGGGGTTTAGCTGCTTTTCACGGCTGTGTTTATGCCGCTTTACACCCACTTGACTCACTTCCAGAGAGATATCAATACATAGGTTTTAAGATTCTTACTAGTCAGATATATTCTTGTGCGGTGAATAGGGGGTGTTGAGTCCAGTTCAGTGAGCAAGGAGTAGGTCTTTCTATTACATATTGGGTTTATGGAACGGTAGCTGAGCTCATTTGAAACCCTTGTTTTATTCATCACCCCACCTCACCTTTCCCGTTAAGCAGCCATAGTGTGTCTTCTAAACGTGTGACTCTGTTCTGTTTTGTAATTCAGTTCAAGTGTAGCGGTTTTTACATTCCCTCTATAACTGATAGCTTATGATAAGTGTCTTTTTCTGTGTGACTTATTTCACTTAGAATCGTCGTGCCTAAATCTACTCATCATGCTGCTACTAGCCTTATGACATTGATTTCATGGCTGAGTGATATTCCATTGTACATAAGGACCACCACTTCTTTATCCATTTTTCTCTTTCCAGGGATATTTAAGGTGTCATGAAGTGGAGGTTCTTGTCAACAGAGCAGCCCTAAACTTTGGGGTGCCTGTGTCTTGCTGATTTTTAGTTTTCCCAATTTATACGCCCATGAGTGGAAGTGCCCTATGCGCTCTAAGCTGTGTTTTTTCGATGTTTCAGGACACACCGTACACTTCTCCAGAGTGGCTGTTGGCAATTTACATCCCGCCCATCAGCGTAGCAAGGCTCCCATTTCTCCATGGCCTGTCCTGCATTTCTGGTTTTGACACTTTTTTCAGCATGGCCCTTTTGACCGATGGGCAGCGAGACTTCTTTGTAGCGCTGATTTGCCTTTCCAGGTTGCTTGGTTGGCCAAAAAGGGCGTATGCGTTTTTTCCTGAATATATTCAGGAAAAAACGCATACGCCCTTTTTGGCCAAGGGCATCATTGTCGACGTTTTGCCGCTTTTCATGTGCTTTACAGGCGATTCGAATCGACCTCCTGAAATCTGTTTCCTGCAATTCTGCCTTGCTTTCAAATCCTCTTCGTTGCCTTCCCTCAATATATTTGTGGACGAGAGTTATCATTTATAACTCTGCAGGTTTGTGAATTGCAGTGCCCCTGAGCTCCATTTTTCAACTCGCTTTTTTGGGAGCTGGCCGCAAAAGCGCAGGATTGCCTCAGGCCCTCTTCTGGTTCCAGGCGGCAGGCTGAGCCTGTGGTTAATTCTTCTTCCTGATGGGAAAATAGAGTGACCTGTGCCTGTCCCAACACCTAGAGCTAGTCTCTCATTGGCTCCCCCTCTTCCCGTTCATCCTCAGGACAAATTGCAAGCTGTACGGAACAGGAGGTTAAAGGTGCTGGTTCTCCAAGGAGGGAGATTGCTAGTAAAGCGGCTGGAATGGCGAACCCGAGCACAAGGAGATGAGAAATGAGGTGCGTTTTAGAAAGCTTTCCCGATCACACGGTGTACCACCTTCTGGGTTTCTCATGCATGTTTTCGATGTAGGAAGATGCCCTTGAACCTGGAGATTTGGGACCCATGGGATGGGTAACAGGCAGTATTACTTTAAAGGCTCTGCGTTTGCTCCCCCAAACTCACCAAACCTCTCAGCCCCGAGAGTGTCCACCCTTATGTCTCATCCAGCTGTGGGTCTAGATATGGTCAATCCAGGTTGCATCACAGCCCCTGAACGAATTTTGTAAGAATTTCTCTCTCTTTCACTGTCTTTGTTTCACGGGCTTTTAAAAGTAATTTATTTATATAATGGGGTTTAGCTGCTTTTCACGGCTGTGTTTATGCCGCTTTACACCCACTTGACTCACTTCCAGAGAGATATCAATACATAGGTTTTAAGATTCTTACTAGTCAGATATATTCTTGTGCGGTGAATAGGGGGTGTTGAGTCCAGTTCAGTGAGCAAGGAGTAGGTCTTTCTATTACATATTGGGTTTATGGAACGGTAGCTGAGCTCATTTGAAACCCTTGTTTTATTCATCACCCCACCTCACCTTTCCCGTTAAGCAGCCATAGTGTGTCTTCTAAACGTGTGACTCTGTTCTGTTTTGTAATTCAGTTCAAGTGTAGCGGTTTTTACATTCCCTCTATAACTGATAGCTTATGATAAGTGTCTTTTTCTGTGTGACTTATTTCACTTAGAATCGTCGTGCCTAAATCTACTCATCATGCTGCTACTAGCCTTATGACATTGATTTCATGGCTGAGTGATATTCCATTGTACATAAGGACCACCACTTCTTTATCCATTTTTCTCTTTCCAGGGATATTTAAGGTGTCATGAAGTGGAGGTTCTTGTCAACAGAGCAGCCCTAAACTTTGGGGTGCCTGTGTCTTGCTGATTTTTAGTTTTCCCAATTTATACGCCCATGAGTGGAAGTGCCCTATGCGCTCTAAGCTGTGTTTTTTCGATGTTTCAGGACACACCGTACACTTCTCCAGAGTGCCTGTTGGCAATTTACATCCCGCCCATCAGCGTAGCAAGGCTCCCATTTCTCCATGGCCTGTCCTGCATTTCTGGTTTTGACACTTTTTTCAGCATGGCCCTTTTGACCGATGGGCAGCGAGACTTCTTTGTAGCGCTGATTTGCCTTTCCAGGTTGCTTGGTTGGCCAAAAAGGGCGTATGCGTTTTTTCCTGAATATATTCAGGAAAAAACGCATACGCCCTTTTTGGCCAAGGGCATCATTGTCGACGTTTTGCCGCTTTTCATGTGCTTTACAGGCGATTCGAATCGACCTCCTGAAATCTGTTTCCTGCAATTCTGACTTGCTTTCAAATCCTCTTCGTTGCCTTCCCTCAATATATTTGTGGACGAGAGTTATCATTTATAACTCTGCAGGTTTGTGAATTGCAGTGCCCCTGAGCTCCATTTTTCAACTCGCTTTTTTGGGAGCTGGCCGCAAAAGCGCAGGATTGCCTCAGGCCCTCTTCTGGTTCCGGGCGGCAGGCTGAGCCTGTGGTTAATTCTTCTTCCTGATGGGAAAATAGAGTGACCTGTGCCTGTCCCAACACCTAGAGCTAGTCTCTCATTGGCTCCCCCTCTTCCCGTTCATCCTCAGGACAAATTGCAAGCTGTACGGAACAGGAGGTTAAAGGTGCTGATTCTCCAAGGAGGGAGATTGCTAGTAAAGTGGCTGGAATGGCGAACCCGAGTACAAGGAGTTGAGAAATGAGGTGCGTTTTAGAAAGCTTTCCCGATCACACGGTGTACCACCTTCTGGGTTTCTCATGCATGTTTTCGATGTAGGAAGATGCCCTTGAACCTGGAGATTTGGGACCCATGGGATGGGTAACAGGCAGTATTACTTTAAAGGCTCTGCGTTTGCTCCCCCAACCTCACCAAAGCTCTCAGCCCCGAGACTGTCCACCCTTATGTCTCATCCAGCTGTGGGTCTAGATATGGTCAATCCAGGTTGCATCACAGAGCCTGAACGAATTTTGTAAGAATTTCTCTCTCTTTCACTGTCTTTGTTTCACGGGCTTTTAAAAGTAATTTATTTTTATAATGGGGTTTAGCTGCTTTTCACGGCTGTGTTTATGCCGCTTTACACCCACTTGACTCACTTCCAGAGAGATATCAATACATAGGTTTTAAGATTCTTACTAGTCAGATATATTCTTGTGCGGTGAATAGGGGGTGTTGAGTCCAGTTCAGTGAGCAAGGAGTAGGTCTTTCTATTACATATTGGGTTTATGGAACGGTAGCTGAGCTCATTTGAAACCCTTGTTTTATTCATCACCCCACCTCACCTTTCCCGTTAAGCAGCCATAGTGTGTCTTCTAAACGTGTGACTCTGTTCTGTTTTGTAATTCAGTTCAAGTGTAGCGGTTTTTACATTCCCTCTATAACTGATAGCTTATGATAAGTGTCTTTTTCTGTGTGACTTATTTCACTTAGAATCGTCGTGCCTAAATCTACTCATCATGCTGCTACTAGCCTTATGACATTGATTTCATGGCTGAGTGATATTCCATTGTACATAAGGACCACCACTTCTTTATCCATTTTTCTCTTTCCAGGGATATTTAAGGTGTCATGAAGTGGAGGTTCTTGTCAACAGAGCAGCCCTAAACTTTGGGGTGCCTGTGTCTTGCTGATTTTTAGTTTTCCCAATTTATACGCCCATGAGTGGAAGTGCCCTATGCGCTCTAAGCTGTGTTTTTTCGATGTTTCAGGACACACCGTACACTTCTCCAGAGTGGCTGTTGGCAATTTACATCCCGCCCATCAGCGTAGCAAGGCTCCCATTTCTCCATGGCCTGTCCTGCATTTCTGGTTTTGACACTTTTTTCAGCATGGCCCTTTTGACCGATGGGCAGCGAGACTTCTTTGTAGCGCTGATTTGCCTTTCCAGGTTGCTTGGTTGGCCAAAAAGGGCGTATGCGTTTTTTCCTGAATATATTCAGGAAAAAACGCATACGCCCTTTTTGGCCAAGGGCATCATTGTCGACGTTTTGCCGCTTTTCATGTGCTTTACAGGCGATTCGAATCGACCTCCTGAAATCTGTTTCCTGCAATTCTGCCTTGCTTTCAAATCCTCTTCGTTGCCTTCCCTCAATATATTTGTGGACGAGAGTTATCATTTATAACTCTGCAGGTTTGTGAATTGCAGTGCCCCTGAGCTCCATTTTTCAACTCGCTTTTTTGGGAGCTGGCCGCAAAAGCGCAGGATTGCCTCAGGCCCTCTTCTGGTTCCGGGCGGCAGGCTGAGCCTGTGGTTAATTCTTCTTCCTGATGGGAAAATAGAGTGACCTGTGCCTGTCCCAACACCTAGAGCTAGTCTCTCATTGGCTCCCCCTCTTCCCGTTCATCCTCAGGACAAATTGCAAGCTGTACGGAACAGGAGGTTAAAGGTGCTGGTTCTCCAAGGAGGGAGATTGCTAGTAAAGCGGCTGGAATGGCGAACCCGAGCACAAGGAGATGAGAAATGAGGTGCGTTTTAGAAAGCTTTCCCGATCACACGGTGTACCACCTTCTGGGTTTCTCATGCATGTTTTCGATGTAGGAAGATGCCCTTGAACCTGGAGATTTGGGACCCATGGGATGGGTAACAGGCAGTATTACTTTAAAGGCTCTGCGTTTGCTCCCCCAACCTCACCAAAGCTCTCAGCCCCGAGACTGTCCACCCTTATGTCTCATCCAGCTGTGGGTCTAGATATGGTCAATCCAGGTTGCATCACAGAGCCTGAACGAATTTTGTAAGAATTTCTCTCTCTTTCACTGTCTTTGTTTCACGGGCTTTTAAAAGTAATTTATTTTTATAATGGGGTTTAGCTGCTTTTCACGGCTGTGTTTATGCCGCTTTACACCCACTTGACTCACTTCCAGAGAGATATCAATACATAGGTTTTAAGATTCTTACTAGTCAGATATATTCTTGTGCGGTGAATAGGGGGTGTTGAGTCCAGTTCAGTGAGCAAGGAGTAGGTCTTTCTATTACATATTGGGTTTATGGAACGGTAGCTGAGCTCATTTGAAACCCTTGTTTTATTCATCACCCCACCTCACCTTTCCCGTTAAGCAGCCATAGTGTGTCTTCTAAACGTGTGACTCTGTTCTGTTTTGTAATTCAGTTCAAGTGTAGCGGTTTTTACATTCCCTCTATAACTGATAGCTTATGATAAGTGTCTTTTTCTGTGTGACTTATTTCACTTAGAATCGTCGTGCCTAAATCTACTCATCATGCTGCTACTAGCCTTATGACATTGATTTCATGGCTGAGTGATATTCCATTGTACATAAGGACCACCACTTCTTTATCCATTTTTCTCTTTCCAGGGATATTTAAGGTGTCATGAAGTGGAGGTTCTTGTCAACAGAGCAGCCCTAAACTTTGGGGTGCCTGTGTCTTGCTGATTTTTAGTTTTCCCAATTTATACGCCCATGAGTGGAAGTGCCCTATGCGCTCTAAGCTGTGTTTTTTCGATGTTTCAGGACACACCGTACACTTCTCCAGAGTGCCTGTTGGCAATTTACATCCCGCCCATCAGCGTAGCAAGGCTCCCATTTCTCCATGGCCTGTCCTGCATTTCTGGTTTTGACACTTTTTTCAGCATGGCCCTTTTGACCGATGGGCAGCGAGACTTCTTTGTAGCGCTGATTTGCCTTTCCAGGTTGCTTGGTTGGCCAAAAAGGGCGTATGCGTTTTTTCCTGAATATATTCAGGAAAAAACGCATACGCCCTTTTTGGCCAAGGGCATCATTGTCGACGTTTTGCCGCTTTTCATGTGCTTTACAGGCGATTCGAATCGACCTCCTGAAATCTGTTTCCTGCAATTCTGACTTGCTTTCAAATCCTCTTCGTTGCCTTCCCTCAATATATTTGTGGACGAGAGTTATCATTTATAACTCTGCAGGTTTGTGAATTGCAGTGCCCCTGAGCTCCATTTTTCAACTCGCTTTTTTGGGAGCTGGCCGCAAAAGCGCAGGATTGCCTCAGGCCCTCTTCTGGTTCCGGGCGGCAGGCTGAGCCTGTGGTTAATTCTTCTTCCTGATGGGAAAATAGAGTGACCTGTGCCTGTCCCAACACCTAGAGCTAGTCTCTCATTGGCTCCCCCTCTTCCCGTTCATCCTCAGGACAAATTGCAAGCTGTACGGAACAGGAGGTTAAAGGTGCTGATTCTCCAAGGAGGGAGATTGCTAGTAAAGTGGCTGGAATGGCGAACCCGAGTACAAGGAGTTGAGAAATGAGGTGCGTTTTAGAAAGCTTTCCCGATCACACGGTGTACCACCTTCTGGGTTTCTCATGCATGTTTTCGATGTAGGAAGATGCCCTTGAACCTGGAGATTTGGGACCCATGGGATGGGTAACAGGCAGTATTACTTTAAAGGCTCTGCGTTTGCTCCCCCAACCTCACCAAAGCTCTCAGCCCCGAGACTGTCCACCCTTATGTCTCATCCAGCTGTGGGTCTAGATATGGTCAATCCAGGTTGCATCACAGAGCCTGAACGAATTTTGTAAGAATTTCTCTCTCTTTCACTGTCTTTGTTTCACGGGCTTTTAAAAGTAATTTATTTTTATAATGGGGTTTAGCTGCTTTTCACGGCTGTGTTTATGCCGCTTTACACCCACTTGACTCACTTCCAGAGAGATATCAATACATAGGTTTTAAGATTCTTACTAGTCAGATATATTCTTGTGCGGTGAATAGGGGGTGTTGAGTCCAGTTCAGTGAGCAAGGAGTAGGTCTTTCTATTACATATTGGGTTTATGGAACGGTAGCTGAGCTCATTTGAAACCCTTGTTTTATTCATCACCCCACCTCACCTTTCCCGTTAAGCAGCCATAGTGTGTCTTCTAAACGTGTGACTCTGTTCTGTTTTGTAATTCAGTTCAAGTGTAGCGGTTTTTACATTCCCTCTATAACTGATAGCTTATGATAAGTGTCTTTTTCTGTGTGACTTATTTCACTTAGAATCGTCGTGCCTAAATCTACTCATCATGCTGCTACTAGCGTTATGACATTGATTTCATGGCTGAGTGATATTCCATTGTACATAAGGACCACCACTTCTTTATCCATTTTTCTCTTTCCAGGGATATTTAAGGTGTCATGAAGTGGAGGTTCTTGTCAACAGAGCAGCCCTAAACTTTGGGGTGCCTGTGTCTTGCTGATTTTTAGTTTTCCCAATTTATACGCCCATGAGTGGAAGTGCCCTATGCGCTCTAAGCTGTGTTTTTTCGATGTTTCAGGACACACCGTACACTTCTCCAGAGTGGCTGTTGGCAATTTACATCCCGCCCATCAGCGTAGCAAGGCTCCCATTTCTCCATGGCCTGTCCTGCATTTCTGGTTTTGACACTTTTTTCAGCATGGCCCTTTTGACCGATGGGCAGCGAGACTTCTTTGTAGCGCTGATTTGCCTTTCCAGGTTGCTTGGTTGGCCAAAAAGGGCGTATGCGTTTTTTCCTGAATATATTCAGGAAAAAACGCATACGCCCTTTTTGGCCAAGGGCATCATTGTCGACGTTTTGCCGCTTTTCATGTGCTTTACAGGCGATTCGAATCGACCTCCTGAAATCTGTTTCCTGCAATTCTGCCTTGCTTTCAAATCCTCTTCGTTGCCTTCCCTCAATATATTTGTGGACGAGAGTTATCATTTATAACTCTGCAGGTTTGTGAATTGCAGTGCCCCTGAGCTCCATTTTTCAACTCGCTTTTTTGGGAGCTGGCCGCAAAAGCGCAGGATTGCCTCAGGCCCTCTTCTGGTTCCGGGCGGCAGGCTGAGCCTGTGGTTAATTCTTCTTCCTGATGGGAAAATAGAGTGACCTGTGCCTGTCCCAACACCTAGAGCTAGTCTCTCATTGGCTCCCCCTCTTCCCGTTCATCCTCAGGACAAATTGCAAGCTGTATGGAACAGGAGGTTAAAGGTGCTGGTTCTCCAAGGAGGGAGATTGCTAGTAAAGCGGCTGGAATGGCGAACCCGAGCACAAGGAGATGAGAAATGAGGTGCGTTTTAGAAAGCTTTCCCGATCACACGGTGTACCACCTTCTGGGTTTCTCATGCATGTTTTCGATGTAGGAAGATGCCCTTGAACCTGGAGATTTGGGACCCATGGGATGGGTAACAGGCAGTATTACTTTAAAGGCTCTGCGTTTGCTCCCCCAACCTCACCAAAGCTCTCAGCCCCGAGACTGTCCACCCTTATGTCTCATCCAGCTGTGGGTCTAGATATGGTCAATCCAGGTTGCATCACAGAGCCTGAACGAATTTTGTAAGAATTTCTCTCTCTTTCACTGTCTTTGTTTCACGGGCTTTTAAAAGTAATTTATTTTTATAATGGGGTTTAGCTGCTTTTCACGGCTGTGTTTATGCCGCTTTACACCCACTTGACTCACTTCCAGAGAGATATCAATACATAGGTTTTAAGATTCTTACTAGTCAGATATATTCTTGTGCGGTGAATAGGGGGTGTTGAGTCCAGTTCAGTGAGCAAGGAGTAGGTCTTTCTATTACATATTGGGTTTATGGAACGGTAGCTGAGCTCATTTGAAACCCTTGTTTTATTCATCACCCCACCTCACCTTTCCCGTTAAGCAGCCATAGTGTGTCTTCTAAACGTGTGACTCTGTTCTGTTTTGTAATTCAGTTCAAGTGTAGCGGTTTTTACATTCCCTCTATAACTGATAGCTTATGATAAGTGTCTTTTTCTGTGTGACTTATTTCACTTAGAATCGTCGTGCCTAAATCTACTCATCATGCTGCTACTAGCCTTATGACATTGATTTCATGGCTGAGTGATATTCCATTGTACATAAGGACCACCACTTCTTTATCCATTTTTCTCTTTCCAGGGATATTTAAGGTGTCATGAAGTGGAGGTTCTTGTCAACAGAGCAGCCCTAAACTTTGGGGTGCCTGTGTCTTGCTGATTTTTAGTTTTCCCAATTTATACGCCCATGAGTGGAAGTGCCCTATGCGCTCTAAGCTGTGTTTTTTCGATGTTTCAGGACACACCGTACACTTCTCCAGAGTGGCTGTTGGCAATTTACATCCCGCCCATCAGCGTAGCAAGGCTCCCATTTCTCCATGGCCTGTCCTGCATTTCTGGTTTTGACACTTTTTTCAGCATGGCCCTTTTGACCGATGGGCAGCGAGACTTCTTTGTAGCGCTGATTTGCCTTTCCAGGTTGCTTGGTTGGCCAAAAAGGGCGTATGCGTTTTTTCCTGAATATATTCAGGAAAAAACGCATACGCCCTTTTTGGCCAAGGGCATCATTGTCGACGTTTTGCCGCTTTTCATGTGCTTTACAGGCGATTCGAATCGACCTCCTGAAATCTGTTTCCTGCAATTCTGCCTTGCTTTCAAATCCTCTTCGTTGCCTTCCCTCAATATATTTGTGGACGAGAGTTATCATTTATAACTCTGCAGGTTTGTGAATTGCAGTGCCCCTGAGCTCCATTTTTCAACTCGCTTTTTTGGGAGCTGGCCGCAAAAGCGCAGGATTGCCTCAGGCCCTCTTCTGGTTCCGGGCGGCAGGCTGAGCCTGTGGTTAATTCTTCTTCCTGATGGGAAAATAGAGTGACCTGTGCCTGTCCCAACACCTAGAGCTAGTCTCTCATTGGCTCCCCCTCTTCCCGTTCATCCTCAGGACAAATTGCAAGCTGTACGGAACAGGAGGTTAAAGGTGCTGGTTCTCCAAGGAGGGAGATTGCTAGTAAAGCGGCTGGAATGGCGAACCCGAGCACAAGGAGATGAGAAATGAGGTGCGTTTTAGAAAGCTTTCCCGATCACATGGTGTACCACCTTCTGGGTTTCTCATGCATGTTTTCGATGTAGGAAGATGCCCTTGAACCTGGAGATTTGGGACCCATGGGATGGGTAACAGGCAGTATTACTTTAAAGGCTCTGCGTTTCCTCCCCCAAACTCACCAAACCTCTCAGCCCCGAGAGTGTCCACCCTTATGTCTCATCCAGCTGTGGGTCTAGATATGGTCAATCCAGGTTGCATCACAGCCCCTGAACGAATTTTGTAAGAATTTCTCTCTCTTTCACTGTCTTTGTTTCACGGGCTTTTAAAAGTAATTTATTTTTATAATGGGGTTTAGCTGCTTTTCACGGCTGTGTTTATGCCGCTTTACACCCACTTGACTCACTTCCAGAGAGATATCAATACATAGGTTTTAAGATTCTTACTAGTCAGATATATTCTTGTGCGGTGAATAGGGGTTGTTGAGTCCAGTTCACTGGGCAAGGAGTAGGTCTTTCTATTACATATTGGGTTTATGGAACGGTATCTGAGCTAATTTGAAACCCTTGTTTTATGCATCACCCCACCTCACCTTTCCCGTTAAGCAGCCATAGTGTGTCTTCTAAACGTGTGAGTCTGTTCTGTTTTGTAATTCAGTTCAAGTGTAGCGGTTTTTACATTCCCTCTATAAGTGATAGCTTATGATAAGTGTCTTTTTTTGTGTGACTTATTTCACTTAGAATCGTCGTGCCTAAATCCACTCATCTTGCTGCTACTAGCCTTATGACATTGATTTCATGGCTGAGTGATATTCCATTGTACATAAGGACCACCACTTCTTTATCCATTTTTCTCTTTCCTGGGATATTTAAGGTGTCATGAAGTGGAGGTTCTTGTCAACAGAGCAGCCCTAAACTTTGGGGTGCCTGTGTCTTGCTGATTTTTAGTTTTCCCAATTTATACGCCCATGAGTGGAAGTACCCTATGCAATCTAAGCTGTGTTTTTTCGATGTTTCAGGACACACCGTACACTTCTCCAGAGTGGCTGTTGGCAATTTACATCCCGCCCATCAGCGTAGCAAGGCTCCCATTTCTCCTTGGCCTGTCCTGCATTTCTGGTTTTGACACTTTTTTCAGCATGGCCCTTTTGACCGATGGGCAGCGAGACTTCTTTGTAGCGCTGATTTGCCTTTCCAGGTTGCTTGGTTGGCCAAAAAGGGCGTATGCGTTTTTTCCTGAATATATTCAGGAAAAAACGCATACGCCCTTTTTGGCCAAGGGCATCATTGTCGACGTTTTGCTGCTTTTCATGTGCTTTAAAGGCGATTCGAATCGACCCCCTGAAATCTGTTTCCTGCAATTCTGCCTTGCTTTCAAATCCTCTTCGTTGCCTTCCCTCAATATATTTGTGGACGAGAGTTATCATTTATAACTCTGCAGGTTTGTGAATTGCAGTGCCCCTGAGCTCCATTTTTCAACTTTCTCTTTTGGGAGATGGCCGCAAAAGCGGTGGATTTCCTCAGAACCTCTTCTGGTTCCGGGCGGCAGGCTGAGCCTGTGGTTAATTCTCCTTCATCATGGGAAAATGGAGTGACCTGTGCCTGTCCCAACACCTAGAGCTAGTCTCTCATTGGCTCCCCCTCTTCCCGTTAATCCTCAGGACAAATTGCAACATGTACGGAACAGGAGGTTAAAGGTGCTGATTTTCCAAGTAGGGAGATTGCTAGTAAAGTAGCTGGAATGGCGAACCCGAGCACAAGGAGATGAGAAATGAGGTGCGTTTTAGAAACCTTTCCCGATCACACGGTGTACCACCTTCTGGGTTTCTCATGCATGTTTTCGATGTAGGAAGATGCACTTGAACCTGGAGATTTGGGACCCATGGGATGGGTAACAGGCAGTATTACTTTAAAGGCTCTGCGTTTGCTCCCCCAACCTCACCAAACCTCTCAGCCCCAATAGTGTCCACCCTTATATCTCATCCAGCTTTGGGTCTATATATGGTCAATCCAGGTTGCATCACATCCCTTGAACGAATTTTGTAACATTTTCTTTCAGTGTCTTTTTTTTGTCTTTTTTAAAATTTATTTTTATCATTTGGTAAAGGTGATTTTCAATGCTGTCTTTCTTGATCCTGCACATCCACTTGTTTCACTTACAGAGAGACATTCGTAAATTCTTTTAACATTCTTACCCGTCGTATATATTCTTTTCTGGTGACTAGAATGTGCTGAGTCCACTTCTTGAGCTATAGAGTAGATTTTGTCGATTACCTGTTTGGTCTTTGGAACGGTATGTGTGTTAATTTCAACCCTCTGGTTTATATCTCACCCCACCCCACCTTTCCACTTTATCAGCCATAAGTGTGTTTTGTAAATGTGTGACCCTGTTTCTGTTTTGTAATTTAGTTCATGTGTAACCATTTTTATATTCCACCTATAAATAGTATCTTGTGCCAAGTGTGTTTTTGTGTCTGACTTTTGTCACTTAGAATGATCTTATCTAAGTCCACTCGAGTTGCTGCAACTGGCCTTATTTCATTGGTTTCATGGCTGAGTACTATTCCATTGTAAATAAGTACCATATTGTCTTTATCCATTTTTTCTTTCCAAGGACATTTATATTGTTTCCAAGTCGAGGATCCTGCAAAAGTGCTGCAGTAATAGTTAAAGTTCCTGTGTCCTATCGATTTATGGTTATCTCGAAATATATCCCCAGGAGTGGTAGTGCCGTATGCTCTGTAACTCTATTGTTTTTTAATTAAGTAAGTAAGTAATTTTGCCTGTGTTGGGTCTTCGTTATTTCATGTGGGGTTTCTCTAGTTGCAGGAAGTTGGGGCTACTCTTCGTTGAAGTGCGTGGGCTTCTCATTGCCGTGGCTTCTCTTCTTGCAGAGCACTGGCTTTAGGCACCAGGCTTCAGTAGTTGTGGCTCACGGGCTCTAGAGCACAGGCTCAGTAGTTGTCATGCATTGGCTTAGTTGCTCCGTAGCATGTGTTATCTTTCTGGACTAGGGCTCAACCCCGTGTCCTCTGCCTTGGCAGTTGGATTTTTAACGTCTGCACCACCAGGAAGTCCCTGTAGCTCTATTTTTTAGAATTTTTAGGAAACATCATACCCTTCTCCAGCGTGGCTGTTAGCAATTGACATTCCCACCATCAGCGTAGCAGGGTTCCATTTTCTCCACATCCTCTCCTCCATTTGTTGTTTTTACACTTTGTGAAGTTGGCCATTCTGACTGGGGCAAAGTGCTACATCTTTGTCGTGTTGATTTGTGTTTCCTGCATATTTGCTTGGCCACAAAGGTCGTATGGGTTTCAACCTGTACACCCTTTTTGGCCAACTGAATCACAGGCAATATTGAGCAGCTTTCATGTGCTTTAACGGCAAGTCCAATCTACCTCTTGCAATCCGGTTCCTGCAATTCTGCCTTGTTTTCAAGTTCTTTTCAGTTACTTACCCCAAGACATTTTTCTACGATAGTTGTCACTTACAAGTTTGCAGTCGTTGTGGATTGCAGTGCCCCTGAGCAAGTGTCTTCAACTTCTTTCTGGAACCGGCCACAAAGTGGCAGGATTGCTTCAAGCCCCATTCTGGTTACAGGGGCAGCCTGAGCCTTTGGGAAATTCCTCTTCCTGATTGGAAATTAGAGTGTCATGTGCTGTCCAAATACGTAGAGCTTATTTCTCATTCCTTCCCCCCTTTTCCCTTTCATCCTCCCGACAAATTCCAAGCCTTGAACGACCAGCTATTGAGTGTGCTGACTTCCCCAGGTGGGGAAACTCTAAGGAAAGAGGCTGGAGCAGGGAACCCTCCCCCAGGACATGTGGAGATAAGGTGACTTTTCCAAACTCTTCCTGCCCATATGGCCCCCCATCCTCTGGGGTTCTGTCTGGACATCCCATGGTTTCCAGCAGTGCGGTGCTCTGGCGCCGCCCTGCAGGGAGCAGGCCTGCTACCCGCGCCTACAGCGCCGCCTGCTGGTCTCTTCGTCCTCCCATCAGGCACAGTCTTCACCTTCCCCGCTGCCTCGGATCCTCTGTCTCCTCACTGTCCTGTGATCAGTTCCTCCTCCCCACCGCCATCACCCCCCACTCCACACCCCTCCTCCAGCCTCAGGGATGACCCAGGACTGGGCTCCCCGCCTGCCCACCCTTGGTCTGTGTCCTCAATCCACCTGTGCAGACAGGTGAGGGTTCCCTCCAGAGGCTCCCAAACACTTCACCCCTACATCCTCACCGGGGTCGGCCCACGTCCTGTCGGGATGTTCCACCCTCACCAAGCCCCCGACTACATGCCAAGGGCAGGCATCAGGCCTGCTGCGTGCACTGCTGTGTGTCCTGCTGTATACACAGGCATGACCCTGCCCCAGGGGGCAGGAAAGGCAGCCTTACCTCGGGATGTGGGGAGAGGGGCTGCCCACAGGGCGGCCGTCAGCTCTCGGCTCACCAGGCAAGGGCAGCCGGGTTCTCGCTCCTCGGACCCTTTCTCACCCAGCCTGACCATGAGCCGGCTTTGTTCCCACCCACATTGTCCCTCCATTGGCCTCGCTCTTGGGAGCAGAGCAGGACAGTGTGGTCTGTGGTTACAGGCTGAGACACACAGACACTTGCTGAGCCGCGTGCACCCATGCTGACCACACGGAAAGGACACTGTACCAGGGCCTGTGTGGTGTGGGTTCACCTGCCCACAGAGAGGCTGGGCCTCTGTCCTGGCTCTAGGAGGTCACCTTGAGTCTGACGGGAGTGTCCGTGCTCCGTGGGCCTCACTCCAGGCTGGTCTGTGCTGACGGCGTGATACACGGTGGGGCTTCCTGAGTCGCCCCTGGGGGCTGGAGGCCAAGGTCAGGCACATAGTGGTCCCCACATTGATGTGACAGACCCCAATAAACCCTGCACTTCAGGACTCAGGTGGGCTTCCCTGGGTTGCCACAGCCAAGGAAGCTGGACCCTGCTCATCCCCCCATCCTTGCTGATTTTAACTTGCATCCTTCAGCATAATAAACCCTGAGTATAACATCCTCAGGGAATTCTGGGAGCCTCCAAGAAAAAAGAAGCTGGGGAGGGGGTCTCTGGGTCCCCGATTCTGCAGGTGGGGTCAGAAGTCTGTGGGGAGGATCTTGGGGCCCTGGAATCTGAAGGGCCCCTCTACCAGGGGAGGGTAGGAGACCTCGGGTGGAAGTTTAACTGAGTCCAAGGCCCTCCTGGGTAGGAGGCATCCTAGCCCCGGGGATCCTGAAGAGGCCGGCTCCCTCCTCCCCTCCGCCCCCAGGCCTGGTCTCTGCTCTTGAGAAATTCCCTAGGGTGGGGTCCTGGTGCTGGAGGTGCCCCGATGCTGTGGCCTCCTGAGCCTCCAGGGAGGATAATGGGAGTGGGGGAAGACTTGTTCACAGAAAGGGAGCTTCTGCCGGAACAAAGCCTGGGTCTGCTGCCCACGACCCCAGGTGCACTGGGGCAGGAACGTGAGAGCGAGGCTCCTCCCCTCCCGAGACACCCAGGACACATGGGCGCTGGGCGCTGGACTCCCACACAATATTAAATCTCCCACACAGGCCTGTTGGGTGAGACACTATTTAAAGACTATTAATGGGGCCAGGGGGGCCCAGAGGGTGAGGCTGATGTGGGGAGAGTTGGAAAATCACCCAAGGACATGCTCTCCCTGCAGCTATCCCCCAGGTGAGCCCAGGTAGAGGTGGACCCCTGAAGTCAGAGCCCACATCCTGGGTTTTTGGGGGACAAATAGCCAAGCAACCCCAGTCCTTGCCTTCACCTGCTGCAGTTAGGGCCTGCCCTGTCTTCTTCATGGTCGAATTCTCACCCCTCCCAGAAGCCCTCTTGGGGGTTAATGCGATGGGGGTGTCCATGGCAGGACCGGAGGGTCTGTGGTGGGCTGGAGGCCACAGGGCAGGCAGGAGGGCTCCCACCCATCCTGCCGGTCCCCACCTCCTGGTCACAGGCCCGCACAGAGTCCACCAGGCTGTGGATGTGGTAGAAGGTGCAGAGGTCCGGGGACTGGTCCAGCCCATGCAGGTGTCTGACCACCGAGCGGTCAGTGTGGAGTGTTCACAGGGAGCCCTGGCCATGCTTGCACCCTCCCGGGAAGGACACGTCAGCGTGGTCCCTGGAATGACCGGGAGGTCAGCCGCAGCGCCCCCCATCCAACCTCACTGTTACCACCAGAAACAAGAGGCAACTCCGTGCAGAAAGACAGAACATCACCAGCCTGATGCTGTCCTGAGGAAGGTCGGCTGGCATCTGGGAACTGGGTGCTATAGTGGGTTGAATGGGGGCCCCCCAGAAGTTATGTCCACGTCATGCCCCCCAGAATCTGAGAATGGAACCTCATTTGGAAGTAAGGTCTTTTCAGGTATAAATTAGTTACGGATCTGAAGATGAGGTCATCCTGGATCAGGGTGGCCCTAAATCAGGGACAGTGTCCTTCTAAGGGACAAGCGGAGAGACACAGACACACAGGAGACACCATGTGAAGACGGAGGTAGAGATGGGATGGATGCGGCCACAAGCCCAGGGATGTCTGGAGCCCCCAGAAGCTGGAAGAGGCAGGCAGGACCCTCCCCTGGAGCCTCCGGAGGGAGCACGGCCCTGGGACACCTTGATCTCAGACGTCTGGCCTCCAGGACTGAGAGAGGACAGGTTTCTGTTGCTCTGAGCCTCCGTTTGTGGTCGTTTGTCACAGCTGCCCCGGGAAGCTAATGCAGCTGGTGAGCAGCTCCCTGCCCTGATCTAAACCCTCCCGTCTCCCGTTAGGGGCAGCCCCCTGCGCCCGTGCTGTTTGCACAAACCATTTGGTTCATGCTGAGCCCTGGCTCCCCTTCTGGGCACTGGCATTTTGGAGGGTGAGGGCAGACAACACCACGTGACCAGCCCCGAGCCAGGTTCCAAGCCTCTAGTGAGCTTCCCTGGGGGGATGGGGGTGCGGGTAACTGTCATGGTTCTGGCCTTCGTCGCTGGGGGAAGAGACACCCTAGAGACCCTCGAGGGAAGGAGTGGGCATGAAGGGTCATGAGGTGACCGGAGCAGGGGCCCTCCCTCCCGTGCATCCCTACTGTGTGCTGTGACCCATCTCAGCTGTGAGCACACAAGCCACAAGCATGTGCTGGGTCCTGTGAGCCTCCCAGCCAGTCCCTGAAGGTGAGGGCGGCCCTGCAGACCCCAGCCCTTTCCTCCACGTCTAGTAGGTGGAAGACCCACTTCTCCTTGCCATTCCAGAAGCGGTTCTGGGGCTGTCCTGGGAGGGCTTCTGGGGTTATGCGGGCTGAGCCCCTGTTGCTAAGTCCCCACTTCCCCACAAGAACGTCCAGAGCAAGCTGTTTGCCCTGTTGCCTGAATGCTCCCCACCAGTTTTCTCAGGAAAGAATCAGGGGTTTCTGTAGCAGCATCTGCAGGCAGCTCTGCATCTGGGCCCACGTTCACATCTTCTGTGTAAACACCGAGAACATTCCCTGACACGTGCCCCAGCTGACCACCTCCACATGCCGACCACAGGCCCCAGTGCGGGCGTCAGAATGACCGCCCGTCTCAGCCTCCTCCTCTTGTTGTCAGAGCTGCTCCAGGCCCTGCTCAGAACCCGTGGACCCACCTTTCACAGGGCTGTCCTCCACTCCCCAACTTCAGCAGGAGTTCACCTAAGTATTTAAGTTAAGGGGTCCAGAGATAAGAAAGGAAACTACAAACAAACAGATGGAACCAGCTGGGGCCAAGATGGCAACGAATGTGACCTCCAACAGACCCTGAGTCTCCTCACAGGTTGAATTGACTATATCAGCATATTAAGTGACACGCCTACCGGTGGCCATGACTGGACATGAAGGACCAAAACTGGGTGAAAGGAGGTGGTACCCCACTCGCTTGGGAAAAGCCCCGCCCCTTCCCCGGAAGGCCTCTTCATCCCCATCATTAGCCGCACTCCTCCTCCCTTTGTCTTTACTCTTTCAAATTAAACCACTCTCTCCAGGAGGCCGAGAAGTTGGTCTGTGAACTTAGTTCCCGCTTCTCCATTCTTTGGCCACTGAACAGAGTCTGTGCTGTGGTGGTCTCAGCTTTGGTTTTGTTATTTGCCTACTTGAACCCACATGGAAAAAGGAGACCTTCCCCGCTGAGGCAGAGCGCCTCGCCAGGCTCGGACCCGAGCAGGGTCCATGTGACTTCACTTGGTAACAGTCTGTAAGGGGACGGTGGTCTCTGCCCGGGGGTGGGGGGAGGGAACACGTACAGCCACAGCACCGGCTCCGTGGACGGCACGGCCCCTCATCGGCCTGGACCGTGTGCTCTCGTCCCCCCACGTCTGACACCCCCTGACAGTCATGACGCGGTGACACTGGCTGCTGGGCCTCCAGTCAGGAGGGACCAGAGGCTGCACTTGGTGCCAGATCAGACATGCCTTTTCACGGGAAGGGGACATAGGAGATATTAGGACTTTGTGTCTAGAAAACAAACCAAGCGGCTAAAAGGTGATCTGAGCTGTGGACGTGAAACCCACGTGTGAGGTGAGAGCTCCCACTGGACACTGGCTTGGAAGCTTCCGCACAGGGGATGACCAAACCAGTGCTTCCCGCCCGACCCCTCCAGGCCTCCCTGGCGGGCACGGCTGGACCTGCTCTCATCAGGCTCCCCGACCCGGAACCTGAAGGTCTGATGCTGGCAGGGCGTGGGGACGCGAGTGGTCACCCCACCAACGCTGCTCGGCTCCTCCTCCCCAGTGACCAGGGGAGGGAAGCCCCGTGGAGTCTGAGGCCCGGCACAGGCAAAGCTTGTTGCACCCCCTCCTCGGGACCCCCGGCCCCGCCCTGCTTCCTCAGCCCACCGTCTGCCCCTCCCAGTGCCCACGTCACACCGACCCACATTCCTGGTGTGGACGTCCATGTACACAAGCTGCTCCGTGTTCTCTTCCCACATGGGACACCCCCATCCCTGCTTCTCCCTAATGACGGCCTGGACCTCGAATGTTCTGGGCAGGAAGAGGGCCGAGGAGGAGGCCGGCCTGTCCCGTCTGCCTCCTGGGGGTCCAGACACAGGGCTCAGGGGCTGCTGGGCCTTGAGGTCTGGACGCTTCCAGGTGTGGGATGAAACTGCCACTGCCCGCTGGAGCTGCTCCTTCCGAGATTCAGGAAACCGGGGGACCCACCGAACGGAGCCCATCCCCAGGCTCTGCTGCAAGTCTGCTCGGATTTGCTCTCCTGATCCTGAAGACAGACCTGCGGGAAACAGGACCTGCGATTCCCATACGGACGGTGTTCCGTAGAATTTCCACTAGACCCCTTTCTACCCTGTTCTGAGCAAATTACTAGTCAGTCCACGCTACCATCACCCCACGAGCAGACCAGGAAGCTGAGGCTCCAAGAGGCCAAGTAATCCAGCCAGAAGCAAGCTGTGGGACCACGGAGTGGGGTCTGCACCCGCCGCCTGCCCAGGGGGACTGCCCACTCCCCACAGCTTCCACACCTGTTCCCTTCGCCCCCCTCCCGGGACCAGCTCACAGAGCCTCCTCTTGGGGGGATTCACTTACCTTCTTCTAACAGGATCCATCTCACTATCCTGTTTTGGGATCACCCGGAAGGCTTGTCACTCTGAAGCAGGTTCAGCCTCACATCATTACAGCAGCTTTCCTGGACCACACTCACCACCTGCACGTCTCCCCAGCTCAGACCCAGAAAAGCCCCCTCGGCCCCGAGCCCCATGGCTCTGCCTGGGCTCCCACTCCCTCCTGCCTGGTCCGTCCCTCTCATGTCCCCTGCAGGGTCACCAGGAGCTCCCACCTGCCCCAGGCAGGCTGTCTGCTCTGTCCTGGGGAGACCTCCATGGTGTCAGGTAGAAGACACAAGAGGTACCCGTGGGGCCTCCCTCATGCAGCACAGTGGCCAGTACCCGCCTACTCACCTCATCACTCTAGATGGACAGGGGTTCAGGGGGTCAGTGGCATCTCCCTGTTCTCATTTCATCCCAGCACCGCCCACAGGGAAGTTGCTAAGCAACTCTGTGCCAGCTGCACAGAGAGGACGCTTATACACACGCCCCCCTCCTAGCACCTGGGGCTCTCATGGTCAGGCCCCTCCCAGGATATGGAGCTCACCTGGGCAGGTACCCAGCAGCCCACGGGGCTCTCATGGTCAGGCCCCTCCCAGGATATGGAGCTCACCTGGGCAGGTACCCAGCAGCCCACGAGACTCTCGTGGTCAGGCCCCTCCCAGGATATGGAGCTCACCTGAGCAGGTACCCAGCAGCCCATGGGGCTCTCGTAGTCAGGCCCCTTCCAGGATATGGAGCTCACCTGAGCAGGTACCCAGCAGCCCACGGGGCTCCTGTAGTCAGGCCCCTCCCAGGATATGGAGCTCACCTGAGCAGGTACCCAGCAGCCCACGGGGCTCTCATGGTCAGGCCCCTCCCAGGATATGGAGCTCACCTGGGCAGGTACCCAGCAGCCCACGGGGCTCTCATGGTCAGGCCCCTCCCAGGATATGGAGCTCACCTGGGCAGGTACCCAGCAGCCCACGAGACTCTCGTGGTCAGGCCCCTCCCAGGATATGGAGCTCACCTGAGCAGGTACCCAGCAGCCCATGGGGCTCTCGTAGTCAGGCCCCTTCCAGGATATGGAGCTCACCTGAGCAGGTACCCAGCAGCCCACGGGGCTCTTGTAGTCAGGCCCCTCCCAGGATATGGAGCTCACCTGAGCAGGTACCCAGCAGCCCACGGGGCTCTCATGGTCAGGCCCCTCCCAGGATATGGAGCTCACCTGAGCAGGTACCCAGCAGCCCACGGGGCTCTCATGGTCAGGCCCCTCCCAGGATATGGAGCTCACCTGGGCAGGTACCCAGCAGCCCACGGGGCTCTCATGGTCAGGCCCCTCCCAGGATATGGAGCTCACCTGAGCAGGTACCCAGCAGCCCACGAGACTCTCGTGGTCAGGCCCCTCCCAGGATATGGAGCTCACCTGAGCAGGTACCCAGCAGCCCATGGGGCTCTCGTAGTCAGGCCCCTTCCAGGATATGGAGCTCACCTGAGCAGGTACCCAGCAGCCCACAGGGCTCTCGTGGTCAGGCCCCTCCCTGGATATGGAGCTCACCTGGGCAGGTACCCAGCAGCCCACGGGGCTCTCATGGTCAGGCCCCTCCCAGGATATGGAGCTCCCCTAGGCAGGTACCCCGGCAGGGCTGGGCACACAGGAACTGTGCACGTGGCCCTCATTGCAGAGCACCCCCAGCTCACCTGTCGCTCAGAGCTGACACAGAGAACCTCAGAGCAGGACCTGAACTAACAAACAGCAGCTCCGACAGGTCTGTGACCCTGGGCTTCACTCTGTGCGGCCTCCCTCTGCCTGGTCTTCCAGGGGCTTCCACTGCAGCTGGGGCACCAGGCCTCTGTCTCCACCCACCACCCCTCCTCTCCCTGACTCCTGGGTTCCTCTCATTAGCAGAGGGTCTTCTTGAAGTTGTCTCCCACTCATGGACCAGATAAAATGATTAGAAAACAAGCCAGGGCTGCCGCCCCTTGTCTATCCTGACTCTCGGGACCCTACATCTGTTCCTTGGATCTGGCCGGTGCAGCAAGACCCATTTTCTGCAACTCTGAGCCTCTGAGGGGCGAGGATTGGCTGACCTTGGCAGCCTGACCCGGCCGGCCAGCCCTCCCCAGGTGTGCCTGTGTTGAGGTCAATATAAACACCCCTCCAGGCAGCAAAAGCCTCTGCAGCTGTGCCTGACGCCATATTCTCTGCCCCGTCAGCAGTCTCGGGGCTGGGCTGGTGGGAGGGAGTAGGGCCCACGGCTCTATGAGTGGCCTGGTGTGACTGGGGCTCTGCTGGACTTTCTGCAGGAGTTGCCGGGCTGCCACCTGCTAAAGAAGAGGATGTGTCACCCATACCTGCTGCTGGAATTTCTCCCCTGGCAGAGGTGAGGAAGGAAAAGAGCAGTGGGGGCCGGGACAGAAGGGGTACCTCAGGCAGGGAGATGGAACGCTTCCAGAAGAGTGCCCGGGGCCAGGACCATCCTGGCTGGCCTGCAGGCACCAAGTCGGCCTGCGTGTTGTCGCTGGTGTGACTCCAAGCCCCTTCCTCTAGGCTTTCAAGTCCTTGCACACATTCCGGTGTTTTACCTGGGAAGGGTGGGAAAAGTTCAGCAGCAGCTGGCCTGGGGCTCAGCTCACATTTACTCACAAACGCCTCTTCATGGTTCCCCAGCTTTGCAATGAGGACGCTTCTTGTGTGGGGGCTGCTGGCTGCATGGGAGACAGTTCCCCAGCTGTGACCAACTTCAGAATTGTTTACCACTGGAGCAAGTGTCCTGATAGGGTTTTCCTCTGTATGACCAGTGGGTTCTTAATTAGCAATGTGAACGGTGATATCAGAGGTCCTGAATCAGGATGGAAATACTTATTTTACGCATGTACAGGCGTAAAAACCTGGGGAGGCCATGTGCAGCCGGCACCCTTAGGGATGGGCTTCCAACTGACCCCTCAGCGTTCTGGTGTCCAGCCACTGCTTTAGGATTTCTGGGTCCCAATGCTGACTCTCAGGGCTCTGCGATCCAGCCTTTGTTGGCCTTTAATGAGACCCGCACTTCCAGGATCCTACAGAGCAGGGTCTGTGTGACTGTTCTGTGGCTTCTGTAACAAATGACCACAAGCTGGATGGTTTAAAACAACAGGAATTCATCCTCCCCCAGTCGTGGAGACCAGACATCTGAGATCAGGGTGTTGCAGGACGGAAGTCTCTCCAAAGGCTCCAGGATAGGGTTCTTCCTGCCTTTTCCAGCTTCCGGGGGCTCCAGGCGTCCCCAGGCTCGTGGCTGCATCCCTCCCGTCTCTGCCTCTGTCTTCACGTGGCTTCTCCTCTGTGTCTGTGCCTCTCCTCTTTTGTCTCTCATAAGGACACTCTCAGTTGGATTGAGGGCCACCCTAACCCAAGATGACCTCACCTTGAGATCCTTAACTACATATACAAAGACCCTTTTCCCAGATATGGTCCTGTTCACGTGTTCTCGGGGGACACATCTTTTGGGGCCAGCATTCAACCCATTACCTGTGTATAAAATAACCCTCATTTTAGGAGATTACCAAGGTCCCGTATAGACTGGCACAGACAGCAGCCATGTGGGTGGGGGTCTGGGGAGAATGAGGACCCTGGAATCACCTGGAAGGGATGAAGTCCTGGCTGCATTAGGTGAGCTCTTCCACCACGGGGCCCGTGGAAACAGCCGCTCCACTCTGTCCGTGGAAAGGGACCCAGTGCCGAGTCCAGAAGTGGTTACCTTGCAAAGCTGGCTCTTTTGGGATTTCATCATCAGTAGCATCATGTAACCAGTAACTACGGGCTTGGAGGAGTCACTCTCTGGCACATGATGACAGCACTAGTCACTTTAGGCTCATCAAGCCTAGAATAGGAATGTTTGAAGGAGAAGAGTTTGGGAGATTGCGAAGCTTGGTTGTCAAGGAAACTGAGCAGGTTTGTCAAGGAAACTTCTCCCTTAAACTGAAGGCAGGGCTGGGAGAGCTGAACTCCAGAGATCTTGTAAAGGGGCTGCTCTGAAGCACCATCACCTGAGAGGTGGTCTCAGCGTGAGCTGGGGTTTGAGAAAAGTGTGATGAGATTAAGCCTGACTTTCTGTGACAGCTGGGGAGGGGTTTGTAAAGCACCTTGTCTTTTAAGGCACAAGTTTGTTGCTGGACAAAGTGTCTCCCAAAACTGGGCTGAAGCTCAAGCTGTCTCTTTCCCCTTCTTGTGACAGTCCAGGGCAGGTGGGTGTCAGGTCCCAGGCTCTGTCTCCCTTGTTTCTCCTCCCTGCTTCCAGGTGAGGGCTCCAACCAGCAGGGTGGGGTGACCAGGTGGGCATCATGCCCTCCGTCCTAGGATGCAGGCTGGCCAAGCCCTCACCACCTCCACCCCTTCCCCTTGGTAACACGAGACACTACACCCTAGCTGTAAGGGGTGGGAAGGCTGGGAGGTGCAGGGTAGCTGTGAACAGGAAAAAGGGAAATGGGTCCTGATGGGTAGCTGCGCGGCCCTGCTGTGAGGGTCGCCCAGATGCTAGCGCACAGACTCTGGGTCCTGTGAAGGTTCGATGCTTTGTAGTTCTGGAAATCCTATAGGAGATGGTCCACAGTAGGTGAAGCTAATGCTCTCAGTGGAGGTGGTGAAGCTAAAGATCTGCAGTTCAGACCGAAGGTGCCGATGTACATACAGGACAAAACCATCTCGTGTGAATGGACTTCAGGCACGTTTAACATGAATGCAGTCATGTTAATGCCTAGCACCTTCCATCTTGTGCCTCTCCTCAGGGACCCCCTCCTCAGTTCCTGAGGATCCTGTAACTCCCGTACAGGGGGATGGAGAGTGGGCTCTGTCCAGTCTGAGCCCTGAGTTACCCTGTGTGTGAGTCTGCTCAGGACCGCCGTAACAAATACCACAGACTGTGCAGCTTGAATAACAGACCTATCTCCCAGTCCTGGATGCTGTCTGAGATCAAGGTGTATGCAGGCTGGTTTCTCCTGAGGCCTCTCTACTTGGTACTTAGACAGCCATCTTCTCCCCAGGTCCTCACGTGGTCTCCCCCTGTGCCTATCTGTGTCCTAATCTCTTCTTGTAGGACACCAATCCTATTGGATTAAGATCCACCCTAGTGACCTCATTTTAACCTTGATCGCCTCTTTAAAAATCCCATCTCCAAATACAGCCACATCCTGGGGTCCTGGGGGTTAGGGATTCAGCATGTGAATCTGGGGGGCATGGCTGAGCCTGTCCCATCCTCCTTAGGAGCCAAGTGTGCCTCGGTCCTTCCTTCCCTCAAGTCACACGAGGTGATGTAGTGGCTCAGGGAGAGGCCACTCGTGCAGAGTCTGTGTCCCAGCTGGGGAGCCCTTCTCGGCTCTCTCTGATCAGGCCGTGGCCGTGCCAGTCCCCTCCTGAGGTGAGCGGTTCTGGGGTTTCCTGCCGTGTCTCCTGGCCTGCTGAGGTGCTCATTGTCAGGGAACCCAGGAGCCAGCAGCCTCGTGGGGGTGCCGGGGACTCTCAGGGCCTTGGCAGATGTCTCTCCCAGCAGATACCCTAGCGAAAGTGGGGAAACATTTGGGGGATTACAGGGGGGGGAGAGTCACAGTCTCGTTTATGCTTCAGAAAGACCACGTTGGGGTGGGATGTGAGGTGCACCGTGCGGGCAGGGAGTTTTGCCAGGGCCTGATGGAGGAACCAGGCACAGGATCGGGCTTGGGCCAGGGCTGTGGGCGTAGAGGTGAATTAGTGTGGGAACTGGCCACAGACTGCTGTCGAAATCTCGGCTTCCCTGTGCACCGAGGCCAAACAGAAATACGGAGACAGGGATTTTGGAGGAAGAGAGAGATGGCTTTATTCTTCTGCCAGACAACAGGGAAGACACAGCCGGCTAGCGCCTCAAGAACTGGGCACCCCTCCTTGAGAATCAGGGAAGATTTTATACGTGGGGCTCTCGCGGTCCGGGGTATAGGATGAGGATCGAAGTAGTGAAGGTCTTGCATTCCTCCTTTCCTTTGCATTATTTCAAAACAGTCATAGTTGGCATCAGGCTGCCCGGTAATTGGGGTCCGGCAGTCTGGTAATTGCATCCGTTTGCTTCTGGTTTATCGACCGGTGACCTTGTTTCTGAAATGCAAAAACTATAGGGGGTGACTTGTTATGAAGGGCGTATAGAATGTAAGTGCTGGACATAATAAGGTTAGGGAGTGAGAGGCAGGGGATGTAACTCACACAGAGTTAGGGGTAATGGGTGCCAGAGGTAAATTACATAGTGTCAGGGAGTGAGATTAGCTTTGTAAAGTACACATCTAGTTACTACAAATTAGTGACAAAGTAAAACAAGGAGTGATGAACTCTTTCAGGCCAGGTTATGTTTCTTCTCTAGCCTGTTCGCTGTTCCCTTTGTTTTCCTTGTTCTCAGGGGAGGGAAAACTTCATTTCTATTTTTGCTGCAGCAAGACTCTGGAGGAGCAGATGACAGTCAGTGGGACACAAGGAGAGTGGGAGCCTGGGAGACCCCAGTGTTACCGAACAAAACTTGGGGCCGCTTGCCCGAGTGCAGTAAAGCCAGTCTACTGACACCGGGTGTGGTGAAGGGAAGTGCAGCTTTAATTGTAAGAGTGCCAATACAAGGAGGCCAGGTGGCCTGTGCTCTAAAACCCCAAACTCCCTGAAGGATTTCAGCAAAGGAATTTTAAAGGCCAAGTGAAGGAGGGGGGTCGCAGGGTATGCGATCAGCTGGTGCACAATTCTCCGGTTGTTGGTGAGGTAACAGGCGGTTAACATTATAAATTCTTAGGCACCAGAAGTTCCGGGGCTACCTGTTCAAGATCATCAGGTAGTTAATTTCTTCCGTTTGGTGGTGGTTTCAGCATCTGTAAAACAACTCAGGAAGCGTGCATCAGATACTGTTATCCAGGTACTTCAGAGAGGAGCTACAGCAGAGGATGTCGGGGAGGGGTCTGTACTGGGAAGGCCCCGTAGGGTCCTGCTCGGTTACACCCGGTGCCTGGGCTCGGCAACCTGGGAAGGTGGGGCTGCTCCTGGGTGTGGGGAGCTGCAGGATCCCAGTCCTCTGAGGGGCCTGTTAGCCCCCAAGGTGAGATGGGGGTGCAGTGACTGGACAGAGGAGTCTGGCCTGCGAGAGGGGTCGAGGCTGGAAATGTCCTGGGCATCATCGCAGGGAGGGAGAGGAAAGGCCAAAGGGGGCAGGTAGGTCACAGCAGACTATGTGCAGGTGACTGCCGTCCAGTTGGAAGCAACTCAGAGCCAGAAAGGAGTGGCCGTCAGGGGCTCAGCTCCATTCTCTTGTTCCTTTGTAAAACCACTGTGTCAGAGTTTGAGACACTGCCAGTAGATGTCTGGGCCCAGTGCTGCCATGGCTTCATCAAAGGGGCCCAGGGGGAGCACAGAACCACTGCAGGCCCCGCCCATGTCCTCAGTGGGAATGAATCCCATCGGGGCTCCTGGGCTCACAGACTTGAGGGAACCTCTGTCCTCAGGACTGGTCTTCCTCCTTCCTCTCACCTGCTGGTCAGAGGCCCAGGCACCCCCAACCTGGCTCCACCCCCAGGGCCTGGATTCTGGGACAGCTTAGGCGTAAGCAAGACCCTCATGCTCCTTTATCTGCCTGGGGGCGAGACTGTCTTAAACGCTGCAATTGACTGATGGTAGAGGGCTGAGTGTTTCCAGCAGGTATGGGTGGAAAGATGGGGCGTGAAGTTCCTGTGTCTGCAGGGTCTTCCCAGCGTGAAGATCTGTGTGTTTCCCCGGCCAGTCAACATCCGCCCAGGAAGCCCAGATCCAGCATTACGAGGGCAGAGGCTCTCCCCTTGCTTATCTGTAACTTCCCACTCCCACAGCAAGGAGCCTGACTCCCACCAAGTGCCGTTTATGTATGCATTGCTCCTTTCCAGGTTACACGTGCAGAGGTTTCAGAATTGTTAGCTACTACACCCTGGAAAGAACTTCGTAAAATAAAGCCCACTGTTTATATAGGGTCCATTTTGCCTTTAATCTACAGATTCCATTCATTTCCAAAGGTAACTTAGGTCAGCACCTTTGATCCCATCCCCTACGGTGAGTTGTTTCCATATATTTCTAATACAGTTAGACTCTGTCACATAATGTATTCCATCCTGCAACACTCCTACATCCTAAATAACTAAATTTGAATAGATTATGATTGGCCCCTTGGGCTACACACATCTGTGGGCTTAGACAAATGCATAGTGACAGGTATCCATCCTGGAGTGTCACATGGAACACTTCAAACCCCCACCCCATGATCTGCTTATCATCTGTGTAGCTTTGCCTTTCCCAGAATGTCACCAATGGGGTCATACTGTGTGCAGCCTCCTCAGCCTGGATGCTTTCACGTAGCAGTATATACTGAGGATTTATCCATGTCTTTCCATAGGCTGATGGTGCATTCCTTTCTGCTGAGTAGTATTCCACTGCATGTGTATGGGCGGAAAAACAATTTTCCCTCTACTTTTCTAGGTTCTTGGTTGAGGCCCCCCTGCCCCTGAAATAAAAGACAGGTTACCAGGAGAAAAGCAGAAGTTTAATTACATGTATACCTTCTGAATACAGGGGGGATAACAAGGAAAACTGAGTCACTCCCTGAAATGACCAAAACCATCCCCTTAAATACCTCTTCAGCTAAAAACAGAAGAAATATGCTGGGGAAGGGGGGAAGACCACTTATGGCAGGTTATCATGCAAAGCACAGTAAACAAGGGTATGATTGTTTGCACATTTAAGTCAGGACTTCTCCATTGAAAAGAGTTACTTAAGATTTAATTATCCTTCCATTTTTGGTGCAAAGAGGGACATACCCTTATAAATGGAGACTTCTGTATTGTAAATGTCTTTCATAAAACAGCAATCTCAGTTTTCTGAGATATTTTTATTGGATATATTATTTTATTTTTGGCTGCATTGGGTCTTCGTTGCTGCATGCAGGCTTTTCTCTGGTTGTGGCGAGCAGGGGCTACTTTTCTTTGCAGTGCATGGGCTTCTCATTGTGGCTTTTCTTCTCGCGGAGCACAGGCTCTAGGTGTGCAGGCTTCAGTAGTTGTGGCACACGGGGTCAATAGTTGTGGCTCGTGGGCTCTAGAATGCAGGCTCAGTAGTTGTGGAGCACGGGCTTAGTTGCTCTGTGGCATGTGGGATCTTCCCGAACCAGGGCTCGAACCCGTGTCCCCTGCATTGGCAGGCAGACTCTTAACCACTGAGGCTCCAGGGAAGCCCCCCCCCTTTTTTTTTAAAGCAGACCAATAATCCTTATGCCAGAGAGACATATTTTGGGGTGGCATATTCTACTCACCTTGACATGGATGTACCCCAATTTGCTTATACATTCATCTTTTGAAGGATATCCTGATTTCTTCAAGTTTTTAGCCATTATGAAAGTGCTGCTGTGCATAATTGCATCCTTGTTTGCATTTGGACATAGATTTTCAAAGCAGTTGCCTGAATACTGGAAGCATGATTGTTGGATCCCAACGTGAGACTTGTTTAGTTTTGGAAAAAACTGCCAAATTGTCTTACAAAGTGGCTGCACATGCATCCCCCCAGCTATGAAGGAGAGCTCCTTTTGTTCCTCACCCTCTAACAATTGGTATTTTCATATTTTTGGAGTTTAGCAGTGCTAAATAGGTATGCTGTGATATCTCATGATTTTAATTTGTAATTCCCTAATGGTATATGATGTTGAGCTTGTTTCTGTATGATTTTTACCATCTGTATATCCTTTTATGGCGGGATGTCTGTTCAGATCATGCTGTTCACGTTCAGGCTTAGAGGAGCCCTGTCTCCTCAGGACCCGCTGGGGCTTTGGCTTCTGGGACACGCGGGTTGCATCCACGCTGACGGCCGGGCTTCAGGACAAGCTGGGGTCGAGTCCACACTAACAGAAGCCGAGTCTCCTCAGGACCCCCTGAGGCTTCAGCTTTGGGACACTGTGGGGTCCAGTTCATGCTGAGAGGAGTCTGGTCTCCTCAGGACCTGCCGGGAGGTGACACCACTGAGGGAAAATGTGAGGAAATGTGGGGAGAAGGTTCTTGTGCGTTGCTGACCGCTGAGGGTGTCTGTCTTCAGAGGACCCAGGAGAGGAAGGGCTTGATGTGGAAAACTGGGTTTTTGGCCGCTTTTGTGTGTGGTGTAGACAGAGTGTAGTGTTGTTCTTTGGCGAGTGGCGTCCGGTTTTCCCAGCACCGTTCATTGAGGGGACTGTCCTTTCCCTGATGTATGTTCTTGGCTCCTTGCTTGTGAATTAACTGATCACATACCTGTAGGTTGGTTCCTGGGCTCCCTGCTCTGTTCCTTTGGTCTGTGCGCCTGTTTTTGTGCCAATTCCACACTTTTTGGGGAATGTAGCTTCGTAATGAAGTGTGAAGTCAGGGAGCGAGATGCCTCCAGCCCATTTTCCTTCCTCAGGGTGGCTTTGGCTCTTCTGGGTCCTTTGTGGTTCCACACACATCTTAAGATTGTTTGCTCTGTTTCTATGGAAAGTGTCTTTGGACTTTTGGTAGGGATTGTGTTGAATGTGTACATTAATTTGGCTAGAATGCATATTTTTTAAAATTAAAAAAAAAATTTTGGGCCACACCATGTGGCATGCAGGATGCGGGATCTTAGTTCCCCAACCAGGGATCGAACCTGCGCCCCCTGCAGTGGGAGCGCAGAGTCCCAACCCCTGGATGGCCAGGGAAGTCCCACCTTAGAATGCATATTTTCACACTATTCTTTTTACCCATGAGCACGGGGTATCTTTCCATTTATTTTTGTCTGTTCAGTTTCCTTTATCAGTGTCTTCCAGTTTTCATTGTGCAGGTCCTTCACGTCCTTGGTTAAGTTTACTCCTAGTTATCTTTTTGGATGCAATTGTAAGTGGGATTTTTTTAAAATTCTTTTTCTGATGGTTCATTATCAGTGTATAGAATCACAAATGATTTTTGTGCATTGATTTTTCTTTCTTTTGTATCCTGCAGCTTTACTGAATTCATTTTTTAGTTGTAACAGTATTTTGTTGATTGAATGTGGAAAACTAGAATTCAGAAATCCCACTGTTTCAACTACATCTAGGTCATCCACAGCACCCAAGACATAGTGTCTCCCAATATAATCTTCCCACGGTGCCTCTTGTAGTATGTGGCCTCCTACAAGGGTGATTGACATCACCACTGTGGGTGAGCTGGATCTGGGTAGAGCTTGGCCTCTATAACAAAGTTTGATGTCTGTATTTCTGGCGTGGTACGACATGGTTGTTTGATAAGCACTTTATTTCCTAGTAAATTTCAAGTGTATACAAAACTTCAAATAGCAGTATCAAGTTTTCCACATTCACAAAATACACCAGTTTGTTTTACCCTGTGAGAGTGGGAGGGCCACTCTCCCAGGGAACCAGCACATAACCCCAAAATGGGGAATAATTATGGTTTCCACATTATAATCCTATCCCCAGACCTGCTTCAACTTTCACCAGCTGCCCCAGCTTTGTGGAAACGTATTTTTCCATTCGAATCCAGTTTTCTTTTCTTGGAACCATCACTGGGGCTTTTCCTCACTTTAAAAACCTTGCTGGATTTAAAGTGTACAAGATGAGCATGATCTGGGTGGTTTTTCTGTATGGCTTCTTTCACTTAGGATGTTTTCAATGTTTATCCACATTGTAACATTGATCATTATTTCATTCATTTTTCCATTGTGATTGAAAACACATAACATTTACCACTTAAACCATTTTTTAAAGCTTTTTTAAAAAATTTATTTTATTTTATTTTTTGGCTGTGTCGGGTGTTTGTTGCTGTGTGCAGGCTTTCTCTAGTTGCGGCGAGCGGGGGCTACTCTTAGTTGCTGTGTGCAGGCTTCTCATTGCGGTGGCTTCTCTTGCGGAGCACGGGCTCTAGAGCGCAGGCTCAGTATTTGTGGCACATGGGCTTAGTTGCTCCACGGCATGCGGGATCTTCCAGGACCAGCGCTTGAACCCGTGTCCCCTGCATTGGCAGGCGGATTCTTAACCACTGTGCCACGAGGGAAGACCCATTTAAACCACTTTTAAGTGTACAGTGCTATGGCGTTAACTACATTCACATTGTTCTAAAAAATATCCTCACCATCCATCTCCAGAACTTTATTTTCCCCATGTGAAACCATAGTCATTAAACACTAACTCACCTCAACCTCTGGCAACCTTATTCTACTTTGTCTTTGAATTTGACTTATCTGGATACCTCATACTAGTGGAATCATAGAACGTTTGTCCTTTCTGTGTCTGGCTTGTTTCACTTAGCATAATAACTTCAAGGTTCATCACATTGTAGCATGTGTGAGAATTACCTTAGTTTTAAAGGTTGAGTCATATTCCATTGTGTATATACTACACTGTACTTATCCATTCATCTGTTGAAGGATGTGTTGTGTTGCTTTCACCTTTTGGCTATTGTGAATAATGTTGCTATGAATATGGGGTACAGATATCTGTTCCAGTCCTTGCTTTCTAATATTTTGGGTGCACACTCTGGAGTGGAATCAAGGGATCATACATTTTCCATGTTTTTGAGGAGCCACCATACAGTTTTCCACAGTGGCTGTATAATTTTACTTTATTCCTTTATATGACAGAATAATGCAGCTTATGTGTCTACCTTATTTTGCTTATCTGTTTACCTGCTGATGGACATTTAAATCTTTTCTACCTTGGGCTACTGTGAACAGTGCTGCTATGAATAATTGGTGAACAAGTTTTTGTTTGAACACCTGTTTTCAATTTTTTGGGAATATGTCTAGGAGTGGAGTTGTTGAACCACATGGTAATTATATTTTATATTTTTGAGTAAATGCTAAAGTTTTGTACATATAGACTGAACCATTGTACATCTCCACAAGTAACTTTTAAGGGTTCTAATTTCTCTACATTGTTGCCAACATTTGTTATTTTTATTTATATATTAAAAAATTTATTTTTATTCTAGTGTGTGTGAAGGGGCATCACATCGTGGCTTTAATTTGCATTTTCATCATGACTACTGATGTTTGACATCTTTTCATTTCCTTGTTGACCATTTGTATGTCTTGCCTGAAGAGCAGTCCATGCAAGCCATTTGTCTGTTTCAAAAATTTTATTGTTTGTCTTTTTGTTGATGAGTTGTAAAAGTCCTGGGTATATTCTAGGTAAAGAGTCTTATCAGATATACAACGTGCCAATATTGTCTTCCATTCTGTGGGCCGTCTTTTTACTTTCTGAATAGCCTCTTTTGATGCACAAAGGTTTGTAATTTTGAGGAAATCCAATTTGTCTATTTTTTCCTTTCATTTCTTATGCTTTACTGTCAAATCTAAGAAACCATTGTTAAATTCATGGTCAAGAAGATTTAATTCCTTGGTTTATTTGAGAGTTCATACAGTCATCCCTCGGCACCCACTAGGCCAGGCTTTAGGTCTTGGGTTGAGTCAGTGTGAGGATTCAGGGGCCATGGTTTAGGGTTATGGGTCATTGTTGGAGAGTCATGGTAGAGGGTTGTGGTTAAAGGGTCAGGGTCGGGGATTAGAGTTTAGGGGTCAGGGGCGAGGGTCTAGGGGTCTGGGGCTAGGGTTGTTAGGGGGTTAAGGTTAGAAGTTAGGGTTCTTAGGGTAAAGGTTAGAGTTATGTTTAAGCACAATTGGCCCTCATTGCCCTCCCCTCTCCCTCTCTCTGAAGCCTTCAGAATGGATAGGACTTGCCCAGGGTCAGACAGGAGTCAGGGAGCTGAGGTCAATAACTGTTTTTCTGGCCTCCCTTCCCTCAGTCCTGGGCTCTGAGAGAAGAATGAAATGTCTGTTCTTGTCTCGGACTGTTTCTTACCCAACTCAACCTCTGTCAAGGATTGGGGAGGGTGTCAGAAGTCATGCATGGTTTCCTTCTGCCCTCCTACCTGGGAAGGGTGATGCTGACCCTACTCTGCCTGGGCAGCCCCAGTTTCCAGCACAGCCCAGACAGCAGGGCACTCAGTGGACATGTGTGGATTTATACAGGACTGGGTGCAGTGACCTGCCAGCCCCCAGATGTTGCCTTCTTAAGGGCTGGTGGGGCCCTCCTGACACTGGAGGCATCCTTTGTCCCATCTGAGTGGGCATGAATAGATGATCAGGTCTCAGGCAGGACAGCCCTTGACCTCTGACTATCCAGGCAGGCATCTGTGGTCCTCTAGCTCAGTCCAGCCTGGGCACTGCCAGGCCCTCATGTATAGTTACAGAGCTGACCGTGATGCCGGGCAATTCAACAGCTACCTAGGCAGTGTAGACATTCCTTTGAGAAGTTTCAACTACCAACATCCATGTGGTTGAGAAAAAGGCCTCCCCCTCACAGCCTCATAGGCTGCCAAGAGAAGTAATAATCCTCTAAACATTGGAATGTGTCCCTGACACAACAACCATACAGGAGACCATGGCCCTGCAATCCTTTGTCCTTTCAGTCGTTAGAAACTTTTGACATTCATATTCATTAAGAATCAAAGATATGGGAGCACCTGGACCTCACAATGGGAGGTTCACACTGAGACTGCATTGTCTTGGAGAGCCATATGCATCCATGTGGCCTCTGGAAAGCCTGCCAATTATGGGTTCCATGGCATGGAATAATTCTTGAGCCTCCCATTACTTCATTGCACAAGAGTTTCCTTACCACCCTAGCATTTGGTTTCTTCACTTAGTAAATGATAGAGAAGAAAGTGGAAAATGAGCAGTATTGTTTTTCAGGGATGGGCAATTAATATGGCCAGGGAGATGGCATAACTCAAGGGCTCCCACCTCTCAGGGGCAGGAATGAGGTCTGTGTGTCTTCTGAGGGCACATGGGCTGTTTTGGGCCCACCTCTGAGATGTGAGGACCTGATGCCCAAGGAAAGAGACTTGAGTTTACCACCACCAACGATCCTGACTTGTCAGCAAGTGAAAGAACTTCTTGCAGTCTTGGGAGGACAGTAAGAGCACTGGATGAGTAGCTGCAGCCCCTGACCCTGAGTTGAACCCCTTTCTTCCTTTTGTGTCAGATTCTGTGCTGTGCAGTGAGCTGTCATTGACTTAGAATCTGTTGCTTTCTGCCAGCCAGCATCTGTTCTGAGGCCCAAGTGCCTCAGTTTTCCTTTGGGAATTACATCTCACCTGCTTCCAGTCCAAACAGTTGCAGAAGGATGACCCCATGTTCCACCCAGCTTGAAGATGGGTTTACAACCCACATCTAGTCAGTCCCATTTTCCATCTTCTGGTGATGGGTCAAGGATGAGAATGCAACCCAAGCCAGATCAAAGGCATTTAAAACCATGACTTTCTTGGAACCCAAGAAAAGGAGAAACTCTTTCTTGGAAAATGGATGGTGAGTGGTTGTCAGCCTAGAATTGCTGTTGGCCCAAGGGCAATGAGAGAGCCTGTGCCTGTGAATGGGATCCCCCAAAGGCACTGAGCAGGACAAAGTTTTGGAGAGAAGCAAGGTCACACTGAGATAGTGTGAGCCACTGGACCTACCAGGTCCAAACCCATTCTTTAACTTGCCACTTGCAAGTATTAATTTTTTTCTACCCTTACAATAAATACTAACTTATTTTACTTCAGTAAGTGTGTCCAGTCGTTGGGAAAAGAAAAATTCGTAGTTGATACATCTGAATCAATAATCCCTGATCCTTCCTCAGGTGTCCTCACTGGGTAGGCATGGCTGGGGGAGATGAAGATTCTGGGTGGGACCAGATATTAGTGGAGCTGCCAAACAGCTCTGCCCCTGTTCCTTCCCTGTCCCGGGAGAGGGAAACCCTGGAACAGTAATAGGATAACCAGTATGGGGAAGAGGTTCCTCAGTGATTAATTGGTCTTTTTGTATTTTCCTTAATTTAGTGTTCATGTTGGTAATGTGTTTTTACAAAGAAATCACCCGTTTCTTCTAGATTTCCAGTTTGTTACAGTAGGTTTCTCTTATTTGACGTTTAATTTTTCCTGTCTAATTTTCTACAGAATCATGACAAATAATGAACAAATATTGATACTCTATTATTAACCGAAGTCCCTATTCATGTTCCCTTTGTTATACCTTTCCTTGTTCCAGGATCTCAAAGGACATGGGGGTCATCATATCTATTTAGTCTCTTCTGGGCTTTGACAGTTGCTCAGACTCTCCTTGTTTCCATGACCTTGACAGTGTGGAGGAGGACTGGTCAGGTATTTTATAGACTGCCGGGCACTGGGATTTGCTTGGTGTTTTTGTTGTGGTTAGACTTAGCTTTGAAAAAGCAGATCACAGACGTGAAGTGCTTCCTCTTCACTGTATGTCAAGAGGACAGTCTCTCAAGGGAACTTCTCACTTATATTCTCAACTTTGGTCACCTAGCTGAGGTAGTGTTTGTCAAGTGTTCCCACAGTGAAGTTGATTTTTTCCCATGTCCATCCTGTGTGTCTTATTTAGGAGGAAGTCATAATGCAGAACCCACACTTGAGGAGAGAGGGGTTAGCTTCACATCCTTGATGGACAGCTGAGTGGCTATATAAATTGTTTAGAAGCTTTCTGCATAGGAGATTTCTTTTTAACACCGTTCATCAAAAACTATGTAATTTATTTTTACCAGTTTGGGCACGTGAATAATTATTGTAAACTTTTGGTTATAATGCAGTGCTACATTATAAGACTGCTTAGTTAATTCTTGCTTTGGCTGTTGAGAGCTTTTTCCATTTGCTCCTGTTTTCATTTTACATAATTTCTCTTTTGTGGGTTTTTAAAATTTTTGGTACTTCTTTACTTTCTGATATTTTAAGATTATCCTGCTTCATATATTTACTGTCTCAGTCCTAGTATCAGCCCTTTCTTCAAAGAGCCCTTGTTCCTTTTATTAGAGAATGGTATTAAAAACGTACATGTGGGAGCTAAATATGCTCAGCTGACAGTGCATGGAAATATATGCAAGTATCCCGGCCTATGCATACACACATAATTATAAAGATTTCCATGTGGAACTATGTGCAGGCTAAAGAGAGTTTATACTGATATCTCCAACCGGATCTGTTATGACATGGATATTGTAACCTTCTCCCTTTGTTTGACTGTAACATCCCACTCCAGTGGTAAGAAACCTGCCTTCCACCATTTGTCATTTATTAAATTCAGTGCTTGTTCCATTCGATTACTGATATAGTAGTTTTGGTACCGTTAGCTACTACCTCTCATGGAAAGAACATAGAGTCCACTGTGTATGTATGACACATTTTGTCTTTGGCCTACAGATTCTGTACATTTCCAAAGTTAACTTAGGTCAACCCATTTGTCCCACTACCAACAGTGAGTTTTTTCATACATTTCTGAATCAGATTCTTTGTTACATTCTGTATTCCAGTCTTTGACACTCCCATATCCTAAGCAGCTAAGTTTGAATAGATTGTAATTTACTTGTTGGGTTGTAAAAATCTGTGGGTATAGACAAATGCATAGTGACAGGTATTCACCACTAAAGTATCTTATGGACTATTTCAACCACATATTCTATACATTGTTTACCATGTCAGTTTTGCCTTTTCTAGAATGTCATATAAATGAGGCCATACAGTGTGTAGCACTTCAGACTGGATTCTTTCACTTAGCAATGTAAGTTAGATGTATCTATTTTTTTTTGCACGGGTTGATGGTCCATTCCGTTATATCTCTGAATACTATTGCATTGCATGTATATTAGAGGAAAAATAATTTTCCCTCTACCCTTCTATGTTCTTTATTGAGATCTCCCTTGTAATGAAAAAGAGAGGAACTAGAGAAAACAATCAGAAGTTTAATATATACCATGCATACCTCCTGTATACTTGAAAGATACCTAGGAAAACTGAGTCACTCCCTGAATTGGCCCAAGCCGTTACCTTAAATGCTATCTTCTGCTGAGAACAAAAGAAAGATGTTAGGGAACGGAAGAAGCCATTTAAAGGAGGTTATTAGGCAAAGCACAGTAAACAAGGGTATGGTTGTTACACAGATTTACATCCAGGCCTGTTTCATTGACAAGGTTTTTTTTATAAAAAACATTTATTTATTTGGCTGTGCCAGGTCTTAGTTGCGGCCTGTGGAATCTTTAGTTGCGGCATGTGGGCTCTTAGTTGCAGCATGCAGGATCTAGTTCCATGACCAGGAGTTGAACCCTGGCCCCCTGCATTGGGAGCATGGAGCCTTAGCCACTGGACCAGCAGGGAAGTCCCAACAAGCTTTTCTTGATATTTAGTCATCATTCAATTCCTGGTCCAGAGAGGGACAAACCCTTACAAATGGAGATATCCTTAATAAATGTAAATTTACCTCATAAAAGGGCATTTTCTACTTGGCTTTGAAAGATTCTCCTGGGTCTGCTCTTTCTTATTAATGAGTCCAAAATAATCCTTTTGTCAAATGGGCATATTTTGGGGTGGTGTATTAGGCTCTCCTTGACATGTATGTGCCCTAATTTGCTTATGAATTCACCTACAGAAGGACATCCTGATATCTTTAAGTTTTTAGCCATTATGAATAGAGCTGCTGTACATTACTTGATGCTAGTTTGGGTTTGAACACAGTTTTTTAAAGCAGTTGTCTAAATACAAGAGGTACACTTCTTGGATCCTAAGGTGAGACTTTTTAGATTTGGAAAAAATTGCCAAACTGTCTTCCAAGGTTGGTTGTACATGCATTCCACCAGCATCTTGAGTATATTCTTGTATGCTTATTTACTGCCTGTTTATCTTCTTGGGCCAGGTGTGTGTTTCAATCTTTACCAAATTTTAATGGCGTTGGCATAATTTGAGTACAAATCCTTTAACAGATATGTGCTTTGGAAATAGTTTCTTGCAGTTTGTGGTTTGTCTTCTGGTTTTCTGAATAAGGTCACCAGACCCAAAGTCATGTAGATTATCTTTTTTTTCTAGGATTTTTTATAGTTTGGTAATTTAAATTTGTCTATGGGCAATTTTGAGTGAATTTTGGTTTAAGTTGTAAAGTTTGTGTCTAAATTCATTTCATTACATATGGTTTGTAATTAATTGCTCCTTAACCATCTTTTGAGAAGATACAGTGAGATACTTGGCTCCATTTCAGTTTGGATTTCCAAACTTAGTATATACAGCAGAACTGCCTTCTGGATGAGGCCTCTGGGTTTGTGAGTGCGGCACTCCCGGCACTTCTCTGACGTCCCACAGGGGGCGCCGAACCCACCTGTCTGACCCTGGGGGCACAGGTGCACCCTGCCCACAGACTTTGCTCTGTGACAAGCAGACAGGAGCTTTGTCTCCTGTCAGGGCTTAGGCTTCTGGACCATGAGGCATTGTCCACACTGACAGCAGCTGGGTTTTCTCAGGAACCACTGGTGAGGAGACTCCACACGAGGAAAAAACGAGCAAGTGTGGAGAATCTTCCTGTGCAGCTGACTGCTGGGTGGGTGGGGTGCTTCTTCAGGGGACTCAGGAGAGAAAGGGTTTAATGTGGAATACTGTGCACTTTTAGTTAGTTTTATATGCAGTGTAGATGGTGACCAGTGTCGTTCTTTGGGGTCTGGTGTCTAGTTTTCCTGGCACTGTTTGTTGATGGCTTTGGATAGAATAAACATTTTAATAATTGTAATTTTTCTGATGCATGAGCATGGAATATTGTTTTCTATTGTGTCTTCAATTTCTTTATCAGTGTTTTATAGTTTTCTGAGTATAGGTCTTTCATGCCCTTGGTTAAATTTATTCCTAAATAGTTTGTGCTTTTTGATGGAATTGAAAATGGGATTGTTTTCTTAATTTTTCTTGTTGGTGTTCATTATTAGTGTATAGAAACAAAACTGATTTGTGTATATTGATTCCATATTTTGCAACTTCACTGAATTTATTTTTTAACATATTTTTTGAAGTAATGTGAAAAATTGTAATACTAAAATCTCACAGTTTCTACTGCACCCCAGGTAATCCACAGGACCCAAGACATGGTAGCTACTAATATACTCTTCCCACGGTGCCTCTTAATAGCATGTGGACTCCTACAAGGGAAATAAGTATCACAAATTTGGTTGAACTTGGTCTGGGTAAGTCTTGGCCTCTATAACAAAATTTGATGTCTGTCTTGTCTGATTTTCTGGCATGATGCTGACACGGTTGTCTAGAAAAGTAATTTAATTACCAGTAGTTTAAAATGTACAGAAAAGTTTCAGTAATGGCCAAAAGTACTCACATTTGCCACCTCGCACAAAATGCTCAGTGTGTTTTGCCCAAGGAACCAGCACATAACCCCTAAATGAGGAAATCCTGATGTCTACATTATAATTTAATACTCAGCCCCACTTCAACTTTCACCTGCTGTCCCAACTGTATGAAAATGTCTTTTTCCAGCCTGATCCAGTTTTCTTTTTCTGGAACCATTACTGAGTTTCCCCCTCATTTGGACAGCCTTGATGGATATGAAGCAGACAAGATGAGCATGGGATCTAGGTTGCCTTTTCTGTATGGCTTTTTTTCACTAAGAATGTTTTTAATGTTCATTTTTTGTAACAAATATCAGCACTACACTTTTTTTCATTGTCATTAAAAATACAAAACATGACTTTAACATTTAATTCTTTTTACGTATACAGTTTTGTGGTATTAACTACCTTCATATAGTTGCACAAACAAGTTAACTAACATGTGTACTTCTTGTGTGCATGGGAGATACCCAGGAAATTGAGTAACACCCTGAAACGGCCCAAGACATCACCTTAAATACCGTCTTCATCTAAAAGGAAAAAAAGGAAGGCTATAGTTGTTTCTGTCTACATTCATTTGATTGTATATGGATTCCAATTGATTTTGTATAACTAGTTGTGGAGAAGTCATGGGATAGTTGGCTTCATTGCAGTTTGAATTTCCAAATTTAGTGCATTCTGCAGGCTTGATACAAGGTTTACAAACTTCATATTGGATCAGGACATCCCATGGTGTAACTGGTATTAATGGTTTGTTCAACAATTAAAGTTCTGTGTGATATGAATTCATTCCGGAGTAATCCAGGTAAGTTTCTGTTATACATTTTTCCCAGGATGAAAGGAAAAGAGAAATAAGGCCTAATTTATAAAAGTGCCTTCAAACTAATTGATACTGAAGTATGGTTGACTTACAATATTGTGTTAATTTCTGCAGTACAGCAAAGTGATTCATACATATATATATACATACATATATACATATTTTTCATATATTAATACTTTTATACGTACATTTTACATACTTTAATACATACTTTTTAACCTGTTCCTTAAAACACTAGTGCTTAGGAAATCTATTGGAGGCAGAAGCAGTCAAGGGCAGCTTAGGGTTAGGGTACGGGTTAGGGTTAGGGTACGCATTAGGGTTAGGGTATTTACTAAACTGATCCCACTCTCTAGATACCACTTAGCACGTAAAGGAATATTATTTGGGGTCCAGCCATGGAGAAGAGTTTAGACACTAGGAAAAGATGAGGAACACACCCATTATAAAGAAATCACATTAGGATACTCTTTTTAAGCTGTTCCTTAAAACACTAGTGCTTAGGAAATCTATTGGAGGCAGAAGCAGTCAAGGGTAGCCTAGGGTTAGGGTTAGGGTGAGGGTTAGGCTTAGGGTATGGCTTAGGGTACGGGTTCGAGGAGGAGTTTGGGTACGGCGTAGGGTATGGGTTAGGGTTAGGGTTAGGGTTAGTGTTAGGGTTAGGGCTCGGATTAGGGTACGGGTTAGGATTAGGGTACGTGTTAGGGTTAGCAAAGTGGTTCGGGTTAGGGTACGCGTTAGGGTTAGGGTAGTTATTAAACCTATCCCACTCTCTCGATACCGCTTAGCACGTCAAGGAATATTATTTGGGGGTCCAGCCATGGAGAAGAGTTTAGACACTAGGACAAGATAAGGAACACACCCATTATAAAAAAATCACATTAGGATCCTCTTTTTAAGCTGTTCCTTAAAACATTAGTGCTTAAGAAAATTATTGGAGGCAGAAGCAGTCAAGGGTAGCTTAGGGTTAGGTTTAGGGTTCGGTTATGGCTTAGGGTAAGGTATCGGCTACGGGTTCGGGTATGGGGTAGGGTATGGGTTAGGGTAAGGGTTAGGGTTAGTGTTAGGGTTAGGGCTCGGTTTAGGGTACGGGTTAGGATTAGTGTACGTGTTTCGGTTAGGGTGGGGGTTAGGGTTAGGGTACGCGTTAGGGTTAGGGTAGTTATTAAACCTATCCCACTCTCTAGATACCCCTTAGCACGTAAAGGAATATTATTTGGGGGTCCAGCCATGGAAAAGAGTTTAGACACTAAGATAGGATAAGGAACACACCCATTATAAAGAAATCACATTAGGATTCTGTTTTTAAGCTGTTCCTTAAAACACTAGTGCTTAGGAAATCTATTGGAGGCAGAAGAAGTCAAGGGTAGCTTAGGGTTAGGGTTAGGGTGAGGGTTAGGGGTTGGGTACGGCTTAGGGTACGGTTCGGGGAGGGGTTCGTGTACGGCATAGGGTATGGGTTAGGGTTAGGGTTAGGGTTAGTGTTAGGGTTAGGGCTCGGTTTAGGGTACGGGTTAGGATTAGGGTACGTGTTAGGTTTAGGGTAGGGGTTAGGGTTAGGGTACGCGTTAGGGTTAGGGTAGTTATTAAACCTATCCCACTCTCTAGATACCCCTTAGCACGTAAAGGAACATTATTTGGGGGTCCAGCCATGGAAAAGAGTTTAGACACTAAGATAGGATAAAGAACACACCCATTATAAAGAAATCACATTAGGATTCTCTTTTTAAGCTGTTCCTTAAAACACTAGTGCTTAGGAAATCTATTGGAGGCAGAAGCAGTCAAGGGTAGCTTAGGGTTAGGGTTAGGGTGAGGGTTAGGGGTTGGGTACGGCTTAGGGTACGGTTCGGGGAGGGGTTCGTGTACAGCATAGGGTATGGGTTAGGGTTAGGGTTAGTGTTAGGGTTAGGGTTCGGTTTAGGGTACGGGTTAGGATTAGGGTACGTGTTAGGTTTAGGGTAGGGGTTAGGGTTAGGGTACGCGTTAGGGTTAGGGTAGTTATTAAACCTATCCCACTCTCTAGATAGCCCTTAGCACGTAAAGGAATATTATTTGGGGATCCAGACATGCAGAAGAGTTTAGACAGTAGGATAAGATACGGAACACACCCATTATAAAGAAAGCACATTAGGATTCTCTTTTTAAGCTGTTCCTTAAAACACTAGTGCTTAGGAAATCTATTGGAGGCAGAAGCAGTCAAGGGTAGCCTAGGGTTAGGGTTAGGCTTAGGGTACGGCTTAAGGTATGGGTTCGGGGAGGGGTTCGGGTACGGCGTAGGGTATGGGATAGGGTTAGGGTTAGGGTTAGTGTTAGGTTAGGGCTCGGTTTAGGGTACGGGTTAGGATTAGGGTACGTGTTAGGTTTAGGGTAGGGGTTAGGGTTAGGGTACGTGTTAGGGTTAGGGTAGTTATTAAAACTATCCCACTCTCTAGATACCCCTTAGCAAGTAAAGGAATATTATTTGGGGGTCCAGCCATGGAGAAGAGTTTAGACACTAGGATAAGATAAGGAACACACCCATTATAAAGAAATGGCATTAGGATTCTCTTTCTAAGCTGTTCCTTAAAATACTAGTGCTTAGGAAATCTATTGGAGGCAGAAGCAGTCAAGGGTAGCCTAGGGTTAGGGTTAGGCTTAGGGTTAGGCTTAGGGTACGGCTTAGGGTACGGGTTCGGGGAGGGGTTCGGGTACGGCGTAGGGTATGGTTTAGGGTTAGGGTTAGGATTAGTGTTAGGGTTAGGGCTCGGTTTAGGATACGGGTTAGGATTAGGGTACGTGTTAGGGTTAGCGAAGGGGTTAGGGTTAGGGTACGCGTTAGGGTTAGGGTAGTTATTAAACCTATCCCACTCTCTAGATACCCCTTAGCACGTAAAGGAACATTATTTGGGCGTAAAGCCATGGAGAAGAGTTTAGACACTAGGATAAGATAAGGAACACACCCATTATAAAGAAATCACATTAGGATTCTCTTTTTAACCTCTTCCTTAAAACACTAGTGCTTAGGAAATCCATTGCAGGCTGAAGCAGTCAAGGGTAGCCTAGGGTTAGGCTTAGGGTGAGGGTTAGGCTTAGGGTACGGCTTAGGATACGGGTTCGGGGAGGGGTTCGGGTATGGCATAGGGTATGGGTTAGGGTTAGGGTTAGGGGTACTGTTAGGTTTCGGGCTCGGTTTAGGGTATGGGTTAGGATTAGGGTACGTGTTAGGGTTAGGGTAGGGGTTAGGGTTAGGGTACGCGTTAGGGTTAGGGTAGTTATTAAACCTATCCCACTCTCTAGATGCCCCTTAGCACGTAAAGGAATATTATTTGGGCGTCCAGCCATGGAGAAGAGTTTAGACACTAGGATAAGATAAGGAACACACCCATTATAAAGAAATCACATTAGGATTCTCTTTTTAAGCTGTTCCTTAAAACACTAGTGCTTAGGAAATCTATTGGAGGCAGAAGCAGTCAAGGGTAGCCTAGGGTTAGGCTTAGGGTGAGGGTTAGGCTTAGGGTACGGCTTAGGGTACGGGTTCGGGGAGGGTTTCGGGTACGGCGTAGGGTATGGGTTAGGGTTAGGGTTAGGGTTAGGGTTAGGGCTCGGTTTAGGGTACGGGTTAGGATTAGGGTACGTGTTAGGGTTAGTGTAGGTGTTAGGGTTAGGGTACGCGTTAGAGTTAGGATAGTTATTAAACCTATCACACCCTCTAGATACCCCTTAGCACGTAAAGGAATATTATCTGGGTGTCCAGCCATGGAGAAGAGTTTAGACACTAGGATAAGATAAGGAACACACCCATTATAAAGAAATCACATTAGGATTCTCTTTTTAAGCTGTTCCTTAAATCACTAGTGCTTAGGAAATCTATTGGAGGCAGAAGCAGTCAAGGGTAGCCTAGGGTTAGGGTTAGGCTTAGGGTTAGGGTTAGCGTACGGCTCAGGGTACGGGTTCGGGGAGGGGTTCGGGTACGGCGTAGGGTATGGGTTAGGGTTAGGGTTAGGGTTAGTGTTAGGGTTAGGGCTCGGTTTAGGGTATGGGTTAAGATTAGGGTATGTGTTAGGGTTAGGGTAGGGTTTAGGGTTAGGGTTAGTTTTAGGGTTAGGGCTCGGTTTAGGGTACGGGTTAGGATTAGGGTACGTGTTAGGGTTAGGGTAGGGGTTAGGGTTAGGGTACGCGTTAGGGTTCGGGTAGTTATTAAACCTATCCCACTCTCTAGATACCCCTTAGCACGTAAAGGAATATTATTTGGGGGTCCAGCCATGGAGAAGAGTTTAGACACTAGGATAAGATAAGGAACACACCCATTATAAAGAAATCACATTAGGATTCTCTTTTTAAGCTGTTCCTTAAAACACTAGGGCTTAGGAAATCTATTGGAGGCAGAAGCAGTCAAGGGTAGCCTAGGGTTAGGGTTAGGCTTAGGGTTAGGCTTAGGGTACGGCTTAGGGTACGGGTTCGGGGAGGGTTTCAGGTACGGCGTAGGGTATGGTTTAGGGTTAGGGTTAGGGTTAGTGTTAGGGTTAGGGCTCGGTTTAGGGTACGGGTTAGGATTAGGGTACGTGTTAGGGATAGGGTAGGGGTTAGAGTTAGTGTACGCGTTAGGGTTAGGGTAGTTATTAAACCTATCCCACTCTCTAGATACCCCATAGCACGTAAAGTAATATTATTTGGGGGTCCAGCCATGGAGAAGAGTTTAGACACTAGGATAATATAAGGAACACACCCATTATAAAGAAATCACATTAGGATTCTCGTTTTAAGCTGTTCCTTCAAACACTAGTGCTTAGGAAATCTATTGGAGGCAGAAGCAGTCAAGGGTAGCCTAGGGTTAGGGTTAGGCTTAGGGTTAGGGTTAAGGTATGGCTTAGGTTACGGGTTCGGGGAGGGGTTCGGGTACATCGTAGGGTATGGGTTAGGGTTAGGGTTAGTGTTAGGGTTAGGGCTCGGTTTAGGGTATGGGTTAGGATTAGGGTACGTGTTAGGGTTAGGGTAGGGGTTAGGGTTAGGGTACGCGTTAGGGTTACGGTAGTTATTAAACCTATCCCACTCTCTAGATACCCCTTAGCACGTAAAGTAATATTATTTGGGGGTCCAGCCATGGCGAAGAGTTTAGACACTAGGATAATATAAGGAACACACCCATTATAAAGAAATCACATTAGGATTCTCGTTTTAAGCTGTTCCTTCAAACACTAGTGCTTAGGAAATCTATTGGAGGCAGAAGCAGTCAAGGGTAGCCTAGGGTTAGGGTTATCCTTAGGGTTAGGCTTAGGGTACGGCTTAGGGTACGGGTTCGGGGAGGGGTTCGGGTACGGCGTAGGGTATGGGTTAGGGTTAGGGTTAGGGTTATTGTTAGGGTTAGGGCTCGGGTTAGGGTACGGGTTAGGATTAGGGTACGTGTTAGGGTTAGGGTAGGGGTTAGGGTTAGGGTACGCTTTAGGTTTAGGGTAGTTATTAAACCTATCCCACTCTCTAGATACCCCTTAGCACGTAAAGGAATATTATTTGGGGGTCCAGCCATGGAGAAGAGTTTAGACACTAGGATAATATAAGGAACACACCCATTATAAAGAAATCACATTAGGATTCTCGTTTTAAGCTGTTCCTTCAAACACTAGTGCTTAGGAAATCTATTGGAGGCAGAAGCAGTCAAGGGTAGCCTAGGGTTAGGGTTAGGCTTAGGGTTAGGGTTAGGGTACGGCTTAGGGTACGGGTTCGGGGAGGGCTTCGGGTATGGCGTAGGGTATGGGTTAGGGTTAGGGTTAGTTTTAGCTTTAGAGCTAGGTTTAGGGTACGGGTTAGGATTAGGGTACGTGTTAGGGTTAGGGTAGGGGTTAGGGTTAGGGTACGCATTAGGGTTACGGTAGTTATTAAACCTATCCCACTCTCTAGATACCCCTTAGCACGTAAAGTAATATTATTTGGGGGTCCAGCCATGGAGAAGAGTTTAGACACTAGGATAAGATAAGGAACACACCCATTATAAAGAAATCACCTTAGGATTCTCTTTTTAAGCTGTTCCTTAAAAAAATAGTGCTTAGGAAATCTATTGGAGGCAGAAGCAGTCAAGGGTAGCCTAGGGTTAGGGTTAGGCTTACGGTTAGGGTTAGGGTATGGCTTAGGGTACGGGTTCGGGGAGGGGTTCGGGTACATCGTAGGGTATGGGTTAGGGTTAGGGTTAGTGTTAGGGTTAGGGCTCGGTTTAGGGTATGGGTTAGGATTAGGGTACGTGTTAGGGTTAGGGTAGGGGTTAGGGTTAGGGTACGCGTTAGTGTTAGGGTAGTTATTAAACCTATCCCACTCTCTAGTTACCCCTTAGCACGTAAAGGAATATTATTTGGGGGTCCAGCCATGGAGAAGTGTTTAGACACTAGGATAAGATAAGGAACACACCCATTATAAAGAAATCACATTAGGATTCTCTTTTTAAGCTGTTCCTTAAAACACTAGTGCTTAGGAAGTCTATTGTAGGCAGAAGCAGTAAAGGGTAGCCTAGGGTTAGGGTTAGGCTTAGGGTTAGGCTTAGGGTACGGCTTAGGGTACGGGTTCGGGGAGGGGTTCGGGTATGGCGTAGGGTATGGGTTAGGGTTAGGGTTAGGGTTAGTGTTAGGGTTTGGGGTCCGTTTAGGGTACAGTTTAGGATAAGGGTACGTGTTAGGGTTAGGGTAGGTGTTAGGCTTAGGGTACGCGTTAGAGTTAGGATAGTTATTAAACCTATCCCACTCTCTAGATACCCCTTAGCACGTAAAGGAATATTATCTGGGGGTCCAGCCATGGAGAAGAGTTTAGACACTAGGATAAGATAAGGAACACACCCATTATAAAGAAATCACATTAGGATTCTCTTTTTAAGGTGTTCCTTAAAACACTAGTGCTTAGGAAATCTATTGGAGTCAGAAGCAGTCAATGGTAGCCTAGGGTTAGGGTTAGGCTTAGGGTACGGCTTCGGGTACGGGTTAGGGGAGGGGTTCGGGTACGGCGTAGGGTATGGGTTAGGGTTAGGGTTAGTGTTAGGGTTAGGGCTCGGTTTAGGGTACGGGTTAGGATTAGGGTACGTGTTAGGGTTAGGGTAGGGTTTAGGGTTAGGGTACGCGTTAGGGTTAGGGTAGTTATTAAACCTATCCCACTCTCTAGATACCCCTTAGCACGTAAACGAATATTATTTGGGGGTCCAGCCATGGAGAAGAGTTTAGAAACTAGGATAAGATAAGGAACACATCATTATAAAGAAGTCACATTAGGATTCTCTTTTTAACCACTTCCTTAAAACAGTAGTGCTCAGGAAATCTATTGCAGGCTGAAGCAGTCAAGGGTAGCCTAGGGTTAGGCTTAGGGTGAGGGTTAGGCTTAGGGTTCGGCTTAGGATACAGGTTCGTGGAGGGGTTCGGCTATGGCGTAGGGTATGGGTTAGGGTTTGGGTTATGGGTACTGTTAGGGTTCGGGCTCGGTTTAGGGTACGGGTTAGGATAAGGGTACGTGTTAGGGTTAGGGTAGGGGTTAGGGTTAGGGTACGCATTAGGGTTAGGGTAGTTATTAAACCTATCCCACTCTCTAGATACCCCTTAGCACGTAAAGGAATATTATTTGGGGGTCCAGCCATGGAGAAGAGTTTAGACATTAGGATAAGATAAGGAACACACCCATTATAAAGAAATCACATTAGGATTCTCTTTTTAAGCTGTTCCTTAAAACACAAGTGCTTAGGAAATCTATTGGAGGCAGAAGCAGTCAAGGGTAGCCTAGGGTTAGGCTTAGGGTGAGGGTTAGGCTTAGGGTACGGCTTAGGGTACCGGTTCTGGGAGGGGTTCGGGTACGGCATAGGGTATGTGTTAGGGTTAGGGTTAGGGTGAGGGTTAGGGTTAGGGCTCATTTTAGGGTACGGGTTAGGATTAGGTTACGTGTTAGGGTTAGGGTAGGGGTTAGGGTTAGGGTACGCGTTAGGTTTAGGATAGTTATTAAACCTATCCCACTCTCTAGATACCCCTTAGCACGTAAAGGAATATTATTTGGGGGTCCAGCCATGGAGAAGAGTTTAGACACTAGGATAAGATAAGGTACACACCCATTATAAAGAAATCACATTAGGATTCTCTTTTTAAGCTATTCCTTAAAACACTAGTGCTTAGGAAATCTATTGGAGGCAGAAGCAGTCAAGGGTAGCCTAGTGTTAGGGTTCGGCTTAGGGTTAGGGTTAGGGTACGGCTTAGGGTACGGGTTCAGGGAGGGTATCGGGTACGGCGTAGGGTATGGGTTAGGTTTAGGGTTAGTGTTAGGGTTTGGGGTCCGTTTAGGGTACAGGTTAGGTTTAGGGTACGTGTTAGGGTTAGTGTAGGTGTTAGGGTTAGGGTACGCGTTAGAGTTAGGATAGTTATTAAACCTATCCCACTCTCTAGATACCCCTTAGCACGTAAAGGAATATTATCTGGGTGTCCAGCCATGGAGAAGAGTTTAGACACTAGGATAAGATAAGGAACACACCCATTATAAAGAAATCACATTAGGATTCTCTTTTTAAGCTGTTCCTTAAAACACTAGTGCTTAGGAAATCTATTGGAGGCAGAAGCAGTCAAGGGTAGCCTAGGGTTAGGGTTAGGCTTAGGGTTAGGGTTAGCGTACGGGTCAGGGTACGGGTTCGGGGAGGGGTTCGGGTACGGCGTAGGGTATGGGTTAGGGTTAGGGTTAGTGTTAGGGTTAGGGCTCGGTTTAGGGTATGGGTTAAGATTAGGGTATGTGTTAGGGTTAGGGTAGGTGTTAGGGTTAGGGTTAGTTTTAGGGTTAGGGCTCGGTTTAGGGTACGGGTTAGGATTAGGGTACGTGTTAGGGTTAGGGTAGGGGTTAGGGTTAGGGTACGCGTTAGGGTTAGGGTAGTTATTAAACCTATCCCACTCTCTAGATACCCCTTAGCACGTAAAGGAATATTATTTGGGGGTCCAGCCATGGAGAAGAGTTTAGACACTAGGATAAGATAAGGAACACACCCATTATAAAGAAATCACATTAGGATTCTCGTTTTAAGCTGTTCCTTCAAACACTAGTGCTTAGGAAATCTATTGGAGGCAGAAGCAGTCAAGGGTAGCCTAGGGTTAGGGTTATCCTTAGGCTTAGGCTTAGGGTACGGCTTAGGGTACGGGTTCGGGGAGGTGTTCGGGTACGGCGTAGTGTATGGGTAAGGGTTAGGGTTAGGGTTATTGTTAGGGTTAGGGCTCGGGTTAGGGTACGGGTTAGGATTAGGGTACGTGTTAGGGTTAGGGTAGGGGTTAGGGTTAGGGTACGCTTTAGGTTTAGGGTAGTTATTAAACCTATCCCACTCTCTAGATACCCCTTAGCACGTAAAGGAATATTATTTGGGGGTCCAGCCATGGAGAAGAGTTTAGACACTAGGATAAGATAAGGAACACACCCATTATAAAGAAATCACCTTAGGATTCTCTTTTTAAGCTGTTCCTTAAAAAAATAGTGCTTAGGAAATCTATTGGAGGCAGAAGCTGTCAAGGGTAGCCTAGGGTTAGGGTTAGGCTTAGGGTTAGGGTTAGGGTATGGCTTAGGTTACGGGTTCGGGGAGGGGTTCGGGTACATCGTAGGGTATGGGTTAGGGTTAGGGTTAGTGTTAGGGTTAGGGCTCGGTTTAGGGTATGGGTTAGGATTAGGGTAAGTGTTAGGGTTAGGGTTAGTGTTAGGGTTAGGGCTCGGTTTAGGGTATGGGATAGGATTAGGGTACGTGTTAGGGTTAGGGTAGGGGTTAGGGTTAGGGTACACGTTAGGGTTACGGTAGTTATTAAACCTATCCCACTCTCTAGATACCCCTTAGCACGTAAAGTAATATTATTTGGGGGTCCAGCCATGGAGAAGAGTTTAGACACTAGGATAATATAAGGAACACACCCATTATAAAGAAATCACATTAGGATTCTCGTTTTAAGCTGTTCCTTCAAACACTAGTGCTTAGGAAATCTATTGGAGGCAGAAGCAGTCAAGGGTAGCCTAGGGTTAGGGTTATCCTTAGGGTTAGGCTTAGGGTACGGCTTAGGGTACGGGTTCGGGGAGGGGTTCGGGTACGGCGTAGGGTATGGGTTAGGGTTAGGGTTAGGGTTATTGTTAGGGTTAGGGCTCGGGTTAGGGTACGGGTTAGGATTAGGGTACGTGTTAGGGTTAGGGTAGGGGTTAGGGTTAGGGTACGCTTTAGGTTTAGGGTAGTTATTAAACCTATCCCACTCTCTAGATACCCCTTAGCACGTAAAGGAATATTATTTGGGGGTCCAGCCATGGAGAAGAGTTTAGACACTAGGATAAGATAAGGAACACACCCATTATAAAGAAATCACATTAGGATTCTCTTTTTAAGCTGTTCCTTAAAACACTAGTGCTTAGGAAATCTATTGGAGGCAGAAGCAGTCAAGGGTAGCCTAGGGTTAGGGTTAGGCTTAGGGTTAGGGTTAGGGTACGGGTTCGGGGAGGGCTTCGGGTACGGCGTAGGGTATGGGTTAGGGTTAGGGATAGGGTTAGTGTTAGGGTTAGGGCTCGGTTTAGGGTACGGGTTAGGATTAGGGTACGTGTTAGGGTTAGGGTAGTGGTTAGGGTTAGGGTACGCGTTAGGGTTACGGTAGTTATTAAACCTATCCCACTCTCTAGATACCCCTTAGCACGTAAAGGAATATTATTTGGGGGTCCAGCCATGGAGAAGAGTTTAGACACTAGGATAAGATAAGGAACACACCCATTATAAAGAAATCAACTTAGGATTCTCTTTTTAAGCTGTTCCTTAAAAAAATAGTTCTTAGGAAATCTATTGGAGGCAGAAGCTGTCAAGGGTAGCCTAGGGTTAGGGTTAGGCTTAGGGTTAGGGTTAGGGTATGGCTTAGGTTACGGGTTCGGGGAGGGGTTCGGGTACATCGTAGGGTATGGGTTAGGGTTAGGGTTAGTGTTAGGGTTAGGGCTCTGTTTAGGGTATGGGTTAGGATTAGGGTACGTGTTAGGGTTAGGGTAGGGGTTAGGGTTAGGGTACGCGTTTGGGTTACGGTAGTTATTAAACCTATCCCACTCTCTAGATACCCCTTAGCACGTAAAGTAATATTATTTGGGGGTCCAGCCATGGCGAAGAGTTTAGACACTAGGATAATATAAGGAACACACCCATTATAAAGAAATCACATTAGGATTCTCGTTTTAAGCTGTTCCTTCAAACACTAGTGCTTAGGAAATCTATTGGAGGCAGAAGCAGTCAAGGGTAGCCTAGGGTTAGGGTTATCCTTAGGGTTAGGCTTAGGGTACGGCTTAGGGTACGGGTTCGGGGAGGGGTTCGGGTACGGCGTAGGGTATGGGTTAGGGTTAGGGTTAGGGTTATTGTTAGGGTTAGGGCTCGGGTTAGGGTACGGGTTAGGATTAGGGTACGTGTTAGGGTTAGGGTAGGGGTTAGGGTTAGGGTACGCTTTAGGTTTAGGGTAGTTATTAAACCTATCCCACTCTCTAGATACCCCTTAGCACGTAAAGGAATATTATTTGGGGGTCCAGCCATGGAGAAGAGTTTAGACACTAGGATAAGATAAGGAACACACCCATTATAAAGAAATCACCTTAGGATTCTCTTTTTAAGCTGTTCCTTAAAAAAATAGTGCTTAGGAAATCTATTGGAGGCAGAAGCTGTCAAGGGTAGCCTAGGGTTAGGGTTAGGCTTAGGGTTAGGGTTAGGGTATGGCTTAGGTTACGGGTTCGGGGAGGGGTTCGGGTACATCGTAGGGTATGGGTTAGGGTTAGGGTTAGTGTTAGGGTTAGGGCTCGGTTTAGGGTATGGGTTAGGATTAGGGTAAGTGTTAGGGTTAGGGTTAGTGTTAGGGTTAGGTCTCGGTTTAGGGTATGGGATAGGATTAGGGTACGTGTTAGGGTTAGGGTAGGGGTTAGGGTTAGGGTACACGTTAGGGTTACGGTAGTTATTAAACCTATCCCACTGTCTAGATACCCCTTAGCACGTAAAGTAATATTATTTGGGGGTCCAGCCATGGAGAAGAGTTTAGACACTAGGATAATATAAGGAACACACCCATTATAAAGAAATCACATTAGGATTCTCGTTTTAAGCTGTTCCTTCAAACACTAGTGCTTAGGAAATCTATTGGAGGCAGAAGCAGTCAAGGGTAGCCTAGGGTTAGGGTTATCCTTAGGGTTAGGCTTAGGGTACGGCTTAGGGTACGGGTTCGGGGAGGGGTTCGGGTACGGCGTAGGGTATGGGTTAGGGTTAGGGTTAGGGTTATTGTTAGGGTTAGGGCTCGGGTTAGGGTACGGGTTAGGATTAGGGTACGTGTTAGGGTTAGGGTAGGGGTTAGGGTTAGGGTACGCTTTAGGTTTAGGGTAGTTATTAAACCTATCCCACTCTCTAGATACCCCTTAGCACGTAAAGGAATATTATTTGGGGGTCCAGCCATGGAGAAGAGTTTAGACACTAGGATAAGATAAGGAACACACCCATTATAAAGAAATCACATTAGGATTCTCTTTTTAAGCTGTTCCTTAAAACACTAGTGCTTAGGAAATCTATTGGAGGCAGAAGCAGTCAAGGGTAGCCTAGGGTTAGGGTTAGGCTTAGGGTTAGGGTTAGGGTACGGGTTCGGGGAGGGCTTCGGGTACGGCGTAGGGTATGGGTTAGGGTTAGGGATAGGGTTAGTGTTAGGGTTAGGGCTCGGTTTAGGGTACGGGTTAGGATTAGGGTACGTGTTAGGGTTAGGGTAGTGGTTAGGGTTAGGGTACGCGTTAGGGTTACGGTAGTTATTAAACCTATACCACTCTCTAGATACCCCTTAGCACGTAAAGGAATATTATTTGGGGGTCCAGCCATGGAGAAGAGTTTAGACACTAGGATAAGATAAGGAACACACCCATTATAAAGAAATCAACTTAGGATTCTCTTTTTAAGCTGTTCCTTAAAAAAATAGTTCTTAGGAAATCTATTGGAGGCAGAAGCTGTCAAGGGTAGCCTAGGGTTAGGGTTAGGCTTAGGGTTAGGGTTAGGGTATGGCTTAGGTTACGGGTTCGGGGAGGGGTTCGGGTACATCGTAGGGTATGGGTTAGGGTTAGGGTTAGTGTTAGGGTTAGGGCTCTGTTTAGGGTATGGGTTAGGATTAGGGTACGTGTTAGGGTTAGGGTAGGGGTTAGGGTTAGGGTACGCGTTAGGGTTACGGTAGTTATTAAACCTATCCCACTCTCTAGATACCCCTTAGCACGTAAAGTAATATTATTTGGGGGTCCAGCCATGGCGAAGAGTTTAGACACTAGGATAATATAAGGAACACACCCATTATAAAGAAATCACATTAGGATTCTCGTTTTAAGCTGTTCCTTCAAACACTAGTGCTTAGGAAATCTATTGGAGGCAGAAGCAGTCAAGGGTAGCCTAGGGTTAGGGTTATCCTTAGGGTTAGGCTTAGGGTACGGCTTAGGGTACGGGTTCGGGGAGGGGTTCGGGTACGGCGTAGGGTATGGGTTAGGGTTAGGGTTAGGGTTATTGTTAGGGTTAGGGCTCGGGTTAGGGTACGGGTTAGGATTAGGGTACGTGTTAGGGTTAGGGTAGGGGTTAGGGTTAGGGTACGCTTTAGGTTTAGGGTAGTTATTAAACCTATCCCACTCTCTAGATACCCCTTAGCACGTAAAGGAATATTATTTGGGGGTCCAGCCATGGAGAAGAGTTTAGACACTAGGATAATATAAGGAACACACCCATTATAAAGAAATCACATTAGGATTCTCGTTTTAAGCTGTTCCTTCAAACACTAGTGCTTAGGAAATCTATTGGAGGCAGAAGCAGTCAAGGGTAGCCTAGGGTTAGGGTTATCCTTAGGGTTAGGCTTAGGGTACGGCTTAGGGTATGGGTTCGGGGAGGGGTTCCGGTACGGCGTAGGGTATGGGTTAGGGTTAGGGTTATTGTTAGGGTTAGGGCTCGGGTTAGGGTACGGGTTAGGATTAGGGTACGTGTTAGGGTTAGGGTAGGGGTTAGGGTTAGGGTACGCTTTAGGTTTAGGGTAGTTATTAAACCTATCCCACTCTCTAGATACCCCTTAGCACGTAAAGGAATACTATTTGGGGGTCCAGCCATGGAGAAGAGTTTAGACACTAGGATAAGATAAGGAACACACCCATTATAAAGAAATCACATTAGGATTCTCTTTTTAAGCTGTTCCTTAAAACACTAGTGCTTAGGAAATCTATTGGAGGCAGAAGCAGTCAAGGGTAGCCTAGGGTTAGGGTTAGGCTTAGGGTTAGGGTTAGGGTACGGCTTAGGGTACGGGTTCGGGGAGGGCTTCGGGTATGGCGTAGGGTATGGGTTAGGGTTAGGGTTAGTTTTAGCTTTAGAGCTCGGTTTAGGGTACGGGTTAGGATTAGGGTACGTGTTAGGGTTAGGGTAGGGGTTAGGGTTAGGGTACGCGTTAGGGTTACGGTAGTTATTAAACCTATCCCACTCTCTAGATACCCCTTAGCACGTAAAGTAATATTATTTGCGGTCCAGCCATGGAGAAGAGTTTAGACACTAGGATAAGATAAGGAACACACCCATTATAAAGAAATCACCTTAGGATTCTCTTTTTAAGCTGTTCCTTAAAAAAATAGTGCTTAGGAAATCTATTGGAGGCAGAAGCAGTCAAGGGTAGCCTAGGGTTAGGGTTAGGCTTAGGGTTAGGGTTAGGGTATGGCTTAGGGTACGGGTTCGGGGAGGGGTTCGGGTACATCGTAGGGTATGGGTTAGGGTTAGGGTTAGGGCTCGGTTTAGGGTATGGGTTAGGATTAGGGTACGTGTTAGGGTTAGGGTAGGGGTTAGGGTTAGGGTACGCGTTAGGGTTAGGGTAGTTATTAAACCTATCCCACTCTCTAGATACCCCTTAGCACGTAAAGGAATATTATTTGGGGGTCCAGCCATGGAGAAGTGTTTAGACAATAGGATAAGATAAGGAACACACCCATTATAAAGAAATCACATTAGGATTCTCTTTTTAAGCTGTTCCTTAAAACACTAGTGCTTAGGAAGTCTATTGTAGGCAGAAGCAGTAAAGGGTAGCCTAGGGTTAGGGTTAGGCTTAGGGTTAGGCTTAGGGTACGACTTAGGGTACGGGTTCGGGGAGGGGTTCGGGTACGGCGTAGGGTATGGGTTAGGGTTAGGGTTAGTGTTAGTGTTAGGGTTAGTGCTCGGTTTAGGGTACAGGTTAGGATTAGGGTACATGTTGGGGTTAGGGTAGGGTTTAGGGTTAGGGTACGCATTAGGGTTAGGGTAGTTATTAAACCTATCCCACTCTGTAGATACCCCTTAGCACGTAAAGGAATATTATTTGGGGGTCCAGCCATGGAGAAGTGTTTAGACACTAGGATAAGATAAGGAACACACCCATTATAAAGAAATCACATTAGGATTTTCTTTTTAAGCTGTTCCTTAAAACACTAGTGCTTAGGAAATCTACTGGAGGCAGAAGCAGTCAAGGGTAGCTTAGGGTTAGGGTTAGGCTTAGGGTTAGGCTTAGGGTACGGCTTAGGGTACGGGTTCGGGGAGGGTATCGGGTACGGCGTAGGGTATGGGTTAGGGTTAGGGTTAGTGTTAGGGTTTGGGGTCCGTTTAGGGTACAGTTTAGGATAAGGGTACGTGTTAGGGTTAGGGTAGGTGTTAGGGTTAGGGTACGCGTTAGAGTTAGGATAGTTATTAAACCTATCCCACTCTCTAGATACCCCTTAGCACGTAAAGGAATATTATCTGGGGGTCCAGCCATGGAGAAGAGTTTAGACACTAGGATAAGATAAGGAACACACCCATTATAAAGAAATCACATTAGGATTCTCTTTTTAAGGTGTTCCTTAAAACACTAGTGCTTAGGAAATCTATTGGAGTCAGAAGCAGTCAATGGTAGCCTAGGGTTAGGGTTAGGCTTAGGGTACGGCTTCGGGTACGGGTTAGGGGAGGGGTTCGGGTACGGCGTAGGGTATGGGTTAGGGTTAGGGTTAGTGTTAGGGTTAGGGCTCGGTTTAGGGTACGGGTTAGGATTAGGGTACGTGTTAGGGTTAGGGTAGGGGTTAGGGTTAGGGTACGCGTTAGGGTTAGGGTAGTTATTAAACCTATCCCACTCTCTAGATACCCCTTAGCACGTAAACGAATATTATTTGGGGGTCCAGCCATGGAGAAGAGTTTAGAAACTAGGATAAGATAAGGAACACATCATTATAAAGAAGTCACATTAGGATTCTCTTTTTAAACACTTCCTTAAAACAGTAGTGCTCAGGAAATCTATTGCAGGCTGAAGCAGTCAAGGGTAGCCTAGGGTTAGGCTTAGGGTGAGGGTTAGGCTTAGGGTTCGGCTTAGGATACAGGTTCGTGGAGGGGTTCGGCTATGGCGTAGGGTATGGGTTAGGGTTTGGGTTATGGGTACTGTTAGGGTTCGGGCTCGGTTTAGGGTACGGGTTAGGATAAGGGTACGTGTTAGGGTTAGGGTAGGGGTTAGGGTTAGGGTACACATTAGGGTTAGGGTAGTTATTAAACCTATCCCACTCTCTAGATACCCCTTAGCACGTAAAGGAATATTATTTGGGGGTCCAGCCATGGAGAAGAGTTTAGACATTAGGATAAGATAAGGAACACACCCATTATAAAGAAATCACATTAGGATTCTCTTTTTAAGCTGTTCCTTAAAACACAAGTGCTTAGGAAATCTATTGGAGGCAGAAGCAGTCAAGGGTAGCCTAGGGTTAGGCTTAGGGTGAGGGTTAGGCTTAGGGTACGGCTTAGGGTACCGGTTCGGGGAGGGGTTCGGGTACGGCGTAGGGTATGTGTTAGGGTTAGGGTTAGGGTTAGGGTTAGGGTTAGGGCTCATTTTAGGGTACGGGTTAGGATTAGGGTACGTGTTAGGGTTAGGGTAGGGGTTAGGGTTAGGGTACGCGTTAGGTTTAGGATAGTTATTAAACCTATCCCACTCTCTAGATACCCCTTAGCACGTAAAGGAATATTATTTGGGGGTCCAGCCATGGAGAAGAGTTTAGACACTAGGATAAGATAAGGTACACACCCATTATAAAGAAATCACATTAGGATTCTCTTTTTAAGCTATTCCTTAAAACACTAGTGCTTAGGAAATCTATTGGAGGCAGAAGCAGTCAAGGGTAGCCTAGTGTTAGGTTTCGGCTTAGGGTTAGGGTTAGCGTACGGCTTAGGGTACGGGTTCAGGGAGGGTATCGGGTACGACGTAGGGTATGGGTTAGGGTTAGGGTTAGTGTTAGGGTTTGGGGTCCGTTTAGGGTACAGGTTAGGTTTAGGGTACGTGTTAGGGTTAGTGTAGGTGTTAGGGTTAGGGTACGCGTTAGAGTTAGGATAGTTATTAAACCTATCCCACTCTCTAGATACCCCTTAGCACGTAAAGGAATATTATCTGGGTGTCCAGCCATGGAGAAGAGTTTAGACACTAGGATAAGATAAGGAACACACCCATTATAAAGAAATCACATTAGGATTCTCTTTTTAAGCTGTTCCTTAAAACACTAGTGCTTAGGAAATCTATTGGAGGCAGAAGCAGTCAAGGGTAGCCTAGGGTTAGGGTTAGGCTTAGGGTTAGGGTTAGCGTACGGCTCAGGGTACGGGTTCGGGGAGGGGTTCGGGTACGGCGTAGGGTATGGGTTAGGGTTAGGGTTAGTTTTAGGGTTAGGGCTCGGTTTAGGGTACGGGTTAGGATTAGGGTACGTGTTAGGGTTAGGGTAGGGGTTAGGGTTAGGGTACGCGTTAGGGTTAGGGTAGTTATTAAACCTATCCCACTCTCTAGATACCCCTTAGCACGTAAAGGAATATTATTTGGGGGTCCAGCCATGGAGAAGAGTTTAGACACTAGGATAAGATAAGGAACACACCCATTATAAAGAAATCACATTAGGATTCTCGTTTTAAGCTGTTCCTTCAAACACTAGTGCTTAGGAAATCTATTGGAGGCAGAAGCAGTCAAGGGTAGCCTAGGGTTAGGGTTATCCTTAGGGTTAGGCTTAGGGTACGGCTTAGGGTACGGGTTCGGGGAGGTGTTCGGGTACGGCGTAGGGTATGGGTTAGGGTTAGGGTTAGGGTTATTGTTAGGGTTAGGGCTCGGGTTAGGGTACGGGTTAGGATTAGGGTACGTGTTAGGGTTAGGGTAGGGGTTAGGGTTAGGGTACGCTTTAGGTTTAGGGTAGTTATTAAACCTATCCCACTCTCTAGATACCCCTTAGCACGTAAAGGAATATTATTTGGGGGTCCAGCCATGGAGAAGAGTTTAGACACTAGGATAAGATAAGGAACACACCCATTATAAAGAAATCACCTTAGGATTCTCTTTTTAAGCTGTTCCTTAAAAAAATAGTGCTTAGGAAATCTATTGGAGGCAGAAGCAGTCAAGGGTAGCCTAGGGTTAGGGTTAGGCTTAGGGTTCGGGTTAGGGTATGGCTTAGGTTACGGGTTCGGGGAGGGGTTCGGGTACATCGTAGGGTATGGGTTAGGGTTAGGGTTAGTGTTAGGGTTAGGGCTCGGTTTAGGGTATGGGTTAGGATTAGGGTAAGTGTTAGGGTTAGGGTTAGTGTTAGGGTTAGGGCTCGGTTTAGGGTATGGGTTAGGATTAGGGTACGTGTTAGGGTTAGGGTAGGGGTTAGGGTTAGGGTACACGTTAGGGTTACGGTAGTTATTAAACCTATCCCACTCTCTAGATACCCCTTAGCACGTAAAGTAATATTATTTGGGGGTCCAGCCATGGAGAAGAGTTTAGACACTAGGATAATATAAGGAACACACCCATTATAAAGAAATCACATTAGGATTCTCGTTTTAAGCTGTTCCTTCAAACACTAGTGCTTAGGAAATCTATTGGAGGCAGAAGCAGTCAAGGGTAGCCTAGGGTTAGGGTTATCCTTAGGGTTAGGCTTAGGGTACGGCTTAGGGTACGGGTTCGGGGAGGGGTTCGGGTACGGCGTAGGGTATGGGTTAGGGTTAGGGTTAGGGTTATTGTTAGGGTTAGGGCTCGGGTTAGGGTACGGGTTAGGATTAGGGTACGTGTTAGGGTTAGGGTAGGGGTTAGGGTTAGGGTACGCTTTAGATTTAGGGTAGTTATTAAACCTATCCCACTCTCTAGATACCCCTTAGCACGTAAAGGAATATTATTTGGGGGTCCAGCCATGGAGAAGAGTTTAGACACTAGGATAAGATAAGGAACACACCCATTATAAAGAAATCACATTAGGATTCTCTTTTTAAGCTGTTACTTAAAACACTAGTGCTTAGGAAATCTATTGGAGGCAGAAGCAGTCAAGGGTAGCCTAGGGTTAGGGTTAGGCTTAGGGTTAGGGTTAGGGTACGGCTTAGGGTACGGGTTCGGGGAGGGCTTCGGGTACGGCGTAGGGTATGGGTTAGGGTTAGGGTTAGTGTTAGGGTTAGGGCTCGGTTTAGGGTATGGGTTAGGATTAGGGTACGTGTTAGGGTTAGGGTAGGGGTTAGGGTTAGGGTACGCGTTAGGGTTACGGTAGTTATTAAACCTATCCCACTCTCTAGATACCCCTTAGCACGTAAAGTAATATTATTTGGGGGTCCAGCCATGGCGAAGAGTTTAGACACTAGGATAATATAAGGAACACACCCATTATAAAGAAATCACATTAGGATTCTCGTTTTAAGCTGTTCCTTCAAACACTAGTGCTTAGGAAATCTATTGGAGGCAGAAGCAGTCAAGGGTAGCCTAGGGTTAGGGTTATCCTTAGGGTTAGGCTTAGGGTACGGCTTAGGGTACGGGTTCGGGGAGGGGTTCAGGTACGGCGTAGGGTATGGGTTAGGGTTAGGGTTACGGTTATTGTTAGGGTTAGGGCTCGGGTTAGGGTACGGGTTAGGATTAGGGTACGTGTTAGGGTTAGGGTAGGGGTTAGGGTTAGGGTACGCTTTAGGTTTAGGGTAGTTATTAAACCTATCCCACTCTCTAGATACCCCTTAGCACGTAAAGGAATACTATTTGGGGGTCCAGCCATGGAGAAGAGTTTAGACACTAGGATAAGATAAGGAACACACCCATTATAAAGAAATCACATTAGGATTCTCTTTTTAAGCTGTTCCTTAAAACACTAGTGCTTAGGAAATCTATTGGAGGCAGAAGCAGTCAAGGGTAGCCTAGGGTTAGGGTTAGGCTTAGGGTTAGGGTTAGGGTACGGCTTAGGGTACGGGTTCGGGGAGGGCTTCGGGTATGGCGTAGGGTATGGGTTAGGGTTAGGGTTAGTTTTAGCTTTAGAGCTCGGTTTAGGGTACGGGTTAGGATTAGGGTACGTGTTAGGGTTAGGGTAGGGGTTAGGGTTAGGGTACGCGTTAGGGTTACGGTAGTTATTAAACCTATCCCACTCTCTAGATACCCCTTAGCACGTAAAGTAATATTATTTGGGGGTCCAGCCATGGAGAAGAGTTTAGACACTAGGATAAGATAAGGAACACACCCATTATAAAGAAATCACCTTAGGATTCTCTTTTTAAGCTGTTCCTTAAAAAAATAGTGCTTAGGAAATCTATTGGAGGCAGAAGCAGTCAAGGGTAGCCTAGGTTTAGGGTTAGGCTTAGGGTTAGGGTTAGGGTATGGCTTAGGGTACGGGTTCGGGGAGGGGTTCGGGTACATCGTAGGGTATGGGTTAGGGTTAGGGTTAGTGTTAGGGTTAGGGCTCGGTTTAGGGTATGGGTTAGGATTAGGGTACGTGTTAGGGTTAGGGTAGGGGTTAGGGTTAGGGTACGCGTTAGGGTTAGGGTAGTTATTAAACCTATCCCACTCTCTAGATACCCCTTATCACGTAAAGGAATATTATTTGGGGGTCCAGCCATGGAGAAGTGTTTAGACACTAGGATAAGATAAGGAACACACCCATTATAAAGAAATCACATTAGGATTCTCTTTTTAAGCTGTTCCTTAAAACACTAGTGCTTAGGAAGTCTATTGTAGGCAGAAGCAGTAAAGGGTAGCCTAGGGTTAGGGTTACGCTTAGGGTTAGGCTTAGGGTACGGCTTAGGGTACGGGTTCGGGGAGGGGTTCGGGTATGGCGTAGGGTATGGGTTAGGGTTAGGGTTAGGGTTAGTGTTAGGGTTAGTGCTCGGTTTAGGGTACAGGTTAGGATTAGGGTACATGTTAGGGTTAGGGTAGGGTTTAGGGTTAGGGTACGCATTAGGGTTAGGGTAGTTATTAAACGTATCCCACTCTCTAGATACCCCTTAGCACGTAAAGGAATATTATTTGGGGGTCCAGCCATGGAGAAGTGTTTAGACACTAGGATAAGATAAGGAACACACCCATTATAAAGAAATGACATTAGGATTCTCTTTTTAAGCTGTTCCTTAAAACACTAGTGCTTAGGAAATCTACTGGAGGCAGAAGCAGTCAAGGGTAGCTTAGGGTTAGGGTTAGGCTTAGGGTTAGGCTTAGGGTACGGCTTAGGGTAAGGGTTCGGGGAGGGTATCGGGTACGGCGTAGGGTATGGGTTAGGGTTAGGGTTAGGGTTAGTGTTAGGGTTTGGGGTCCGTTTAGGGTACAGTTTAGGATAAGGGTACGTGTTAGGGTTAGGGTAGGTGTTAGGGTTAGGGTACGCGTTCGAGTTAGGATAGTTATTAAACCTATCCCACTCTCTAGATACCCCTTAGCACGTAAAGGAATATTATCTGGGGGTCCAGCCATGGAGAAGAGTTTAGACACTAGGATAAGATAAGGAACACACCCATTATAAAGAAATCACATTAGGATTCTCTTTTTAAGGTGTTCCTTAAAACACTAGTGCTTAGGAAATCTATTGGAGTCAAAAGCAGTCAATGGTAGCCTAGGGTTAGGGTTAGGCTTAGGGTACGGCTTCGGGTACGGGTTAGGGGAGGGGTTCGGGTACGGCGTAGGGTATGGGTTAGGGTTAGGGTTAGTGTTAGGGTTAGGGCTCGGTTTAGGGTACGGGTTAGGATTAGGGTACGTGTTAGGGTTAGGGTAGGGGTTAGGGTTAGGGTACGCGTTAGGGTTAGGGTAGTTATTAAACCTATCCCACTCTCTAGATACCCCTTAGCACGTAAACGAATATTATTTGGGGGTCCAGCCATGGAGAAGAGTTTAGAAACTAGGATAAGATAAGGAACACATCATTATAAAGAAGTCACATTAGGATTCTCTTTTTAACCACTTCCTTAAAACAGTAGTGCTCAGGAAATCTATTGCAGGCTGAAGCAGTCAAGGGTAGCCTAGGGTTAGGCTTAGGGTGAGGGTTAGGCTTAGGGTTCGGCTTAGGATACAGGTTCGTGGAGGGGTTCGGCTATGGCGTAGGGTATGGGTTAGGGTTTGGGTTATGGGTACTGTTAGGGTTCGGGCTCGGTTTAGGGTACGGGTTAGGATAAGGGTACGTGTTAGGGTTAGGGTAGGGGTTAGGGTTAGGGTACGCATTAGGGTTAGGGTAGTTATTAAACCTATCCCACTCTCTAGATACCCCTTAGCACGTAAAGGAATATTATTTGGGGGTCCAGCCATGGAGAAGAGTTTAGACATTAGGATAAGATAAGGAACACACCCATTATAAAGAAATCACATTAGGATTCTCTTTTTAAGCTGTTCCTTAAAACACAAGTGCTTAGGAAATCTATTGGAGGAAGAAGCAGTCAAGGGTAGCCTAGGGTTAGGCTTAGGGTGAGGGTTAGGCTTAGGGTACGGCTTAGGGTACGGGTTCAGGGAGGGGTTCGGGTACGGCGTAGGGTATGGGTTAGGGTTAGGGTTAGTGTTAGGGTTTGGGGTCCGTTTAGGGTACGGGTTAGGATTAGGGTACGTGTTAGGGTTAGGGTAGGGGTTAGGGTTAGGGTACGCGTTAGAGTTAGGATAGTTATTAAACCTATCCCACTCTCTAGATACCCCTTAGCACGTAAAGGAATATTATCTGGGTGTCCAGCCATGGAGAAGAGTTTAGACACTAGGATAAGATAAGGAATACACCCATTATAAAGAAATCACATTAGGATTCTCTTTTTAAGCTGTTCCTTAAAACACTAGTGCTTAGGAAATCTATTGGAGGCAGAAGCAGTCAAGGGTAGCCTAGGGTTAGGTTTAGGCTTAGGGTTAGGGTTAGCGTACGGCTCAGGGTACGGGTTCGGGGAGGGGTTCGGGTACGGCGTAGGGTATGGGTTAGGGTTAGGGTTAGTGTTAGGGTTAGGGCTCGGTTTAGGGTATGGGTTAAGATTAGGGTATGTGTTAGGGTTAGGGTAGGTGTTAGGGTTAGGGTTAGTTTTAGGGTTAGGGCTCGGTTTAGGGTACGGGTTAGGATTAGGGTACGTGTTAGGGTTAGGGTAGGGGTTAGGGTTAGGGTACGCGTTAGGGTTAGGGTAGTTATTAAACCTATCCCACTCTCTAGATACCCCTTAGCACGTAAAGGAATATTATTTGGGGGTCCAGCCATGGAGACGAGTTTAGACACTAGGATAAGATAAGGAACACACCCATTATAAAGAAATCACATTAGGATTCTCTTTTTAAGCTGTTCCTTAAAACACTAGTGCTTAGGAAATCTATTGTAGGCAGAAGCAGTAAAGGGTAGCCTAGGTTTAGGGTTAGGCTTAGGGTTAGGCTTAGGGTATGGCTTAGGGTACGGGTTCGGGGAGGGGTTCGGGTACATCGTAGGGTATGGGTTAGGGTTAGGGTTAGTGTTAGGGTTAGGGCTCGGTTTAGGGTATGGGTTAGGATTAGGGTACGTGTTAGGGTTAGGGTAGGGGTTAGGGTTAGGGTACGCGTTAGGGTTAGGGTAGTTATTAAACCTATCCCACTCTCTAGATACCCCTTAGCACGTAAAGGAATATTATTTGGGGGTCCAGCCATGGAGAAGTGTTTAGACACTAGGATAAGATAAGGAACACACCCATTATAAAGAAATCACATTAGGATTCTCTTTTTAAGCTGTTCCTTAAAACACTAGTGCTTAGGAAGTCTATTGTAGGCAGAAGCAGTAAAGGGTAGCCTAGGGTTAGGGTTACGCTTAGGGTTAGGCTTAGGGTACGGCTTAGGGTACGGGTTCGGGGAGGGGTTCGGGTATGGCGTAGGGTATGGGTTAGGGTTAGGGTTAGGGTTAGTGTTAGGGTTAGTGCTCGGTTTAGGGTACAGGTTAGGATTAGGGTACATGTTAGGGTTAGGGTAGGGTTTAGGGTTAGGGTACGCATTAGGGTTAGGGTAGTTATTAAACGTATCCCACTCTCTAGATACCCCTTAGCACGTAAAGGAATATTATTTGGGGGTCCAGCCATGGAGAAGTGTTTAGACACTAGGATAAGATAAGGAACACACCCATTATAAAGAAATGACATTAGGATTCTCTTTTTAAGCTGTTCCTTAAAACACTAGTGCTTAGGAAATCTACTGGAGGCAGAAGCAGTCAAGGGTAGCTTAGGGTTAGGGTTAGGCTTAGGGTTAGGCTTAGGGTACGGCTTAGGGTAAGGGTTCGGGGAGGGTATCAGGTACGGCGTAGGGTATGGGTTAGGGTTAGGGTTAGGGTTAGTGTTAGGGTTTGGGGTCCGTTTAGGGTACAGTTTAGGATAAGGGTACGTGTTAGGGTTAGGGTAGGTGTTAGGGTTAGGGTACGCGTTAGAGTTAGGATAGTTATTAAACCTATCCCACTCTCTAGATACCCCTTAGCACGTAAAGGAATATTATCTGGGGGTCCAGCCATGGAGAAGAGTTTAGACACTAGGATAAGATAAGGAACACACCCATTATAAAGAAATCACATTAGGATTCTCTTTTTAAGGTGTTCCTTAAAACACTAGTGCTTAGGAAATCTATTGGAGTCAAAAGCAGTCAATGGTAGCCTAGGGTTAGGGTTAGGCTTAGGGTACGGCTTCGGGTACGGGTTAGGGGAGGGGTTCTGGTACGGCGTAGGGTATGGGTTAGGGTTAGGGTTAGTGTTAGGGTTAGGGCTCGGTTTAGGGTACGGGTTAGGATTAGGGTACGTGTTAGGGTTAGGGTAGGGGTTAGGGTTAGGGTACGCGTTAGGGTTAGGGTAGTTATTAAACCTATCCCACTCTCTAGATACCCCTTAGCACGTAAACGAATATTATTTGGGGGTCCAGCCATGGAGAAGAGTTTAGAAACTAGGATAAGATAAGGAACACATCATTATAAAGAAGTCACATTAGGATTCTCTTTTTAACCACTTCCTTAAAACAGTAGTGCTCAGGAAATCTATTGCAGGCTGAAGCAGTCAAGGGTAGCCTAGGGTTAGGCTTAGGGTGAGGGTTAGGCTTAGGGTTCGGCTTAGGATACAGGTTCGTGGAGGGGTTCGGCTATGGCGTAGGGTATGGGTTAGGGTTTGGGTTATGGGTACGGTTAGGGTTCGGGCTCGGTTTAGGGTACGGGTTAGGATAAGGGTACGTGTTAGGGTTAGGGTAGGGGTTAGGGTTAGGGTACGCATTAGGGTTAGGGTAGTTATTAAACCTATCCCACTCTCTAGATACCCCTTAGCACGTAAAGGAATATTATTTGGGGGTCCAGCCATGGAGAAGAGTTTAGACATTAGGATAAGATAAGGAACACACCCATTATAAAGAAATCACATTAGGATTCTCTTTTTAAGCTGTTCCTTAAAACACAAGTGCTTAGGAAATCTATTGGAGGCAGAAGCAGTCAAGGGTAGCCTAGGGTTAGGCTTAGGGTGAGGGTTAGGCTTAGGGTACGGCTTAGGGTACGGGTTCAGGGAGGGGTTCGGGTACAGCGTAGGGTATGGGTTAGGGTTAGGGTTAGTGTTAGGGTTTGGGGTCCGTTTAGGGTACGGGTTAGGATTAGGGTACGTGTTAGGGTAGGGGTTAGGGTTAGGGTACGCGTTAGAGTTAGGATAGTTATTAAACCTATCCCACTCTCTAGATACCCCTTAGCACGTAAAGGAATATTATCTGGGTGTCCAGCCATGGAGAAGAGTTTAGACACTAGGATAAGATAAGGAATACACCCATTATAAAGAAATCACATTAGGATTCTCTTTTTAAGCTGTTCCTTAAAACACTAGTGCTTAGGAAATCTATTGGAGGCAGAAGCAGTCAAGGGTAGCCTAGGGTTAGGTTTAGGCTTAGGGTTAGGGTTAGCGTACGGCTCAGGGTACGGGTTCGGGGAGGGGTTCGGGTACGGCGTAGGGTATGGGTTAGGGTTAGGGCTAGGGTTAGTGTTAGGGTTTGGGGTCCGTTTAGGGTACAGGTTAGGTTTAGGGTACGTGTTAGGGTTAGTGTAGGTGTTAGGGTTAGGGTACGTGTTAGAGTTAGGATAGTTATTAAACCTATCCCACTCTCTAGATACCCCTTAGCACGTAAAGGAATATTATCTGGGTGTCCAGCCATGGAGAAGAGTTTAGACACTAGGATAAGATAAGGAACACACCCATTATAAAGAAATCACATTAGGATTCTCTTTTTAACCTCTTCCTTAAAACACTAGTGCTTAGGAAATCTATTGCAGGCTGAAGCAGTCAAGGGTAGCCTAGGGTTAGGCTTAGGGTGAGGGTTAGGCTTAGGGTACGGCTTAGGATACGGGTTCGGGGAGGGGTTCGGGTATGGCATAGGGTATGGGTTAGGGTTAGGGTTAGGGGTACTGTTAGGGTTCGGGCTCGGTTTAGGGTATGGGTTAGGATTAGGGTACGTGTTAGGGATAGGGTAGGGGTTAGGGTTAGGGTACGCGTTAGGGTTAGGGTAGTTATTAAACCTATCCCACTCTCTAGATGCCCCTTAGCACGTAAAGGAATATTATTTGGGCGTCCAGCCATGGAGAAGAGTTTAGACACTAGGATAAGATAAGGAACACACCCATTATAAAGAAATCACATTAGGATTCTCTTTATAAGCTGTTCCTTAAAACACAAGTGCTTAGGAAATCTATTGGAGGCAGAAGAAGTCAAGGGTAGCCTAGGGTTAGGCTTAGGGTGAGGGTTAGGCTTAGGGTACGGCTTAGGGTATGGGTTCGGGGAGGGTTTCGGGTACGGCGTAGGGTATGGGTTAGGGTGAGGGTTAGGGTTAGGGTTAGGGCTCGGTTTAGGGTACGGGTTAGGATTAGGGTACGTGTTAGGGTTAGGGTAGGGGTTAGGGTTAGGGTACGCGTTTGGGTTAGGGTAGTTATTAAACCTATCCCACTCTCTAGATACCCCTTAGCACGTAAAGGAATATTATTTGGGGGTCCAACCATGGAGAAGAGTTTAGACACTAGGATAAGATAAGGAACACACCCATTATAAAGAAATCACCTTAGGATTCTCTTTTTAAGCTTTTCCTTAAAATAATAGTGCTTAGGAAATCTATTGCAGGCTGAAGCAGTCAAGGGTAGCCTAGGGTTAGGGTTAGGCTTAGGGTTAGGGTTAGGGTATGGCTTAGGTTACGGGTTCGGGGAGGGGTTCGGGCACATCGTAGGGAAAGGGTTAGGGTTAGGGTTAGGGTTAGTGTTAGGGTTAGGGCTCGGTTTAGGGTACGGGTTAGGATTAGGGTACGTGTTAGGGTTAGGGTAGGGGTTAGGGTTAGAGTATGCATTAGGGTTAGTGTAGTTATTAAACCTATCCCAATCTCTAGATACCCCTTAGCACGTAAAGGAATATTATTTGGGGGTCCAGCCATGGAGAAGAGTTTAGACACTAGGATAAGATAAGGAACACACCCATTATAAAGAAATCGCATTAGGATTCTCTTTTTAAGCCGTTCCTTAAAACAATAGTGCTTAGGAAATCTATTGGAGGCAGAAGCAGTCAAGGGTAGCCTAGGGTTAGGGTGAGGCTTAGGGTTAGGCTTAGGGTACGGCTTAGGGTACGGGTTCGGGGAGGGGTTCGGGTACGGCGTAGGGTATGGGTTAGGGTTAGGGTTAGGGTTATTGTTAGGGTTAGGGCTCGGTTTAGGGTACGGGTTAGGATTAGGGTACGTGTTAGGGTTAGGGTAGGGGTTAGGGTTAGGGTATGCGTTAGGGTTAGCGTAGTTATTAAACCTATCCCACTCTCTAGATACCCCTTAGCACGTAAAGGAATATTATTTGGGGGTCCAGCCATGGAGAAGAGTTTAGACACTAGGATAAGATAAGGAACACACCCATTATAAAGAAATCACCTTAGGATTCTCTTTTTAAGCTGTTCCTTAAAAAAATAGTGCTTAGGAAATCTATTGGAGGCAGAAGCAGTCAAGGGTAGCCTAGGTTTAGGGTTAGGCTTAGGGTTAGGGTTAGGGTATGGCTTAGGGTACGGGTTCGGGGAGGGGTTCGGGTACATCGTAGGGTATGGGTTAGGGTTAGGGTTAGTGTTAGGGTTAGGGCTCGGTTTAGGGTATGGGTTAGGATTAGGGTACGTGTTAGGGTTAGGGTAGGGGTTAGGGTTAGGGTACGCGTTAGGGTTAGGGTAGTTATTAAACCTATCCCACTCTCTAGATACCCCTTAGCACGTAAAGGAATATTATTTGGGGGTCCAGCCATGGAGAAGTGTTTAGACACTAGGATAAGATAAGGAACACACCCATTATAAAGAAATCACATTAGGATTCTCTTTTTAAGCTGTTCCTTAAAACACTAGTGCTTAGGAAGTCTATTGTAGGCAGAAGCAGTAAAGGGTAGCCTAGGGTTAGGGTTACGCTTAGGTTAGGCTTAGGGTACGGCTTAGGGTACGGGTTCGGGGAGGGGTTCGGGTATGGCGTAGGGTATGGGTTAGGGTTAGGGTTAGGGTTAGTGTTAGGGTTAGTGCTCGGTTTAGGGTACAGGTTAGGATTAGGGTACATGTTAGGGTTAGGGTAGGGTTTAGGGTTAGGGTACGCATTAGGGTTAGGGTAGTTATTAAACGTATCCCACTCTCTAGATACCCCTTAGCACGTAAAGGAATATTATTTGGGGGTCCAGCCATGGAGAAGTGTTTAGACACTAGGATAAGATAAGGAACACACCCATTATAAAGAAATGACATTAGGATTCTCTTTTTAAGCTGTTCCTTAAAACACTAGTGCTTAGGAAATCTACTGGAGGCAGAAGCAGTCAAGGGTAGCTTAGGGTTAGGGTTAGGCTTAGGGTTAGGCTTAGGGTACGGCTTAGGGTAAGGGTTCGGGGAGGGTATCGGGTACGGCGTAGGGTATGGGTTAGGGTTAGGGTTAGGGTTAGTGTTAGGGTTTGGGGTCCGTTTAGGGTACAGTTTAGGATAAGGGTACGTGTTAGGGTTAGGGTAGGGTGTTAGGGTTAGGGTACGCGTTCGAGTTAGGATAGTTATTAAACCTATCCCACTCTCTAGATACCCCTTAGCACGTAAAGGAATATTATCTGGGGGTCCAGCCATGGAGAAGAGTTTAGACACTAGGATAAGATAAGGAACACACCCATTATAAAGAAATCACATTAGGATTCTCTTTTTAAGGTGTTCCTTAAAACACTAGTGCTTAGGAAATCTATTGGAGTCAAAAGCAGTCAATGGTAGCCTAGGGTTAGGGTTAGGCTTAGGGTACGGCTTCGGGTACGGGTTAGGGGAGGGGTTCGGGTACGGCGTAGGGTATGGGTTAGGGTTAGGGTTAGTGTTAGGGTTAGGGCTCGGTTTAGGGTACGGGTTAGGATTAGGGTACGTGTTAGGGTTAGGGTAGGGGTTAGGGTTAGGGTACGCGTTAGGGTTAGGGTAGTTATTAAACCTATCCCACTCTCTAGATACCCCTTAGCACGTAAACGAATATTATTTGGGGGTCCAGCCATGGAGAAGAGTTTAGAAACTAGGATAAGATAAGGAACACATCATTATAAAGAAGTCACATTAGGATTCTCTTTTTAACCACTTCCTTAAAACAGTAGTGCTCAGGAAATCTATTGCAGGCTGAAGCAGTCAAGGGTAGCCTAGGGTTAGGCTTAGGGTGAGGGTTAGGCTTAGGGTTCGGCTTAGGATACAGGTTCGTGGAGGGGTTCGGCTATGGCGTAGGGTATGGGTTAGGGTTTGGGTTATGGGTACTGTTAGGGTTCGGGCTCGGTTTAGGGTACGGGTTAGGATAAGGGTACGTGTTAGGGTTAGGGTAGGGGTTAGGGTTAGGGTACGCATTAGGGTTAGGGTAGTTATTAAACCTATCCCACTCTCTAGATACCCCTTAGCACGTAAAGGAATATTATTTGGGGGTCCAGCCATGGAGAAGAGTTTAGACATTAGGATAAGATAAGGAACACACCCATTATAAAGAAATCACATTAGGATTCTCTTTTTAAGCTGTTCCTTAAAACACAAGTGCTTAGGAAATCTATTGGAGGCAGAAGCAGTCAAGGGTAGCGTAGGTTTAGGCTTAGGGTGAGGGTTAGGCTTAGGGTACGGCTTAGGGTACGGGTTCAGGGAGGGGTTCGGGTACAGCGTAGGGTATGGGTTAGGGTTAGGGTTAGTGTTAGGGTTTGGGGTCCGTTTAGGGTACGGGTTAGGATTAGGGTACGTGTTAGGGTTAGGGTAGGGGTTAGGGTTAGGGTACGCGTTAGAGTTAGGATAGTTATTAAACCTATCCCACTCTCTAGATACCCCTTAGCACGTAAAGGAATATTATCTGGGTGTCCAGCCATGGAGAAGAGTTTAGACACTAGGATAAGATAAGGAATACACCCATTATAAAGAAATCACATTAGGATTCTCTTTTTAAGCTGTTCCTTAAAACACTAGTGCTTAGGAAATCTATTGGAGGCAGAAGCAGTCAAGGGTAGCCTAGGGTTAGGTTTAGGCTTAGGGTTAGGGTTAGCGTACGGCTCAGGGTACGGGTTCGGGGAGGGGTTCGGGTACGGCGTAGGGTATGGGTTAGGGTTAGGGTTAGTGTTAGGGTTAGGGCTCGGTTTAGGGTATGGGTTAAGATTAGGGTATGTGTTAGGGTTAGGGTAGGTGTTAGGGTTAGGGTTAGTTTTAGGGTTAGGGCTCGGTTTAGGGTACGGGTTAGGATTAGGGTACGTGTTAGGGTTAGGGTAGGGGTTAGGGTTAGGGTACGCGTTAGGGTTAGGGTAGTTATTAAACCTATCCCACTCTCTAGATACCCCTTAGCACGTAAAGGAATATTATTTGGGGGTCCAGCCATGGAGAAGAGTTTAGACACTAGGATAAGATAAGGAACACACCCATTATAAAGAAATCACATTAGGATTCTCTTTTTAAGCTGTTCCTTAAAACACTAGTGCTTAGGAAATCTATTGTAGGCAGAAGCAGTAAAGGGTAGCCTAGGTTTAGGGTTAGGCTTAGGGTTAGGCTTAGGGTACGGCTTAGGGTACGGTTTCGGGGAGGGGTTCGGGTATGGCGTAGGGTATGGGTTAGGGTTAGGGTTAGGGTTAGGGTTAGTGTTAGGGTTAGGGCTCGGTTTAGGGTACGGGTTAGGATTAGGTTACGTGTTAGGGTTAGGGTAGGGGTTAGGGTTAGGGTACGCGTTAGGGTTAGGGTAGTTATTAAACCTATCCCACTCTCTAGATACCCCTTAGCACGTAAAGGAATATTATTTGGGTCCAACCATGGAGAAGAGTTTAGACACTAGGATAAGATAAGGAACACACCCATTATAAAGAAATCACCTTAGGATTCTCTTTTTAAGCTGTTCCTTAAAATAATAGTGCTTAGGAAATCTATTGGAGTCAGAAGCAGTCAAGGGTAGCCTAGGGTTAGGGTTAGGCTTAGGGTACGGCTTCGGGTATGGGTTAGAGGAGGGGTTCGGGTACGGCGTAGGGTATGGGTTAGGGTTAGGTTTATTGTTAGGGTTAGGGCTCGGTTTAGGGTACGGGTTAGGATTAGGGTACGTGTTAGGGTTAGGGTAGGGGTTAGGGTTAGGGTACGCGTTAGGGTTAGGGTAGTTATTAAACCTATCCCACTCTCTAGATACCCCTTAGCACGTAAACGAATATTATTTGGGGGTCCAGCCATGGAGAAGAGTTTAGAAACTAGGATAAGATAAGGAACACACCCATTATAAAGAAGTCACATTAGGATTCTCTTTTTAACCACTTCCTTAAAACAGTAGTGCTCAGGAAATCTATTGCAGGCTGAAGCAGTCAAGTGTAGCCTAGGGTTAGGCTTAGGGTGAGGGTTAGGCTTAGGGTTCGGCTTAGGATACAGGTTCGTGGAGGGGTTCGGCTATGGCGTAGGGTATGGGTTAGGGTTTGGGTTATGGGTACTGTTAGGGTTCGGGCTCGGTTTAGGGTACGGGTTAGGATAAGGGTACGTGTTAGGGTTAGGGTAGGGGTTAGGGTTAGGGTACGCATTAGGGTTAGGGTAGTTATTAAACCTATCCCACTCTCTAGATACCCCTTAGCACGTAAAGGAATATTATTTGGGGGTCCAGCCATGGAGAAGAGTTTAGACACTAGGATAAGATAAGGAACACACCCATTATAAAGAAATCACATTAGGATTCTCTTTTTAAGCTGTTCCTTAAAACACAAGTGCTTAGGAAATCTATTGGAGGCAGAAGCAGTCAAGGGTAGCCTAGGGTTAGGCTTAGGGTGAGGGTTAGGCTTAGGGTACGGCTTAGGGTACCGGTTCGGGGAGGGGTTCGGGCACGGCGTAGGGTATGGGTTAGGGTTAGGGTTAGGGTTAGGGTTAGGTTTAGGGCTCATTTTAGGGTACGGGTTAGGATTAGGGTACGTGTTAGGGTTAGGGTAGGGGTTAGGGTTAGGGTACGCGTTAGGTTTAGGATAGTTATTAAACCTATCCCACTCTCTAGATACCCCTTAGCACGTAAAGGAATATTATTTGGGGGTCCAGCCATGGAGAAGAGTTTAGACACTAGGATAAGATAAGGTACATACCCATTATAAAGAAATCACATTACGATTCTCTTTTTAAGCTATTCCTTAAAACACTAGTGCTTAGGAAATCTATTGAAGGCAGAAGCAGTCAAGGGCAGCCTAGTGTTAGGGTTCGGCTTAGGGTTAGGGTTAGGGTACGGCTTAGGGTACGGGTTCGGGGAGGGTATCGGGTACGGCGTAGGGTATGGGTTAGGGTTAGGGTTAGTGTTAGGGTTAGGGCTCGGTTTAGGGTATGGGTTAGGATTAGGGTACGTGTTAGGGTTAGGGTAGGGGTTAGGGTTAGGGTACGCGTTAGGGTTACGGTAGTTATTAAACCTATCCCACTCTCTAGATACCCCTTAGCACGTAAAGGAATATTATTTGGGGGTCTAGCCATGGCGAAGAGTTTAGACACTAGGATAATATAAGGAACACACCCATTATAAAGAAATCACATTAGGATTCTCGTTTTAAGCTGTTCCTTCAAACACTAGTGCTTAGGAAATCTATTGGAGGCAGAAGCAGTCAAGGGTAGCCTAGGGTTAGGGTTATCCTTAGGGTTAGGCTTAGGGTACGGCTTAGGGTACGGGTTCGGGGAGGGGTTCGGGTACGGCGTAGGGTATGGGTTAGGGTTAGGGTTAGGGTTATTGTTAGGGTTAGGGCTCGGGTTAGGGTACGGGTTAGGATTAGGGTACGTGTTAGGGTTAGGGTAGGGGTTAGGGTTAGGGTACGCTTTAGGTTTAGGGTAGTTATTAAACCTATCCCACTCTCTAGATACCCCTTAGCACGTAAAGGAATATTATTTGGGGGTCCAGCCATGGAGAAGAGTTTAGACACTAGGATAATATAAGGAACACACCCATTATAAAGAAATCACATTAGGATTCTCGTTTTAAGCTGTTCCTTCAAACACTAGTGCTTAGGAAATCTATTGGAGGCAGAAGCAGTCAAGGGTAGCCTAGGGTTAGGGTTATCCTTAGGGTTAGGCTTAGGGTACGGCTTAGGGTACGGGTTCGGGGAGGGGTTCGGGTACGGCGTAGGGTATGGGTTAGGGTTAGGGTTAGGGTTATTGTTAGGGTTAGGGCTCGGGTTAGGGTACGGGTTAGGATTAGGGTACGTGTTAGGGTTAGGGTAGGGGTTAGGGTTAGGGTACGCTTTAGGTTTAGGGTAGTTATTAAACCTATCCCACTCTCTAGATACCCCTTAGCACGTAAAGGAATACTATTTGGGGGTCCAGCCATGGAGAAGAGTTTAGACACTAGGATAAGATAAGGAACACACCCATTATAAAGAAATCACATTAGGATTCTCTTTTTAAGCTGTTCCTTAAAACACTAGTGCTTAGGAAATCTATTGGAGGCAGAAGCAGTCAAGGGTAGCCTAGGGTTAGGGTTAGGCTTAGGGTTAGGGTTAGGGTACGGCTTAGGGTACGGGTTCGGGGAGGGCTTCGGGTATGGCGTAGGGTATGGGTTAGGGTTAGGGTTAGTTTTAGCTTTAGAGCTCGGTTTAGGGTACGGTTTAGGATTAGGGTACGTGTTAGGGTTAGGGTAGGGGTTAGGGTTAGGGTACGCGTTAGGGTTAGGGTAGTTATTAAACCTATCCCACTCTCTAGATACCCCTTAGCACGTAAAGGAATATTATTTGGGGGTCCAGCCATGGAGACGAGTTTAGACACTAGGATAAGATAAGGAACACACCCATTATAAAGAAATCACCTTAGGATTCTCTTTTTAAGCTGTTCCTTAAAAAAATAGTGCTTAGGAAATCTATTGGAGGCAGAAGCAGTCAAGGGTAGCCTAGGTTTAGGGTTAGGCTTAGGGTTAGGGTTAGGGTATGGCTTAGGGTACGGGTTCGGGGAGGGGTTCGGGTACATCGTAGGGTATGGGTTAGGGTTAGGGTTAGTGTTAGGGTTAGGGCTCGGTTTAGGGTATGGGTTAGGATTAGGGTACGTGTTAGGGTTAGGGTAGGGGTTAGGGTTAGGGTACGCGTTAGGGTTAGGGTAGTTATTAAACCTATCCCACTCTCTAGATACCCCTTATCACGTAAAGGAATATTATTTGGGGGTCCAGCCATGGAGAAGTGTTTAGACACTAGGATAAGATAAGGAACACACCCATTATAAAGAAATCACATTAGGATTCTCTTTTTAAGCTGTTCCTTAAAACACTAGTGCTTAGGAAGTCTATTGTAGGCAGAAGCAGTAAAGGGTAGCCTAGGGTTAGGGTTACGCTTAGGGTTAGGCTTAGGGTACGGCTTTGGGTACGGGTTCGGGGAGGGGTTCGGGTATGGCGTAGGGTATGGGTTAGGGTTAGGGTTAGGGTTAGTGTTAGGGTTAGTGCTCGGTTTAGGGTACAGGTTAGGATTAGGGTACATGTTAGGGTTAGGGTAGGGTTTAGGGTTAGGGTACGCATTAGGGTTAGGGTAGTTATTAAACGTATCCCACTCTCTAGATACCCCTTAGCACGTAAAGGAATATTATTTGGGGGTCCAGCCATGGAGAAGTGTTTAGACACTAGGATAAGATAAGGAACACACCCATTATAAAGAAATGACATTAGGATTCTCTTTTTTAAGCTGTTCCTTAAAACACTAGTGCTTAGGAAATCTACTGGAGGCAGAAGCAGTCAAGGGTAGCTTAGGGTTAGGGTTAGGCTTAGGGTTAGGCTTAGGGTACGGCTTAGGGTAAGGGTTCGGGGAGGGTATCGGGTACGGCGTAGGGTATGGGTTAGGGTTAGGGTTAGGGTTAGTGTTAGGGTTTGGGGTCCGTTTAGGGTACAGTTTAGGATAAGGGTACGTGTTAGGGTTAGGGTAGGTGTTAGGGTTAGGGTACGCGTTCGAGTTAGGATAGTTATTAAACCTATCCCACTCTCTAGATACCCCTTAGCACGTAAAGGAATATTATCTGGGGGTCCAGCCATGGAGAAGAGTTTAGACACTAGGATAAGATAAGGAACACACCCATTATAAAGAAATCACATTAGGATTCTCTTTTTAAGGTGTTCCTTAAAACACTAGTGCTTAGGAAATCTATTGGAGTCAAAAGCAGTCAATGGTAGCCTAGGGTTAGGGTTAGGCTTAGGGTACGGCTTCGGGTACGGGTTAGGGGAGGGGTTCGGGTACGGCGTAGGGTATGGGTTAGGGTTAGGGTTAGTGTTAGGGTTAGGGGCTCGGTTTAGGGTACGGGTTAGGATTAGGGTACGTGTTAGGGTTAGGGTAGGGGTTAGGGTTAGGGTACGCGTTAGGGTTAGGGTAGTTATTAAACCTATCCCACTCTCTAGATACCCCTTAGCACGTAAACGAATATTATTTGGGGGTCCAGCCATGGAGAAGAGTTTTAGAAACTAGGATAAGATAAGGAACACATTATAAAGAAGTCACATTAGGATTCTCTTTTTAACCACTTCCTTAAAACAGTAGTGCTCAGGAAATCTATTGCAGGCTGAAGCAGTCAAGGGTAGCCTAGGGTTAGGCTTAGGGTGAGGGTTAGGCTTAGGGTTCGGCTTAGGATACAGGTTCGTGGAGGGGTTCGGCTATGGCGTAGGGTATGGGTTAGGGTTTGGGTTATGGGTACTGTTAGGGTTCGGGCTCGGTTTAGGGTACGGGTTAGGATAAGGGTACGTGTTAGGGTTAGGGTAGGGGTTAGGGTTAGGGTACGCATTAGGGTTAGGGTAGTTATTAAACCTATCCCACTCTCTAGATACCCCTTAGCACGTAAAGGAATATTATTTGGGGGTCCAGCCATGGAGAAGAGTTTAGACATTAGGATAAGATAAGGAACACACCCATTATAAAGAAATCACATTAGGATTCTCTTTTTAAGCTGTTCCTTAAAACACAAGTGCTTAGGAAATCTATTGGAGGCAGAAGCAGTCAAGGGTAGCCTAGGGTTAGGCTTAGGGTGAGGGTTAGGCTTAGGGTACGGCTTAGGGTACGGGTTCAGGGAGGGGTTCGGGTACAGCGTAGGGTATGGGTTAGGGTTAGGGTTAGTGTTAGGGTTTGGGGTCCGTTTAGGGTACGGGTTAGGATTAGGGTACGTGTTAGGGTTAGGGTAGGGGTTAGGGTTAGGGTACGCGTTAGAGTTAGGATAGTTATTAAACCTATCCCACTCTCTAGATACCCCTTATCACGTAAAGGAATATTATTTGGGGGTCCAGCCATGGAGAAGTGTTTAGACACTAGGATAAGATAAGGAACACACCCATTATAAAGAAATCACATTAGGATTCTCTTTTTAAGCTGTTCCTTAAAACACTAGTGCTTAGGAAGTCTATTGTAGGCAGAAGCAGTAAAGGGTAGCCTAGGGTTAGGGTTACGCTTAGGGTTAGGCTTAGGGTACGGCTTAGGGTACGGGTTCGGGGAGGGGTTCGGGTATGGCGTAGGGTATGGGTTAGGGTTAGGGTTAGGGTTAGTGTTAGGGTTAGTGCTCGGTTTAGGGTACAGGTTAGGATTAGGGTACATGTTAGGGTTAGGGTAGGGTTTAGGGTTAGGGTACGCATTAGGGTTAGGGTAGTTATTAAACGTATCCCACTCTCTAGATACCCCTTAGCACGTAAAGGAATATTATTTGGGGGTCCAGCCATGGAGAAGTGTTTAGACACTAGGATAAGATAAGGAACACACCCATTATAAAGAAATGACATTAGGATTCTCTTTTTAAGCTGTTCCTTAAAACACTAGTGCTTAGGAAATCTACTGGAGGCAGAAGCAGTCAAGGGTAGCTTAGGGTTAGGGTTAGGCTTAGGGTTAGGCTTAGGGTACGGCTTAGGGTAAGGGTTCGGGGAGGGTATCGGGTACGGCGTAGGGTATGGGTTAGGGTTAGGGTTAGGGTTAGTGTTAGGGTTTGGGGTCCGTTTAGGGTACAGTTTAGGATAAGGGTACGTGTTAGGGTTAGGGTAGGTGTTAGGGTTAGGGTACGCGTTCGAGTTAGGATAGTTATTAAACCTATCCCACTCTCTAGATACCCCTTAGCACGTAAAGGAATATTATCTGGGGGTCCAGCCATGGAGAAGAGTTTAGACACTAGGATAAGATAAGGAACACACCCATTATAAAGAAATCACATTAGGATTCTCTTTTTAAGGTGTTCCTTAAAACACTAGTGCTTAGGAAATCTATTGGAGTCAAAAGCAGTCAATGGTAGCCTAGGGTTAGGGTTAGGCTTAGGGTACGGCTTCGGGTACGGGTTAGGGGAGGGGTTCGGGTACGGCGTAGGGTATGGGTTAGGGTTAGGGTTAGTGTTAGGGTTAGGGCTCGGTTTAGGGTACGGGTTAGGATTAGGGTACGTGTTAGGGTTAGGGTAGGGGTTAGGGTTAGGGTACGCGTTAGGGTTAGGGTAGTTATTAAACCTATCCCACTCTCTAGATACCCCTTAGCACGTAAACGAATATTATTTGGGGGTCCAGCCATGGAGAAGAGTTTAGAAACTAGGATAAGATAAGGAACACATCATTATAAAGAAGTCACATTAGGATTCTCTTTTTAACCACTTCCTTAAAACAGTAGTGCTCAGGAAATCTATTGCAGGCTGAAGCAGTCAAGGGTAGCCTAGGGTTAGGCTTAGGGTGAGGGTTAGGCTTAGGGTTCGGCTTAGGATACAGGTTCGTGGAGGGGTTCGGCTATGGCGTAGGGTATGGGTTAGGGTTTGGGTTATGGGTACTGTTAGGGTTCGGGCTCGGTTTAGGGTACGGGTTAGGATAAGGGTACGTGTTAGGGTTAGGGTAGGGGTTAGGGTTAGGGTACGCATTAGGGTTAGGGTAGTTATTAAACCTATCCCACTCTCTAGATACCCCTTAGCACGTAAAGGAATATTATTTGGGGGTCCAGCCATGGAGAAGAGTTTAGACATTAGGATAAGATAAGGAACACACCCATTATAAAGAAATCACATTAGGATTCTCTTTTTAAGCTGTTCCTTAAAACACAAGTGCTTAGGAAATCTATTGGAGGCAGAAGCAGTCAAGGGTAGCCTAGGGTTAGGCTTAGGGTGAGGGTTAGGCTTAGGGTACGGCTTAGGGTACGGGTTCAGGGAGGGGTTCGGGTACAGCGTAGGGTATGGGTTAGGGTTAGGGTTAGTGTTAGGGTTTGGGGTCCGTTTAGGGTACGGGTTAGGATTAGGGTACGTGTTAGGGTTAGGGTAGGGGTTAGGGTTAGGGTACGCGTTAGAGTTAGGATAGTTATTAAACCTATCCCACTCTCTAGATACCCCTTAGCACGTAAAGGAATATTATCTGGGTGTCCAGCCATGGAGAAGAGTTTAGACACTAGGATAAGATAAGGAATACACCCATTATAAAGAAATCACATTAGGATTCTCTTTTTAAGCTGTTCCTTAAAACACTAGTGCTTAGGAAATCTATTGGAGGCAGAAGCAGTCAAGGGTAGCCTAGGGTTAGGTTTAGGCTTAGGGTTAGGGTTAGCGTACGGCTCAGGGTACGGGTTCGGGGAGGGGTTCGGGTACGGCGTAGGGTATGGGTTAGGGTTAGGGTTAGTGTTAGGGTTAGGGCTCGGTTTAGGGTATGGGTTAAGATTAGGGTATGTGTTAGGGTTAGGGTAGGTGTTAGGGTTAGGGTTAGTTTTAGGGTTAGGGCTCGGTTTAGGGTACGGGTTAGGATTAGGGTACGTGTTAGGGTTAGGGTAGGGGTTAGGGTTAGGGTACGCGTTAGGGTTAGGGTAGTTATTAAACCTATCCCACTCTCTAGATACCCCTTAGCACGTAAAGGAATATTATTTGGGGGTCCAGCCATGGAGACGAGTTTAGACACTAGGATAAGATAAGGAACACACCCATTATAAAGAAATCACATTAGGATTCTCTTTTTAAGCTGTTCCTTAAAACACTAGTGCTTAGGAAATCTATTGTAGGCAGAAGCAGTAAAGGGTAGCCTAGGTTTAGGGTTAGGCTTAGGGTTAGGCTTAGGGTATGGCTTAGGGTACGGGTTCGGGGAGGGGTTCGGGTACATCGTAGGGTATGGGTTAGGGTTAGGGTTAGTGTTAGGGTTAGGGCTCGGTTTAGGGTATGGGTTAGGATTAGGGTACGTGTTAGGGTTAGGGTAGGGGTTAGGGTTAGGGTACGCGTTAGGGTTAGGGTAGTTATTAAACCTATCCCACTCTCTAGATACCCCTTAGCACGTAAAGGAATATTATTTGGGGGTCCAGCCATGGAGAAGAGTTTAGACACTAGGATAAGATAAGGAACACACCCATTATAAAGAAATCACATTAGGATTCTCTTTTTAAGCTGTTCCTTAAAACACTAGTGCTTAGGAAATCTATTGTAGGCAGAAGCAGTAAAGGGTAGCCTAGGTTTAGGGTTAGGCTTAGGGTTAGGCTTAGGGTACGGCTTAGGGTACGGTTTCGGGGAGGGGTTCGGGTATGGCGTAGGGTATGGGTTAGGGTTAGGGTTAGGGTTAGGGTTAGTGTTAGGGTTAGGGCTCGGTTTAGGGTACGGGTTAGGATTAGGTTACGTGTTAGGGTTAGGGTAGGGGTTAGGGTTAGGGTACGCGTTAGGGTTAGGGTAGTTATTAAACCTATCCCACTCTCTAGATACCCCTTAGCACGTAAAGGAATATTATTTGGGTCCAACCATGGAGAAGAGTTTAGACACTAGGATAAGATAAGGAACACACCCATTATAAAGAAATCACCTTAGGATTCTCTTTTTAAGCTGTTCCTTAAAATAATAGTGCTTAGGAAATCTATTGGAGTCAGAAGCAGTCAAGGGTAGCCTAGGGTTAGGGTTAGGCTTAGGGTACGGCTTCGGGTACGGGTTAGAGGAGGGGTTCGGGTACGGCGTAGGGTATGGGTTAGGGTTAGGTTTATTGTTAGGGTTAGGGCTCGGTTTAGGGTACGGGTTAGGATTAGGGTACGTGTTAGGGTTAGGGTAGGGGTTAGGGTTAGGGTACGCGTTAGGGTTAGGGTAGTTATTAAACCTATCCCACTCTCTAGATACCCCTTAGCACGTAAACGAATATTATTTGGGGGTCCAGCCATGGAGAAGAGTTTAGAAACTAGGATAAGATAAGGAACACACCCATTATAAAGAAGTCACATTAGGATTCTCTTTTTAACCACTTCCTTAAAACAGTAGTGCTCAGGAAATCTATTGCAGGCTGAAGCAGTCAAGTGTAGCCTAGGGTTAGGCTTAGGGTGAGGGTTAGGCTTAGGGTTCGGCTTAGGATACAGGTTCGTGGAGGGGTTCGGCTATGGCGTAGGGTATGGGTTAGGGTTTGGGTTATGGGTACTGTTAGGGTTCGGGCTCGGTTTAGGGTACGGGTTAGGATAAGGGTACGTGTTAGGGTTAGGGTAGGGGTTAGGGTTAGGGTACGCATTAGGGTTAGGGTAGTTATTAAACCTATCCCACTCTCTAGATACCCCTTAGCACGTAAAGGAATATTATTTGGGGGTCCAGCCATGGAGAAGAGTTTAGACACTAGGATAAGATAAGGAACACACCCATTATAAAGAAATCACATTAGGATTCTCTTTTTAAGCTGTTCCTTAAAACACAAGTGCTTAGGAAATCTATTGGAGGCAGAAGCAGTCAAGGGTAGCCTAGGGTTAGGCTTAGGGTGAGGGTTAGGCTTAGGGTACGGCTTAGGGTACCGGTTCGGGGAGGGGTTCGGGCACGGCGTAGGGTATGGGTTAGGGTTAGGGTTAGGGTTAGGGTTAGGTTTAGGGCTCATTTTAGGGTACGGGTTAGGATTAGGGTACGTGTTAGGGTTAGGGTAGGGGTTAGGGTTAGGGTACGCGTTAGGTTTAGGATAGTTATTAAACCTATCCCACTCTCTAGATACCCCTTAGCACGTAAAGGAATATTATTTGGGGGTCCAGCCATGGAGAAGAGTTTAGACACTAGGATAAGATAAGGTACATACCCATTATAAAGAAATCACATTACGATTCTCTTTTTAAGCTATTCCTTAAAACACTAGTGCTTAGGAAATCTATTGAAGGCAGAAGCAGTCAAGGGCAGCCTAGTGTTAGGGTTCGGCTTAGGGTTAGGGTTAGGGTACGGCTTAGGGTACGGGTTCGGGGAGGGTATCGGGTACGGCGTAGGGTATGGGTTAGGGTTAGGGTTAGTGTTAGGGTTAGGGCTCGGTTTAGGGTATGGGTTAGGATTAGGGTACGTGTTAGGGTTAGGGTAGGGGTTAGGGTTAGGGTACGCGTTAGGGTTACGGTAGTTATTAAACCTATCCCACTCTCTAGATACCCCTTAGCACGTAAAGGAATATTATTTGGGGGTCTAGCCATGGCGAAGAGTTTAGACACTAGGATAATATAAGGAACACACCCATTATAAAGAAATCACATTAGGATTCTCGTTTTAAGCTGTTCCTTCAAACACTAGTGCTTAGGAAATCTATTGGAGGCAGAAGCAGTCAAGGGTAGCCTAGGGTTAGGGTTATCCTTAGGGTTAGGCTTAGGGTACGGCTTAGGGTACGGGTTCGGGGAGGGGTTCGGGTACGGCGTAGGGTATGGGTTAGGGTTAGGGTTAGGGTTATTGTTAGGGTTAGGGCTCGGGTTAGGGTACGGGTTAGGATTAGGGTACGTGTTAGGGTTAGGGTAGGGGTTAGGGTTAGGGTACGCTTTAGGTTTAGGGTAGTTATTAAACCTATCCCACTCTCTAGATACCCCTTAGCACGTAAAGGAATATTATTTGGGGGTCCAGCCATGGAGAAGAGTTTAGACACTAGGATAATATAAGGAACACACCCATTATAAAGAAATCACATTAGGATTCTCGTTTTAAGCTGTTCCTTCAAACACTAGTGCTTAGGAAATCTATTGGAGGCAGAAGCAGTCAAGGGTAGCCTAGGGTTAGGGTTATCCTTAGGGTTAGGCTTAGGGTACGGCTTAGGGTACGGGTTCGGGGAGGGGTTCGGGTACGGCGTAGGGTATGGGTTAGGGTTAGGGTTAGGGTTATTGTTAGGGTTAGGGCTCGGGTTAGGGTACGGGTTAGGATTAGGGTACGTGTTAGGGTTAGGGTAGGGGTTAGGGTTAGGGTACGCTTTAGGTTTAGGGTAGTTATTAAACCTATCCCACTCTCTAGATACCCCTTAGCACGTAAAGGAATACTATTTGGGGGTCCAGCCATGGAGAAGAGTTTAGACACTAGGATAAGATAAGGAACACACCCATTATAAAGAAATCACATTAGGATTCTCTTTTTAAGCTGTTCCTTAAAACACTAGTGCTTAGGAAATCTATTGGAGGCAGAAGCAGTCAAGGGTAGCCTAGGGTTAGGGTTAGGCTTAGGGTTAGGGTTAGGGTACGGCTTAGGGTACGGGTTCGGGGAGGGCTTCGGGTATGGCGTAGGGTATGGGTTAGGGTTAGGGTTAGTTTTAGCTTTAGAGCTCGGTTTAGGGTACGGTTTAGGATTAGGGTACGTGTTAGGGTTAGGGTAGGGGTTAGGGTTAGGGTACGCGTTAGGGTTAGGGTAGTTATTAAACCTATCCCACTCTCTAGATACCCCTTAGCACGTAAAGGAATATTATTTGGGGGTCCAGCCATGGAGACGAGTTTAGACACTAGGATAAGATAAGGAACACACCCATTATAAAGAAATCACCTTAGGATTCTCTTTTTAAGCTGTTCCTTAAAAAAATAGTGCTTAGGAAATCTATTGGAGGCAGAAGCAGTCAAGGGTAGCCTAGGTTTAGGGTTAGGCTTAGGGTTAGGGTTAGGGTATGGCTTAGGGTACGGGTTCGGGGAGGGGTTCGGGTACATCGTAGGGTATGGGTTAGGGTTAGGGTTAGTGTTAGGGTTAGGGCTCGGTTTAGGGTATGGGTTAGGATTAGGGTACGTGTTAGGGTTAGGGTAGGGGTTAGGGTTAGGGTACGCGTTAGGGTTAGGGTAGTTATTAAACCTATCCCACTCTCTAGATACCCCTTATCACGTAAAGGAATATTATTTGGGGGTCCAGCCATGGAGAAGTGTTTAGACACTAGGATAAGATAAGGAACACACCCATTATAAAGAAATCACATTAGGATTCTCTTTTTAAGCTGTTCCTTAAAACACTAGTGCTTAGGAAGTCTATTGTAGGCAGAAGCAGTAAAGGGTAGCCTAGGGTTAGGGTTACGCTTAGGGTTAGGCTTAGGGTACGGCTTTGGGTACGGGTTCGGGGAGGGGTTCGGGTATGGCGTAGGGTATGGGTTAGGGTTAGGGTTAGGGTTAGTGTTAGGGTTAGTGCTCGGTTTAGGGTACAGGTTAGGATTAGGGTACATGTTAGGGTTAGGGTAGGGTTTAGGGTTAGGGTACGCATTAGGGTTAGGGTAGTTATTAAACGTATCCCACTCTCTAGATACCCCTTAGCACGTAAAGGAATATTATTTGGGGGTCCAGCCATGGAGAAGTGTTTAGACACTAGGATAAGATAAGGAACACACCCATTATAAAGAAATGACATTAGGATTCTCTTTTTAAGCTGTTCCTTAAAACACTAGTGCTTAGGAAATCTACTGGAGGCAGAAGCAGTCAAGGGTAGCTTAGGGTTAGGGTTAGGCTTAGGGTTAGGCTTAGGGTACGGCTTAGGGTAAGGGTTCGGGGAGGGTATCGGGTACGGCGTAGGGTATGGGTTAGGGTTAGGGTTAGGGTTAGTGTTAGGGTTTGGGGTCCGTTTAGGGTACAGTTTAGGATAAGGGTACGTGTTAGGGTTAGGGTAGGTGTTAGGGTTAGGGTACGCGTTCGAGTTAGGATAGTTATTAAACCTATCCCACTCTCTAGATACCCCTTAGCACGTAAAGGAATATTATCTGGGGGTCCAGCCATGGAGAAGAGTTTAGACACTAGGATAAGATAAGGAACACACCCATTATAAAGAAATCACATTAGGATTCTCTTTTTAAGGTGTTCCTTAAAACACTAGTGCTTAGGAAATCTATTGGAGTCAAAAGCAGTCAATGGTAGCCTAGGGTTAGGGTTAGGCTTAGGGTACGGCTTCGGGTACGGGTTAGGGGAGGGGTTCGGGTACGGCGTAGGGTATGGGTTAGGGTTAGGGTTAGTGTTAGGGTTAGGGCTCGGTTTAGGGTACGGGTTAGGATTAGGGTACGTGTTAGGGTTAGGGTAGGGGTTAGGGTTAGGGTACGCGTTAGGGTTAGGGTAGTTATTAAACCTATCCCACTCTCTAGATACCCCTTAGCACGTAAACGAATATTATTTGGGGGTCCAGCCATGGAGAAGAGTTTAGAAACTAGGATAAGATAAGGAACACATCATTATAAAGAAGTCACATTAGGATTCTCTTTTTAACCACTTCCTTAAAACAGTAGTGCTCAGGAAATCTATTGCAGGCTGAAGCAGTCAAGGGTAGCCTAGGGTTAGGCTTAGGGTGAGGGTTAGGCTTAGGGTTCGGCTTAGGATACAGGTTCGTGGAGGGGTTCGGCTATGGCGTAGGGTATGGGTTAGGGTTTGGGTTATGGGTACTGTTAGGGTTCGGGCTCGGTTTAGGGTACGGGTTAGGATAAGGGTACGTGTTAGGGTTAGGGTAGGGGTTAGGGTTAGGGTACGCATTAGGGTTAGGGTAGTTATTAAACCTATCCCACTCTCTAGATACCCCTTAGCACGTAAAGGAATATTATTTGGGGGTCCAGCCATGGAGAAGAGTTTAGACATTAGGATAAGATAAGGAACACACCCATTATAAAGAAATCACATTAGGATTCTCTTTTTAAGCTGTTCCTTAAAACACAAGTGCTTAGGAAATCTATTGGAGGCAGAAGCAGTCAAGGGTAGCCTAGGGTTAGGCTTAGGGTGAGGGTTAGGCTTAGGGTACGGCTTAGGGTACGGGTTCAGGGAGGGGTTCGGGTACAGCGTAGGGTATGGGTTAGGGTTAGGGTTAGTGTTAGGGTTTGGGGTCCGTTTAGGGTACGGGTTAGGATTAGGGTACGTGTTAGGGTTAGGGTAGGGGTTAGGGTTAGGGTACGCGTTAGAGTTAGGATAGTTATTAAACCTATCCCACTCTCTAGATACCCCTTATCACGTAAAGGAATATTATTTGGGGGTCCAGCCATGGAGAAGTGTTTAGACACTAGGATAAGATAAGGAACACACCCATTATAAAGAAATCACATTAGGATTCTCTTTTTAAGCTGTTCCTTAAAACACTAGTGCTTAGGAAGTCTATTGTAGGCAGAAGCAGTAAAGGGTAGCCTAGGGTTAGGGTTACGCTTAGGGTTAGGCTTAGGGTACGGCTTAGGGTACGGGTTCGGGGAGGGGTTCGGGTATGGCGTAGGGTATGGGTTAGGGTTAGGGTTAGGGTTAGTGTTAGGGTTAGTGCTCGGTTTAGGGTACAGGTTAGGATTAGGGTACATGTTAGGGTTAGGGTAGGGTTTAGGGTTAGGGTACGCATTAGGGTTAGGGTAGTTATTAAACGTATCCCACTCTCTAGATACCCCTTAGCACGTAAAGGAATATTATTTGGGGGTCCAGCCATGGAGAAGTGTTTAGACACTAGGATAAGATAAGGAACACACCCATTATAAAGAAATGACATTAGGATTCTCTTTTTAAGCTGTTCCTTAAAACACTAGTGCTTAGGAAATCTACTGGAGGCAGAAGCAGTCAAGGGTAGCTTAGGGTTAGGGTTAGGCTTAGGGTTAGGCTTAGGGTACGGCTTAGGGTAAGGGTTCGGGGAGGGTATCGGGTACGGCGTAGGGTATGGGTTAGGGTTAGGGTTAGGGTTAGTGTTAGGGTTTGGGGTCCGTTTAGGGTACAGTTTAGGATAAGGGTACGTGTTAGGGTTAGGGTAGGTGTTAGGGTTAGGGTACGCGTTCGAGTTAGGATAGTTATTAAACCTATCCCACTCTCTAGATACCCCTTAGCACGTAAAGGAATATTATCTGGGGGTCCAGCCATGGAGAAGAGTTTAGACACTAGGATAAGATAAGGAACACACCCATTATAAAGAAATCACATTAGGATTCTCTTTTTAAGGTGTTCCTTAAAACACTAGTGCTTAGGAAATCTATTGGAGTCAAAAGCAGTCAATGGTAGCCTAGGGTTAGGGTTAGGCTTAGGGTACGGCTTCGGGTACGGGTTAGGGGAGGGGTTCGGGTACGGCGTAGGGTATGGGTTAGGGTTAGGGTTAGTGTTAGGGTTAGGGCTCGGTTTAGGGTACGGGTTAGGATTAGGGTACGTGTTAGGGTTAGGGTAGGGGTTAGGGTTAGGGTACGCGTTAGGGTTAGGGTAGTTATTAAACCTATCCCACTCTCTAGATACCCCTTAGCACGTAAACGAATATTATTTGGGGGTCCAGCCATGGAGAAGAGTTTAGAAACTAGGATAAGATAAGGAACACATCATTATAAAGAAGTCACATTAGGATTCTCTTTTTAACCACTTCCTTAAAACAGTAGTGCTCAGGAAATCTATTGCAGGCTGAAGCAGTCAAGGGTAGCCTAGGGTTAGGCTTAGGGTGAGGGTTAGGCTTAGGGTTCGGCTTAGGATACAGGTTCGTGGAGGGGTTCGGCTATGGCGTAGGGTATGGGTTAGGGTTTGGGTTATGGGTACTGTTAGGGTTCGGGCTCGGTTTAGGGTACGGGTTAGGATAAGGGTACGTGTTAGGGTTAGGGTAGGGGTTAGGGTTAGGGTACGCATTAGGGTTAGGGTAGTTATTAAACCTATCCCACTCTCTAGATACCCCTTAGCACGTAAAGGAATATTATTTGGGGGTCCAGCCATGGAGAAGAGTTTAGACATTAGGATAAGATAAGGAACACACCCATTATAAAGAAATCACATTAGGATTCTCTTTTTAAGCTGTTCCTTAAAACACAAGTGCTTAGGAAATCTATTGGAGGCAGAAGCAGTCAAGGGTAGCCTAGGGTTAGGCTTAGGGTGAGGGTTAGGCTTAGGGTACGGCTTAGGGTACGGGTTCAGGGAGGGGTTCGGGTACAGCGTAGGGTATGGGTTAGGGTTAGGGTTAGTGTTAGGGTTTGGGGTCCGTTTAGGGTACGGGTTAGGATTAGGGTACGTGTTAGGGTTAGGGTAGGGGTTAGGGTTAGGGTACGCGTTAGAGTTAGGATAGTTATTAAACCTATCCCACTCTCTAGATACCCCTTAGCACGTAAAGGAATATTATCTGGGTGTCCAGCCATGGAGAAGAGTTTAGACACTAGGATAAGATAAGGAATACACCCATTATAAAGAAATCACATTAGGATTCTCTTTTTAAGCTGTTCCTTAAAACACTAGTGCTTAGGAAATCTATTGGAGGCAGAAGCAGTCAAGGGTAGCCTAGGGTTAGGTTTAGGCTTAGGGTTAGGGTTAGCGTACGGCTCAGGGTACGGGTTCGGGGAGGGGTTCGGGTACGGCGTAGGGTATGGGTTAGGGTTAGGGTTAGTGTTAGGGTTAGGGCTCGGTTTAGGGTATGGGTTAAGATTAGGGTATGTGTTAGGGTTAGGGTAGGTGTTAGGGTTAGGGTTAGTTTTAGGGTTAGGGCTCGGTTTAGGGTACGGGTTAGGATTAGGGTACGTGTTAGGGTTAGGGTAGGGGTTAGGGTTAGGGTACGCGTTAGGGTTAGGGTAGTTATTAAACCTATCCCACTCTCTAGATACCCCTTAGCACGTAAAGGAATATTATTTGGGGGTCCAGCCATGGAGACGAGTTTAGACACTAGGATAAGATAAGGAACACACCCATTATAAAGAAATCACATTAGGATTCTCTTTTTAAGCTGTTCCTTAAAACACTAGTGCTTAGGAAATCTATTGTAGGCAGAAGCAGTAAAGGGTAGCCTAGGTTTAGGGTTAGGCTTAGGGTTAGGCTTAGGGTATGGCTTAGGGTACGGGTTCGGGGAGGGGTTCGGGTACATCGTAGGGTATGGGTTAGGGTTAGGGTTAGTGTTAGGGTTAGGGCTCGGTTTAGGGTATGGGTTAGGATTAGGGTACGTGTTAGGGTTAGGGTAGGGGTTAGGGTTAGGGTACGCGTTAGGGTTAGGGTAGTTATTAAACCTATCCCACTCTCTAGATACCCCTTAGCACGTAAAGGAATATTATTTGGGGGTCCAGCCATGGAGAAGTGTTTAGACACTAGGATAAGATAAGGAACACACCCATTATAAAGAAATCACATTAGGATTCTCTTTTTAAGCTGTTCCTTAAAACACTAGTGCTTAGGAAGTCTATTGTAGGCAGAAGCAGTAAAGGGTAGCCTAGGGTTAGGGTTACGCTTAGGGTTAGGCTTAGGGTACGGCTTAGGGTACGGGTTCGGGGAGGGGTTCGGGTATGGCGTAGGGTATGGGTTAGGGTTAGGGTTAGGGTTAGTGTTAGGGTTAGTGCTCGGTTTAGGGTACAGGTTAGGATTAGGGTACATGTTAGGGTTAGGGTAGGGTTTAGGGTTAGGGTACGCATTAGGGTTAGGGTAGTTATTAAACGTATCCCACTCTCTAGATACCCCTTAGCACGTAAAGGAATATTATTTGGGGGTCCAGCCATGGAGAAGTGTTTAGACACTAGGATAAGATAAGGAACACACCCATTATAAAGAAATGACATTAGGATTCTCTTTTTAAGCTGTTCCTTAAAACACTAGTGCTTAGGAAATCTACTGGAGGCAGAAGCAGTCAAGGGTAGCTTAGGGTTAGGGTTAGGCTTAGGGTTAGGCTTAGGGTACGGCTTAGGGTAAGGGTTCGGGGAGGGTATCAGGTACGGCGTAGGGTATGGGTTAGGGTTAGGGTTAGGGTTAGTGTTAGGGTTTGGGGTCCGTTTAGGGTACAGTTTAGGATAAGGGTACGTGTTAGGGTTAGGGTAGGTGTTAGGGTTAGGGTACGCGTTAGAGTTAGGATAGTTATTAAACCTATCCCACTCTCTAGATACCCCTTAGCACGTAAAGGAATATTATCTGGGGGTCCAGCCATGGAGAAGAGTTTAGACACTAGGATAAGATAAGGAACACACCCATTATAAAGAAATCACATTAGGATTCTCTTTTTAAGGTGTTCCTTAAAACACTAGTGCTTAGGAAATCTATTGGAGTCAAAAGCAGTCAATGGTAGCCTAGGGTTAGGGTTAGGCTTAGGGTACGGCTTCGGGTACGGGTTAGGGGAGGGGTTCTGGTACGGCGTAGGGTATGGGTTAGGGTTAGGGTTAGTGTTAGGGTTAGGGCTCGGTTTAGGGTACGGGTTAGGATTAGGGTACGTGTTAGGGTTAGGGTAGGGGTTAGGGTTAGGGTACGCGTTAGGGTTAGGGTAGTTATTAAACCTATCCCACTCTCTAGATACCCCTTAGCACGTAAACGAATATTATTTGGGGGTCCAGCCATGGAGAAGAGTTTAGAAACTAGGATAAGATAAGGAACACATCATTATAAAGAAGTCACATTAGGATTCTCTTTTTAACCACTTCCTTAAAACAGTAGTGCTCAGGAAATCTATTGCAGGCTGAAGCAGTCAAGGGTAGCCTAGGGTTAGGCTTAGGGTGAGGGTTAGGCTTAGGGTTCGGCTTAGGATACAGGTTCGTGGAGGGGTTCGGCTATGGCGTAGGGTATGGGTTAGGGTTTGGGTTATGGGTACGGTTAGGGTTCGGGCTCGGTTTAGGGTACGGGTTAGGATAAGGGTACGTGTTAGGGTTAGGGTAGGGGTTAGGGTTAGGGTACGCATTAGGGTTAGGGTAGTTATTAAACCTATCCCACTCTCTAGATACCCCTTAGCACGTAAAGGAATATTATTTGGGGGTCCAGCCATGGAGAAGAGTTTAGACATTAGGATAAGATAAGGAACACACCCATTATAAAGAAATCACATTAGGATTCTCTTTTTAAGCTGTTCCTTAAAACACAAGTGCTTAGGAAATCTATTGGAGGCAGAAGCAGTCAAGGGTAGCCTAGGGTTAGGCTTAGGGTGAGGGTTAGGCTTAGGGTACGGCTTAGGGTACGGGTTCAGGGAGGGGTTCGGGTACAGCGTAGGGTATGGGTTAGGGTTAGGGTTAGTGTTAGGGTTTGGGGTCCGTTTAGGGTACGGGTTAGGATTAGGGTACGTGTTAGGGTAGGGGTTAGGGTTAGGGTACGCGTTAGAGTTAGGATAGTTATTAAACCTATCCCACTCTCTAGATACCCCTTAGCACGTAAAGGAATATTATCTGGGTGTCCAGCCATGGAGAAGAGTTTAGACACTAGGATAAGATAAGGAATACACCCATTATAAAGAAATCACATTAGGATTCTCTTTTTAAGCTGTTCCTTAAAACACTAGTGCTTAGGAAATCTATTGGAGGCAGAAGCAGTCAAGGGTAGCCTAGGGTTAGGTTTAGGCTTAGGGTTAGGGTTAGCGTACGGCTCAGGGTACGGGTTCGGGGAGGGGTTCGGGTACGGCGTAGGGTATGGGTTAGGGTTAGGGCTAGGGTTAGTGTTAGGGTTTGGGGTCCGTTTAGGGTACAGGTTAGGTTTAGGGTACGTGTTAGGGTTAGTGTAGGTGTTAGGGTTAGGGTACGTGTTAGAGTTAGGATAGTTATTAAACCTATCCCACTCTCTAGATACCCCTTAGCACGTAAAGGAATATTATCTGGGTGTCCAGCCATGGAGAAGAGTTTAGACACTAGGATAAGATAAGGAACACACCCATTATAAAGAAATCACATTAGGATTCTCTTTTTAACCTCTTCCTTAAAACACTAGTGCTTAGGAAATCTATTGCAGGCTGAAGCAGTCAAGGGTAGCCTAGGGTTAGGCTTAGGGTGAGGGTTAGGCTTAGGGTACGGCTTAGGATACGGGTTCGGGGAGGGGTTCGGGTATGGCATAGGGTATGGGTTAGGGTTAGGGTTAGGGGTACTGTTAGGGTTCGGGCTCGGTTTAGGGTATGGGTTAGGATTAGGGTACGTGTTAGGGATAGGGTAGGGGTTAGGGTTAGGGTACGCGTTAGGGTTAGGGTAGTTATTAAACCTATCCCACTCTCTAGATGCCCCTTAGCACGTAAAGGAATATTATTTGGGCGTCCAGCCATGGAGAAGAGTTTAGACACTAGGATAAGATAAGGAACACACCCATTATAAAGAAATCACATTAGGATTCTCTTTATAAGCTGTTCCTTAAAACACAAGTGCTTAGGAAATCTATTGGAGGCAGAAGAAGTCAAGGGTAGCCTAGGGTTAGGCTTAGGGTGAGGGTTAGGCTTAGGGTACGGCTTAGGGTATGGGTTCGGGGAGGGTTTCGGGTACGGCGTAGGGTATGGGTTAGGGTGAGGGTTAGGGTTAGGCTTAGGGCTCGGTTTAGGGTACGGGTTAGGATTAGGGTACGTGTTAGGGTTAGGGTAGGGGTTAGGGTTAGGGTACGCGTTTGGGTTAGGGTAGTTATTAAACCTATCCCACTCTCTAGATACCCCTTAGCACGTAAAGGAATATTATTTGGGGGTCCAACCATGGAGAAGAGTTTAGACACTAGGATAAGATAAGGAACACACCCATTATAAAGAAATCACCTTAGGATTCTCTTTTTAAGCTTTTCCTTAAAATAATAGTGCTTAGGAAATCTATTGGAGGCAGAAGCAGTCAAGGGTAGCCTAGGGTTAGGGTTAGGCTTAGGGTTAGGGTTAGGGTATGGCTTAGGTTACGGGTTCGGGGAGGGGTTCGGGCACATCGTAGGGAAAGGGTTAGGGTTAGGGTTAGGGTTAGTGTTAGGGTTAGGGCTCGGTTTAGGGTACGGGTTAGGATTAGGGTACGTGTTAGGGTTAGGGTAGGGGTTAGGGTTAGAGTATGCATTAGGGTTAGTGTAGTTATTAAACCTATCCCAATCTCTAGATACCCCTTCGCACGTAAAGGAATATTATTTGGGGGTCCAGCCATGGAGAAGAGTTTAGACACTAGGATAAGATAAGGAACACACCCATTATAAAGAAATCGCATTAGGATTCTCTTTTTAAGCCGTTCCTTAAAACAATAGTGCTTAGGAAATCTATTGGAGGCAGAAGCAGTCAAGGGTAGCCTAGGGTTAGGGTGAGGCTTAGGGTTAGGCTTAGGGTACGGCTTAGGTTACCGGTTCGGGGAGGGGTTTGGGTACGGCGTAGGGTATGGTTTAGGGTTAGGGTTAGGGTTATTGTTAGGGTTAGGGCTAGGTTTAGGGTACGGGTTAGGATTAGGGTACGTGTTAGGGTTAGGGTAGGGTTTAGGGTTAGGGTACGCGTTAGGGTTAGGGTAGTTATTAAACCTATCCCACTCTCTAGATACCCCTTAGCACGTAAAGGAATATTATTTGGGTCCAACCATGGAGAAGAGTTTAGACACTAGGATAAGATAAGGAACACACCCATTATAAAGAAATCACCTTAGGATTCTCTTTTTAAGCTGTTCCTTAAAACACTAGTGCTTAGGAATTCTATTGGAGGCAGAAGCAGTCATGGGTAGCCTAGGGTTAGGGTTAGGCTTAGGGTTAGGGTTAGGGTACGGCTTAGGGTACGGGTTCGGGGAGGGCTTCGGGTACGGCGTAGGGTATGGGTTAGGGTTAGGGTTAGGGTTAGTGTTAGGGTTAGGGCTCGGTTTAGGGTACGGGTTAGGATTAGGGTACGTGTTAGGGTTAGGGTAGGGGTTAGGGTTAGAGTACGCATTAGGGTTAGTGTAGTTATTAAAACTATCCCACTCTCTAGATGCCCCTTAGCACGTAAAGGAATATTATTTGGGGGTCCAGCCATGGAGAAGAGTTTAGACACTAGGATAATATAAGGAACACACCCATTATAAAGAAATCACATTAGGATTCTCGTTTTAAGCTGTTCCTTCAAACACTAGTGCTTAGGAAATCTATTGGAGGCAGAAGCAGTCAAGGGTAGCCTAGGGTTAGGGTTAGGCTTAGGGTTAGGCTTAGGGTACGGCTTAGTGTACGGGTTTGGGGAGGGGTTCGGGTACGGCGTAGGGTATGGGTTAGGGTTAGGGTTAGGGTTAGTGTTAGGGTTAGGGCTCGGTTTAGGGTATGGGTTAAGATTAGGTTATGTGTTAGGGTTAGGGTAGGGGTTAGGGTTAGGGTTAGTTTTAGGGTTAGGGCTCGGTTTAGTGTACGGGTTAGGATTAGGGTACGTGTTAGTGTTAGGGTAGGGGTTAGGGTTAGGGTACGCGTTAGGGTTAGGGTAGTTATTAAACCTATCCCACTCTCTAGATACCCCTTAGCACGTAAAGGAATATTATTTGGGGGTCCAGCCATGGAGAAGAGTTTAGACACTAGGATAAGATAAGGAACACACCCATTATAAAGAAATCACCTTAGGATTCTCTTTTTAAGCTGTTCCTTAAAAAAATAGTGCTTAGGAAATCTATTGGAGGCAGAAGCTGTCAAGGGTAGCCTAGGGTTAGGGTTAGGCTTAGGGTTCGGGTTAGGGTATGGCTTAGGTTACGGGTTCGGGGAGGGGTTCGGGTACATCGTAGGGTATGGGTTAGGGTTAGGGTTAGTGTTAGGGTTAGGGCTCGGTTTAGGGTATGGGTTAGGATTAGGGTAAGTGTTAGGGTTAGGGTTAGTGTTAGGGTTAGGGCTCGGTTTAGGGTATGGGTTAGGATTAGGGTACGTGTTAGGGTTAGGGTAGGGGTTAGGGTTAGGTTACACGTTAGGGTTACGGTAGTTATTAAACCTATCCCACTCTCTAGATACCCCTTAGCACGTAAAGTAATATTATTTGGGGGTCCAGCCATGGAGAAGAGTTTAGACACTAGGATAATATAAGGAACACACCCATTATAAAGAAATCACATTAGGATTCTCGTTTTAAGCTGTTCCTTCAAACACTAGTGCTTAGGAAATCTATTGGAGGCAGAAGCAGTCAAGGGTAGCCTAGGGTTAGGGTTATCCTTAGGGTTAGGCTTAGGGTACGGCTTAGGGTACGGCTTCGGGGAGGGGTTCGGGTACGGCGTAGGGTATGGGTTAGGGTTAGGGTTAGGGTTATTGTTAGGGTTAGGGCTCGGGTTAGGGTACGGGTTAGGATTAGGGTACGTGTTAGGGTTAGGGTAGGGGTTAGGGTTAGGGTACGCTTTAGGTTTAGGGTAGTTATTAAACCTATCCCACTCTCTAGATACCCCTTAGCACGTAAAGGAATATTATTTGGGGGTCCAGCCATGGAGAAGAGTTTAGACACTAGGATAAGATAAGGAACACACCCATTATAAAGAAATCACATTAGGATTCTCTTTTTAAGCTGTTACTTAAAACACTAGTGCTTAGGAAATCTATTGGAGGCAGAAGCAGTCAAGGGTAGCCTAGGGTTAGGGTTAGGCTTAGGGTTAGGGTTAGGGTACGGCTTAGGGTACGGGTTCGGGGAGGGCTTCGGGTACGGCGTAGGGTATGGGTTAGGGTTAGGGTTAGTGTTAGGGTTAGGGCTCGGTTTAGGGTATGGGTTAGGATTAGGGTACGTGTTAGGGTTAGGGTAGGGGTTAGGGTTAGGGTACGCGTTAGGGTTACGGTAGTTATTAAACCTATCCCACTCTCTAGATACCCCTTAGCACGTAAAGTAATATTATTTGGGGGTCCAGCCATGGCGAAGAGTTTAGACACTAGGATAATATAAGGAACACACCCATTATAAAGAAATCACATTAGGATTCTCGTTTTAAGCTGTTCCTTCAAACACTAGTGCTTAGGAAATCTATTGGAGGCAGAAGCAGTCAAGGGTAGCCTAGGGTTAGGGTTATCCTTAGGGTTAGGCTTAGGGTACGGCTTAGGGTACGGCTTCGGGGAGGGGTTCGGGTACGGCGTAGGGTATGGGTTAGGGTTAGGGTTAGGGTTATTGTTAGGGTTAGGGCTCGGGTTAGGGTACGGGTTAGGATTAGGGTACGTGTTAGGGTTAGGGTAGGGGTTAGGTTTAGGGTACGCTTTAGGTTTAGGGTAGTTATTAAACCTATCCCACTCTCTAGATACCCCTTAGCACGTAAAGGAATATTATTTGGGGGTCCAGCCATGGAGAAGAGTTTAGACACTAGGATAATATAAGGAACACACCCATTATAAAGAAATCACATTAGGATTCTCGTTTTAAGCTGTTCCTTCAAACACTAGTGCTTAGGAAATCTATTGGAGGCAGAAGCAGTCAAGGGTAGCCTAGGGTTAGGGTTATCCTTAGGGTTAGGCTTAGGGTACGGCTTAGGGTACGGGTTCGGGGAGGGGTTCGGGTACGGCGTAGGGTATGGGTTAGGGTTAGGGTTAGGGTTATTGTTAGGGTTAGGGCTCGGGTTAGGGTACGGGTTAGGATTAGGGTACGTGTTAGGGTTAGGGTAGGGGTTAGGGTTAGGGTACGCTTTAGGTTTAGGGTAGTTATTAAACCTATCCCACTCTCTAGATACCCCTTAGCACGTAAAGGAATACTATTTGGGGGTCCAGCCATGGAGAAGAGTTTAGTCACTAGGATAAGATAAGGAACACACCCATTATAAAGAAATCACATTAGGATTCTCTTTTTAAGCTGTTCCTTAAAACACTAGTGCTTAGGAAATCTATTGGAGGCAGAAGCAGTCAAGGGTAGCCTAGGGTTAGGGTTAGGCTTAGGGTTAGGGTTAGGGTACGGCTTAGGGTACGGGTTCGGGGAGGGCTTCGGGTATGGCGTAGGGTATGGGTTAGGGTTAGGGTTAGTTTTAGCTTTAGAGCTCGGTTTAGGGTACGGGTTAGGATTAGGGTACGTGTTAGGGTTAGGGTAGGGGTTAGGGTTAGGGTACGCGTTAGGGTTACGGTAGTTATTAAACCTATCCCACTCTCTAGATACCCCTTAGCACGTAAAGTAATATTATTTGGGGGTCCAGCCATGGAGAAGAGTTTAGACACTAGGATAAGATAAGGAACACACCCATTATAAAGAAATCACCTTAGGATTCTCTTTTTAAGCTGTTCCTTAAAACAATAGTGCTTAGGAAATCTATTGGAGGCAGAAGCAGTCAAGGGTAGCCTAGGTTTAGGGTTAGGCTTAGGGTTAGGGTTAGGGTATGGCTTAGGGTACGGGTTCGGGGAGGGGTTCGGGTACATCGTAGGGTATGGGTTAGGGTTAGGGTTAGTGTTAGGGTTAGGGCTCGGTTTAGGGTATGGGTTAGGATTAGGGTACGTGTTAGGGTTAGGGTAGGGGTTAGGGTTAGGGTACGCGTTAGGGTTAGGGTAGTTATTAAACCTATCCCACTCTCTAGATACCCCTTAGCACGTAAAGGAATATTATTTGGGGGTCCAGCCATGGAGAAGTGTTTAGACACTAGGATAAGATAAGGAACACACCCATTATAAAGAAATCACATTAGGATTCTCTTTTTAAGCTGTTCCTTAAAACACTAGTGCTTAGGAAGTCTATTGTAGGCAGAAGCAGTAAAGGGTAGCCTAGGGTTAGGGTTACGCTTAGGGTTAGGCTTAGGGTACGGCTTAGGGTACGTGTTCGGGGAGGGGTTCGGGTATGGCGTAGGGTATGGGTTAGGGTTAGGGTTAGGGTTAGTGTTAGGGTTAGTGCTCGGTTTAGGGTACAGGTTAGGATTAGGGTACATGTTAGGGTTAGGGTAGGGTTTAGGGTTAGGGTACGCATTAGGGTTAGGGTAGTTATTAAACGTATCCCACTCTCTAGATACCCCTTAGCACGTAAAGGAATATTATTTGGGGGTCCAGCCATGGAGAAGTGTTTAGACACTAGGATAAGATAAGGAACACACCCATTATAAAGAAATGACATTAGGATTCTCTTTTTAAGCTGTTCCTTAAAACACTAGTGCTTAGGAAATCTACTGGAGGCAGAAGCAGTCAAGGGTAGCTTAGGGTTAGGGTTAGGCTTAGGGTTAGGCTTAGGGTACGGCTTAGGGTAAGGGTTCGGGGAGGGTATCGGGTACGGCGTAGGGTATGGGTTAGGGTTAGGGTTAGGGTTAGTGTTAGGGTTTGGGGTCCGTTTAGGGTACAGTTTAGGATAAGGGTACGTGTTAGGGTTAGGGTAGGTGTTAGGGTTAGGGTACGCGTTAGAGTTAGGATAGTTATTAAACCTATCCCACTCTCTAGATACCCCTTAGCACGTAAAGGAATATTATCTGGGGGTCCAGCCATGGAGAAGAGTTTAGACACTAGGATAAGATAAGGAACACACCCATTATAAAGAAATCACATTAGGATTCTCTTTTTAAGGTGTTCCTTAAAACACTAGTGCTTAGGAAATCTATTTGAGTCAAAAGCAGTCAATGGTAGCCTAGGGTTAGGGTTAGGCTTAGGGTACGGCTTCGGGTACGGGTTAGGGGAGGGGTTCGGGTACGGCGTAGGGTATGGGTTAGGGTTAGGTTTAGTGTTAGGGTTAGGGCTCGGTTTAGGGTACGGGTTAGGATTAGGGTACGTGTTAGGGTTAGGGTAGGGGTTAGGGTTAGGGTACGCGTTAGGGTTAGGGTAGTTATTAAACCTATCCCACTCTCTAGATACCCCTTAGCACGTAAACGAATATTATTTGGGGGTCCAGCCATGGAGAAGAGTTTAGAAACTAGGATAAGATAAGGAACACATCATTATAAAGAAGTCACATTAGGATTCTCTTTTTAACCACTTCCTTAAAACAGTAGTGCTCAGGAAATCTATTGCAGGCTGAAGCAGTCAAGGGTAGCCTAGGGTTAGGCTTAGGGTGAGGGTTAGGCTTAGGGTTCGGCTTAGGATACAGGTTCGTGGAGGGGTTCGGCTATGGCGTAGGGTATGGGTTAGGGTTTGGGTTATGGGTACTGTTAGGGTTCGGGCTCGGTTTAGGGTACGGGTTAGGATAAGGGTACGTGTTAGGGTTAGGGTAGGGGTTAGGGTTAGGGTACGCATTAGGGTTAGGGTAGTTATTAAACCTATCCCACTCTCTAGATACCCCTTAGCACGTAAAGGAATATTATTTGGGGGTCCAGCCATGGAGAAGAGTTTAGACATTAGGATAAGATAAGGAACACACCCATTATAAAGAAATCACATTAGGATTCTCTTTTTAAGCTGTTCCTTAAAACACAAGTGCTTAGGAAATCTATTGGAGGCAGAAGCAGTCAAGGGTAGCCTAGGGTTAGGCTTAGGGTGAGGGTTAGGCTTAGGGTACGGCTTAGGGTACGGGTTCAGGGAGGGGTTCGGGTACGGCGTAGGGTATGGGTTAGGGTTAGGGTTAGTGTTAGGGTTTGGGGTCCGTTTAGGGTACGGGTTAGGATTAGGGTACGTGTTAGGGTTAGGGTAGGGGTTAGGGTTAGGGTACGCATTAGAGTTAGGATAGTTATTAAACCTATCCCACTCTCTAGATACCCCTTAGCACGTAAAGGAATATTATCTGGGTGTCCAGCCATGGAGAAGAGTTTAGACACTAGGATAAGATAAGGAATACACCCATTATAAAGAAATCACATTAGGATTCTCTTTTTAAGCTGTTCCTTAAAACACTAGTGCTTAGGAAATCTATTGGAGGCAGAAGCAGTCAAGGGTAGCCTAGTGTTAGGTTTAGGCTTAGGGTTAGGGTTAGCGTACGGCTCAGGGTACGGGTTCGGGGAGGGGTTCGGGTACGGCGTAGGGTATGGGTTAGGGTTAGGGTTAGTGTTAGGGTTAGGGCTCGGTTTAGGGTATGGGTTAAGATTAGGGTATGTGTTAGGGTTAGGGTAGGTGTTAGGGTTAGGGTTAGTTTTAGGGTTAGGGCTCGGTTTAGGGTACGGGTTAGGATTAGGATACGTGTTAGGGTTAGGGTAGGGGTTAGGGTTAGGGTACGCGTTAGGGTTAGGGTAGTTATTAAACCTATCCCACTCTCTAGATACCCCTTAGCACGTAAAGGAATATTATTTGGGGGTCCAGCCATGGAGAAGAGTTTAGACACTAGGATAAGATAAGGAACACACCCATTATAAAGAAATCACATTAGGATTCTCGTTTTAAGCTGTTCCTTCAAACACTAGTGCTTAGGAAATCTATTGGAGGCAGAAGCAGTCAAGGGTAGCCTAGGGTTAGGGTTATCCTTAGGCTTAGGCTTAGGGTACGGCTTAGGGTACGGGTTCGGGGAGGTGTTCGGGTACGGCGTAGGGTATGGGTTAGGGTTAGGGTTAGGGTTATTGTTAGGGTTAGGGCTCGGGTTAGGGTACGGGTTAGGATTAGGGTACGTGTTAGGGTTAGGGTAGGGGTTAGGGTTAGGGTACGCTTTAGGTTTAGGGTAGTTATTAAACCTATCCCACTCTCTAGATACCCCTTAGCACGTAAAGGAATATTATTTGGGCGTCCAGCCATGGAGAAGAGTTTAGACACTAGGATAAGATAAGGAACACACCCATTATAAAGAAATCACCTTAGGATTCTCTTTTTAAGCTGTTCCTTAAAAAAAATAGTGCTTAGGAAATCTATTGGAGGCAGAAGCTGTCAAGGGTAGCCTAGGGTTAGGGTTAGGCTTATGGTTAGGGTTAGGGTATGGCTTAGGTTACGGGTTCGGGGAGGGGTTCGGGTACATCGTAGGGTATGGGTTAGGGTTAGGGTTAGTGTTAGGGTTAGGGCTCGGTTTAGGGTATGGGTTAGGATTAGGGTACGTGTTAGGGTTAGGGTAGGGGTTAGGGTTAGGGTACACGTTAGGGTTACGGTAGTTATTAAACCTATCCCACTCTCTAGATACCCCTTAGCACGTAAAGTAATATTATTTGGGGGTCCAGCCATGGAGAAGAGTTTAGACACTAGGATAATATAAGGAACACACCCATTATAAAGAAATCACATTAGGATTCTCGTTTTAAGCTGTTCCTTCAAACACTAGTGCTTAGGAAATCTATTGGAGGCAGAAGCAGTCAAGGGTAGCCTAGGGTTAGGGTTATCCTTAGGGTTAGGCTTAGGGTACGGCTTAGGGTACGGGTTCGGGGAGGGGTTCGGGTACGGCGTAGGGTATGGGTTAGGGTTAGGGTTAGGGTTATTGTTAGGGTTAGGGCTCGGGTTAGGGTACGGGTTAGGATTAGGGTACGTGTTAGGGTTAGGGTAGGGGTTAGGGTTAGGGTACGCTTTAGGTTTAGGGTAGTTATTAAACCTATCCCACTCTCTAGATACCCCTTAGCACGTAAAGGAATATTATTTGGGGGTCCAGCCATGGAGAAGAGTTTAGACACTAGGATAAGATAAGGAACACACCCATTATAAAGAAATCACATTAGGATTCTCTTTTTAAGCTGTTCCTTAAAACACTAGTGCTTAGGAAATCTATTGGAGGCAGAAGCAGTCAAGGGTAGCCTAGGGTTAGGGTTAGGCTTAGGGTTAGGGTTAGGGTACGGCTTAGGGTACGGGTTCAGGGAGGGCTTCGGGTACGGCGTAGTGTACGGGTTAGGGTTAGGGTTAGTTTTAGCTTTAGAGCTCGGTTTAGGGTACGGGTTAGGATTAGGGTACGTGTTAGGGTTAGGGTAGTGGTTAGGGTTAGGGTACGCGTTAGGGTTACGGTAGTTATTAAACCTATCCCACTCTCTAGATACCCCTTAGCACGTAAAGGAATATTATTTGGGGGTCCAGCCATGGAGAAGAGTTTAGACACTAGGATAAGATAAGGAACACACCCATTATAAAGAAATCACCTTAGGATTCTCTTTTTAAGCTGTTCCTTAAAAAAATAGTGCTTAGGAAATCTATTGGAGGCAGAAGCTGTCAAGGGTAGCCTAGGGTTAGGGTTAGGCTTAGGGTTAGGGTTAGGGTGTGGCTTAGGTTACGGGTTCGGGGAGGGGTTCGGGTACATCGTAGGGTATGGGTTAGGGTTAGGGTTAGTGTTAGGGTTAGGGCTCGGTTTAGGGTATGGGTTAAGATTAGGGTATGTGTTAGGGTTAGGGTAGGGGTTAGGGTTAGTTTTAGGGTTAGGGCTCGGTTTAGGGTACGGGTTAGGATTAGGGTACGTGTTAGGGTTAGGGTAGGGGTTAGGGTTAGGGTACGCGTTAGGGTTAGGGTAGTTATTAAACCTATCCCACTCTCTAGATACCCCTTAGCACGTAAAGGAATATTATTTGGGGGTCCAGCCATGGAGAAGAGTTTAGACACTAGGATAAGATAAGGAACACACCCATTATAAAGAAATCACATTAGGATTCTCTTTTTAAGCTGTTCCTTAAAACACTAGTGCTTAGGAAATCTATTGTAGGCAGAAGCAGTAAAGGGTAGCCTAGGTTTAGGGTTAGGCTTAGGGTTAGGCTTAGGGTACGGCTTAGGGTACGGGTTCGGGGAGGGGTTCGGGTATGGCGTAGGGTATGGGTTAGGGTTAGGGTTAGGGTTAGGGTTAGTGTTAGGGTTAGGGCTCGGTTTAGGGTACGGGTTAGGATTAGGGTACGTGTTATGGTTAGGGTAGGGTTTAGGGTTAGGGTACGCATTAGGGTTAGGGTAGTTATTAAACCTATTTCACTCTCTAGATACCCCTTAGCACGTAAAGGAATATTATTTGGGGGTCCAGCCATGGAGAAGAGTTTAGACACTAGGATAAGATAAGGAACACACCCATTATAAAGAAATCACAATAGGATTCTCTTTTTAAGCCATTCCTTAAAACAATAGTGCTTAGGAAATCTATTGGAGGCAGAAGCAGTCAAGGGTAGCCTAGGGTTAGGGTGAGGCTTAGGGTTAGGCTTAGGGTACGGCTTAGGTTACCGGTTCGGGGAGGGGTTTGGGTACGGCGTAGGGTATGGGTTAGGGTTAGGGTTAGGGTTATTGTTAGGGTTAGGGCTAGGTTTAGGGTACGGGTTAGGATTAGGGTACGTGTTAGGGTTAGGGTAGGGTTTAGGGTTAGGGTACGCATTAGGGTTAGGGTAGTTATTAAACCTATTTCACTCTCTAGATACCCCTTAGCACGTAAAGGAATATTATTTGGGGGACCAGCCATGGAGAAGAGTTTAGACACTAGGATAAGATAAGGAACACACCCATTATAAAGAAATCACAATAGGATTCTCTTTTTAAGCCGTTCCTTAAAACAATAGTGCTTAGGAAATCTATTGGAGGCAGAAGCAGTCAAGGGTAGCCTAGGGTTAGGGTGAGGCTTAGGGTTAGGCTTAGGGTACGGCTTAGGTTACCGGTTCGGGGAGGGGTTTGGGTACGGCGTAGGGTATGGGTTAGGGTTAGGGTTAGGGTTATTGTTAGGGTTAGGGCTAGCTTTAGGGTACGGGTTAGGATTAGGGTACGTGTTAGGGTTACGGTAGGGTTTAGGGTTAGGGTACGCGTTAGGGTTAGGGTAGTTATTAAACCTATCCCACTCTCTAGATACCCCTTAGCACGTAAAGGAATATTATTTGGGTCCAACCATGGAGAAGAGTTTAGACACTAGGATAAGATAAGGAACACACCCATTATAAAGAAATCACCTTAGGATTCTCTTTTTAAGCTGTTCCTTAAAATAATAGTGCTTAGGAAATCTATTGGAGTCAGAAGCAGTCAAGGGTAGCCTAGGGTTAGGGTTAGGCTTAGGGTACGGCTTCGGGTACGGGTTAGAGGAGGGGTTCGGGTACGGCGTAGGGTATGGGTTAGGGTTAGGTTTATTGTTAGGGTTAGGGCTCGGTTTAGGTTACGGGTTAGGATTAGGGTACGTGTTAGGGTTAGGGTAGGGGTTAGGGTTAGGGTACGCGTTAGGGTTAGGGTAGTTATTAAACCTATCCCACTCTCTAGATACCCCTTAGCACGTAAACGAATATTATTTGGGGGTCCAGCCATGGAGAAGAGTTTAGAAACTAGGATAAGATAAGGAACACACCCATTATAAAGAAGTCACATTAGGATTCTCTTTTTAAGCTGTTCCTTAAAACACAAGTGCTTAGGAAATCTATTGGAGGCAGAAGCAGTCAAGGGTAGCCTAGGGTTAGGCTTAGGGTGATGGTTAGGCTTAGGGTACGGCTTAGGGTACCGGTTCGGGGAGGGGTTCGGGCACGGCGTAGGGTATGGGTTAGGGTTAGGGTTAGGGTTAGGGTTAGGGTTAGGGCTCATTTTAGGGTACGGGTTAGGATTAGGGTACGTGTTAGGGTTAGGGTAGGGGTTAGGGTTAGGGTACGCGTTAGGTTTAGGATAGTTATTAAACCTATCCCACTCTCTAGATACCCCTTAGCACGTAAAGGAATATTATTTGGGGGTCCAGCCATGGAGAAGAGTTTAGACACTAGGATAAGATAAGGTACACACCCATTATAAAGAAATCACGTTACGATTCTCTTTTTAAGCTATTCCTTAAAACACTAGTGCTTAGGAAATCTATTGGAGGCAGAAGCAGTCAAGGGCAGCCTAGTGTTAGGGTTCGGCTTAGGGTTAGGGTTAGGGTACGGCTTAGGGTACGGGTTCGGGGAGGGTATCGGGTACGGCGTAGGGTATGGGTTAGGGTTAGGGCTAGGGTTAGTGTTAGGGTTTGGGGTCCGTTTAGGGTACAGGTTAGGTTTAGGGTACGTGTTAGGGTTAGTGTAGGTGTTAGGGTTAGGGTACGTGTTAGAGTTAGGATAGTTATTAAACCTATCCCACTCTCTAGATACCCCTTAGCACCTAAAGGAATATTATCTGGGTGTCCAGCCATGGAGAAGAGTTTAGACACTAGTATAAGATAAGGAACACACCCATTATAAAGAAATCACATTAGGATTCTCTTTTTAAGCTGTTCCTTAAAACACTAGTGGTTAGGAAATCTATTGGAGGCAGAAGCAGTCAAGGGTAGCCTAGGGTTAGGGTTAGGCTTAGGGTTAGGGTTAGGGTATGGCTTAGGTTACGGGTTCGGGGAGGGGTTCGGGCACATCGTAGGGAAAGGGTTAGGGTTAGGGTTAGGGTTAGTGTTAGGGTTAGGGCTCGGTTTAGGGTACGGGTTAGGATTAGGGTACGTGTTAGGGTTAGGGTAGGGGTTAGGGTTAGGGTACGCGTTAGGTTTAGGGGAGTTATTAAACCTCTCCCACTCTCTAGATACCCCTTAGCACGTAAAGGAATATTATCTGGGTGTCCAGCCATGGAGAAGAGTTTAGACACTAGGATAAGATAAGGAACACACCCATTATAAAGAAATCACATTAGGATTCTCTTTTTAAGCTGTTCCTTAAAACACAAGTGCTTAGGAAAATCTATTGGAGGCAGAAGCAGTCAAGGGTAGCTTAGGGTTAGGGTTAGGGGGAGGGTTAGGGGTTGGGTACGGCTTAGGGTACGGTTCGGGGAGGGGTTCGTGTACGGCATAGGGTATGGGTTAGGGTTAGGGTTAGGGTTAGTGTTAGGGTTAGGGTTCGGTTTAGGGTACGGGTTAGGATTAGGGTACGTGTTAGGTTTAGGGTAGGGGTTAGGGTTAGGGTACGCGTTAGGGTTAGGGTAGTTATTAAACCTATCCCACTCTCTAGAAAGCCCTTAGCACGTAAAGGAATATTATTTGGGGATCCAGCCATGGAGAAGAGTTTAGACACTAGGATAAGATACGGAACACACCCATTATAAAGAAATCACATTAGGATTCTCTTTTTAAGCTGTTCCTTAAAACACTAGTGCTTAGGAAATCTATTGGAGGCAGAAGCAGTCAAGGGTAGCCTAGGGTTAGGGTTAGGCTTAGGGTTAGGGTTAGGGTACGGCTTAGGGTATGGGTTCGGGGAGGGGTTCGGGTACGGCATAGGGTATGGGATAGGGTTAGGGTTAGGGTTAGTGTTAGGTTAGGGCTCGGTTTAGGGTACGGGTTAGGATTAGGGTACGTGTTAGGTTTAGGGTAGGGGTTAGGGTTAGGGTACGTGTTAGGGTTAGGGTAGTTATTAAAACTATCCCACTCTCTAGATACCCCTTAGCACGTAAAGGAATATTATTTGGGGGTCCAGCCATGGAGAAGAGTTTAGACACTAGGATAAGATAAAGAACACACCCATTATAAAGAAATGGCATTAGGATTCTCTTTCTAAGCTGTTCCTTAAAATACTAGTGCTTAGGAAATCTATTGGAGGCAGAAGCAATCAAGGGTAGCCTATGGTTAGGGTTAGGCTGAGGGTTAGGCTTAGGGTACGGCTTAGGGTACGGGTTCGGGGAGGGGTTCAGGTACGGCGTAGGGTATGGTTTAGGGTTAGGGTTAGGGTTAGTGTTAGGGTTAGGGCTCGGTTTAGGGTACGGGTTAGGATTAGGGTACGTGTTAGGGTTAGGGTAGGGTTTAGGGTTAGGGTACGCATTAGGGTTAGGGTAGTTATTAAACCTATTTCACTCTCTAGATACCCCTTAGCACGTAAAGGAATATTATTTGGGGGTCCAGCCATGGAGAAGAGTTTAGACACTAGGATAAGATAAGGAACACACCCATTATAAAGAAATCACAATAGGATTCTCTTTTTAAGCCGTTCCTTAAAACAATAGTGCTTAGGAAATCTATTGGAGGCAGAAGCAGTCAAGGGTAGCCTAGGGTTAGGGTGAGGCTTAGGGTTAGGCTTAGGGTACGGCTTAGGTTACCGGTTCGGGGAGGGGTTTGGGTACGGCGTAGGGTATGGGTTAGGGTTAGGGTTAGGGTTATTGTTAGGGTTAGGGCTAGCTTTAGGGTACGGGTTAGGATTAGGGTACGTGTTAGGGTTACGGTAGTGTTTAGGGTTAGGGTACGCGTTAGGGTTAGGGTAGTTATTAAACCTATCCCACTCTCTAGATACCCCTTAGCACGTAAAGGAATATTATTTGGGTCCAACCATGGAGAAGAGTTTAGACACTAGGATAAGATAAGGAACACACCCATTATAAAGAAATCACCTTAGGATTCTCTTTTTAAGCTGTTCCTTAAAATAATAGTGCTTAGGAAATCTATTGGAGTCAGAAGCAGTCAAGGGTAGCCTAGGGTTAGGGTTAGGCTTAGGGTACGGCTTCGGGTACGGGTTAGAGGAGGGGTTCGGGTACGGCGTAGGGTATGGGTTAGGGTTAGGTTTATTGTTAGGGTTAGGGCTCGGTTTAGGTTACGGGTTAGGATTAGGGTACGTGTTAGGGTTAGGGTAGGGGTTAGGGTTAGGGTACGCGTTAGGGTTAGGGTAGTTATTAAACCTATCCCACTCTCTAGATACCCCTTAGCACGTAAACGAATATTATTTGGGGGTCCAGCCATGGAGAAGAGTTTAGAAACTAGGATAAGATAAGGAACACACCCATTATAAAGAAGTCACATTAGGATTCTCTTTTTAACCACTTCCTTAAAACAGTAGTGCTCAGGAAATCTATTGCAGGCTGAAGCAGTCAAGGGTAGCCTAGGGTTAGGCTTAGGGTGAGGGTTAGGCTTAGGGTTCGGCTTAGGATACAGGTTCGTGGAGGGGTTCGGCTATGGCGTAGGGTATGGGTTAGGGTTTGGGTTATGGGTACTGTTAGGGTTCGGGCTCGGTTTAGGGTACGGGTTAGGATAAGGGTACGTGTTAGGGTTAGGGTAGGGGTTAGGGTTAGGGTACGCATTAGGGTTAGGGTAGTTATTAAACCTATCCCACTCTCTAGATACCCCTTAGCACGTAAAGGAATATTATTTGGGGGTCCAGCCATGGAGAAGAGTTTAGACACTAGGATAAGATAAGGTACACACCCATTATAAAGAAATCACATTACGATTCTCTTTTTAAGCTATTCCTTAAAACACTAGTGCTTAGGAAATCTATTGGAGGCAGAAGCAGTCAAGGGCAGCCTAGTGTTAGGGTTCGGCTTAGGGTTAGGGTTAGGGTACGGCTTAGGGTACGGGTTCGGGGAGGGTATCGGGTACGGCGTAGGGTATGGGTTAGGGTTAGGGCTAGGGTTAGTGTTAGGGTTTGGGGTCCGTTTAGGGTACAGGTTAGGTTTAGGGTACGTGTTAGGGTTAGTGTAGGTGTTAGGGTTAGGGTACGTGTTAGAGTTAGGATAGTTATTAAACCTATCCCACTCTCTAGATACCCCTTAGCACGTAAAGGAATATTATCTGGGTGTCCAGCCATGGAGAAGAGTTTAGACACTAGGATAAGATAAGGAACACACCCATTATAAAGAAATCACATTAGGATTCTCTTTTTAAGCTGTTCCTTAAAACACTAGTGCTTAGGAAATCTATTGGAGGCAGAAGCAGTCAAGGGTAGCCTAGGGTTAGGGTTAGGCTTAGGGTTAGGGTTAGGGTATGGCTTAGGTTACGGGTTCGGGGAGGGGTTCGGGCACATCGTAGGGAAAGGGTTAGGGTTAGGGTTAGGGTTAGTGTTAGGGTTAGGGCTCGGTTTAGGGTACGGGTTAGGATTAGGGTACGTGTTAGGGTTAGGGTAGGGGTTAGGGTTAGGGTACGCGTTAGGTTTAGGGGAGTTATTAAACCTCTCCCACTCTCTAGATACCCCTTAGCACGTAAAGGAATATTATCTGGGTGTCCAGCCATGGAGAAGAGTTTAGACACTAGGATAAGATAAGGAACACACCCATTATAAAGAAATCACATTAGGATTCTCTTTTTAAGCTGTTCCTTAAAACACAAGTGCTTAGGAAATCTATTGGAGGCAGAAGCAGTCAAGGGTAGCTTAGGGTTAGGGTTAGGGGGAGGGTTAGGGGTTGGGTACGGCTTAGGGTACGGTTCGGGGAGGGGTTCGTGTACGGCATAGGGTATGGGTTAGGGTTAGGGTTAGGGTTAGTGTTAGGGTTAGGGTTCGGTTTAGGGTACGGGTTAGGATTAGGGTACGTGTTAGGGTTAGGGTAGGGGTTAGGGTTAGGGTACGCGTTAGGGTTAGGGTAGTTATTAAACCTATCCCACTCTCTAGATAGCCCTTAGCACGTAAAGGAATATTATTTGGGGATCCAGCCATGGAGAAGAGTTTAGACACTAGGATAAGATACGGAACACACCCATTATAAAGAAATCACATTAGGATTCTCTTTTTAAGCTGTTCCTTAAAACACTAGTGCTTAGGAAATCTATTGGAGGCAGAAGCAGTCAAGGGTAGCCTAGGGTTAGGGTTAGGCTTAGGGTTAGGGTTAGGGTACGGCTTAGGGTATGGGTTCGGGGAGGGGTTCGGGTACGGCATAGGGTATGGGATAGGGTTAGGGTTAGGGTTAGTGTTAGGTTAGGGCTCGGTTTAGGGTACGGGTTAGGATTAGGGTACGTGTTAGGTTTAGGGTAGGGGTTAGGGTTAGGGTACGTGTTAGGGTTAGGGTAGTTATTAAAACTATCCCACTCTCTTGATACCCCTTAGCATGTAAAGGAATATTATTTGGGGGTCCAGCCATGGAGAAGAGTTTAGACACTAGGATAAGATAAAGAACACACCCATTATAAAGAAATGGCATTAGGATTCTCTTTCTAAGCTGTTCCTTAAAATACTAGTGCTTAGGAAATCTATTGGAGGCAGAAGCAATCAAGGGTAGCCTATGGTTAGGGTTAGGCTGAGGGTTAGGCTTAGGGTACGGCTTAGGGTACGGGTTCGGGGAGGGGTTCAGGTACGGCGTAGGGTATGGTTTAGGGTTAGGGTTAGGTTTAGTGTTAGGGTCAGGGCTCGGTTTAGGATACGGGTTAGGATTAGGGTACGTGTTAGGGTTAGCGAAGGGGTTAGGGTTAGGGTACACGTTAGGGTTAGGGTAGTTATTAAACCTATCCCACTCTCTAGATACCCCTTAGCACGTAAAGGAACATTATTTGGGGATCCAGCCATGGAGAAGAGTTTAGACACTAGGATAAGATACGGAACACACCCATTATAAAGAAATCACATTAGGATTCTCTTTTTAACCTCTTCCTTAAAACACTAGTGCTTAGGAAATCTATTGCAGGCTGAAGCAGTCAAGGGTAGCCTAGGGTTAGGCTTAGGGTGAGGGTTAGGCTTAGGGTACGGCTTAGGATACGGGTTCGGGGAGGGGTTCGGGTATGGCATAGGGTATGGGTTAGGGTTAGGGTTAGGGTTAGTGTTAGGGTTAGGGCTCGGTTTAGGGTACGGGTTAGGATTAGGGTACGTGTTAGGGTTAGGGTAGGGGTTAGGGTTAGAGTATGCATTAGGGTTAGTGTAGTTATTAAACCTATCCCAATCTCTAGATACCCCTTAGCACGTAAAGGAATATTATTTGGGGGTCCAGCCATGGAGAAGAGTTTAGACACTAGGATAATATTAGGAACACACCCATTATAAAGAAATCACATTCGGATTCTCGTTTTAAGCTGTTCCTTCAAACACTAGTGCTTAGGAAATCTATTGGAGGCAGAAGCAGTCAAGGGTAGCCTAGGGTTAGGGTTAGGCTTAGGGTTAGGCTTAGGGTACGGCTTAGGGTACGGGTTCGGGGAGGGGTTCGGGTACGGCGTAGGGTATGGGTTAGGGTTAGGGTTAGTGTTAGGGTTAGGACTCGGTTTAGGGTATGGGTTAAGATTAGGGTATGTGTTAGGGTTAGGGTAGGGGTTAGGGTTAGGTTTAGTTTTAGGGTTAGGGCTCGGTTTAGGGTACGGGTTAGGCTTAGGGTTAGGGTTAGGATATGGCTTAGGGTACGGGTTCGGGGAGGCTTTCGGGTACGGCCTAGGGTATGGGTTAGGGTTAGGGTTAGGGTTAGTGTTAGGGTTAGGGCTCGGTCTACGGTACGGGTTAGGATTAGGGTACATGTTAGGGTTAGGGTAGGGGTTAGGGTTATGGTACGCTTTAGAGTTAGGGTAGTTATTAAACCTATCCCACTCTCTAGTTACCCCTTAGCACGTAAAGGAATATTATTTGGGGGTTCAGCCATGGAGAAGAGTTTAGACACTAGGATAATAAAAGGAACACACCCATTATAAAGAAATGACATTAGGATTCTCTTTTTAAGCTGTTCCTTAAAACACTAGTGCTTAGGAAATCTATTGGAGGCAGAAGCAGTCAAGGGTAGCCTAGGGTTAGGGTTCGGCTTAGGGTTAGGGTTAGGGTACGGCTTAGGGTACGGGTTCGGGGAGGGTATCGGGTACGGCGTAGGGTATGGGTTAGGGTTAGGGTTAGGGTTAGTGTTAGGGTTTGGGGTCCGTTTAGGGTACAGGTTAGGATTAGGGTACGTGTTAGGGTTAGGGTAGGTGTTAGGGTTAGGGTACGCGTTAGAGTTAGGATAGTTATTAAACCTATCCCACTCTCTAGATACCCCTTAGCACGTAAAGGAATATTATCTGGGTGTCCAGCCATGGAGAAGAGTTTAGACACTAGGATAAGATAAGGAACACACCCATTATAAAGAAATCACATTAGGATTCTCTTTTTAAGCTGTTCCTTCAAACACTAGTGCTTAGGAAATCTATTGGAGGCAGAAGCAGTCAAGGGTAGCCTAGGGTTAGGGTTAGGCTTAGGGTTAGGGTTAGGGTACGGCTCAGGGTACGGGTTCGGTGAGGGGTTCGGGTACGGCGTAGGGTATGGGTTAGGGTTAGGGTTAGGGTTAGTTTTAGCTTTAGAGCTCGGTTTAGGGTACGGGTTAGGATTAGGGTACGTGTTAGGGTTAGGGTAGGGGTTAGGGTTAGGGTACGCATTAGGGTTAGGGTAGTTATTAAACCTATCCCACTCTCTAGATACCCCTTAGCACGTAAAGGAATATTATTTGGGGGTCCAGCCATGGAGAAGAGTTTAGACACTAGGATAAGATAAGGAACACACCCATTATAAAGAAATCACATTAGGATTCTCTTTTTAAGCCGTTCCTTAAAACAATAGTGCTTAGGAAATCTATTGGAGGCAGAAGCAGTCAAGGGTAGCCTAGGGTTAGGGTGAGGCTTAGGGTTAGGCTTAGGGTACGGCTTAGGTTACCGGTTCGGGGAGGGGTTTGGGTACGGCGTAGGGTATGGGTTAGGGTTAGGGTTAGGGTTATTGTTAGGGTTAGGGCTAGGTTTAGGGTACGGGTTAGGATTAGGGTACGTGTTAGGGTTAGGGTAGGGTTTAGGGTTAGGGTACGCGTGAGGGTTAGGGTAGTTATTAAACCTATCCCACTCTCTAGATACCCCTTAGCACGTAAAGGAATATTATTTGGGGGTCCAACCATGGAGAAGAGTTTAGACACTAGGATAAGATAAGGAACACACCCATTATAAAGAAATAACCTTAGGATTCTCTTTTTAAGCTGTTCCTTAAAACACTAGTGCTTAGGAAATCTATTGTAGGCAGAAGCAGTAAAGGGTAGCCTAGGGTTAGGGTTAGGCTTAGGGTTAGGGTTAGGGTATGGCTTAGGTTACGGGTTCGGGGAGGGGTTCGGGCACATCGTAGGGAAAGGGTTATGGTTAGGGTTAGGGTTAGTGTTAGGGTTAGGGCTCGGTTTAGGGTACGGGTTAGGATTAGGGTACGTGTTAGGTTTAGGGTAGGGGTTAGGGTTAGGGTACGCGTTAGGGTTAGGGTAGTTATTAAACCTATCCCACTCTCTAGATAGCCCTTAGCACGTAAAGGAATATTATTTGGGGATCCAGCCATGGAGAAGAGTTTAGACACTAGGATAAGATACGGAACACACCCATTATAAAGAAATCACATTAGGATTCTCTTTTTAAGCTGTTCCTTAAAACACTAGTGCTTAGGAAATCTATTGGAGGCAGAAGCAGTCAAGGGTAGCCTAGGGTTAGGGTTAGGCTTAGGGTTAGGGTTAGGGTATAGCTTAGGGTATGGGTTCGGGGAGGGGTTCGGGTACGGCATAGGGTATGGGATAGGGTTAGGGTTAGGGTTAGTGTTAGGTTAGGGCTCGGTTTAGGGTACGGGTTAGGATTAGGGTACGTGTTAGGTTTAGGGTAGGGGTTAGGGTTAGGGTACGTGTTAGGGTTAGGGTAGTTATTAAAACTATCCCACTCTCTAGATACCCCTTAGCACGTAAAGGAATATTATTTGGGGGTCCAGCCATGGAGAAGAGATTAGACACTAGGATAAGATAAAGAACACACCCATTATAAAGAAATGGCATTAGGATTCTCTTTCTAAGCTGTTCCTTAAAATACTAGTGCTTAGGAAATCTATTGGAGGCAGAAGCAGTCAAGGGTAGCCTATGGTTAGGGTTAGGCTGAGGGTTAGGCTTAGGGTACGGCTTAGGGTACGGGTTCGGGGAGGGGTTCAGGTACGGCGTAGGGTATGGTTTAGGGTTAGGGTTAGGTTTAGTGTTAGGGTTAGGGCTCGGTTTAGGATACGGGTTAGGATTAGGGTACGTGTCAGGGTTAGCGAAGGGGTTAGGGTTAGGGTACGCGTTAGGGTTAGGGTAGTTATTAAACCTATCCCACTCTCTAGATACCCCTTAGCACGTAAAGGAACATTATTTGGGCGTAAAGCCATGGAGAAGAGTTTAGACACTAGGATAAGATAAGGAACACACCCATTATAAAGAAATCACATTATGATTCTCTTTTTAACCTCTTCCTTAAAACACTAGTGCTTAGGAAATCTATTGCAGGCTGAAGCAGTCAAGGGTAGCCTAGGGTTAGGCTTAGGGTGAGGGTTAGGCTTAGGGTACGGCTTAGGATACGGGTTCGGGGAGGGGTTCGGGTATGGCATAGGGTATGGGTTAGGGTTAGGGTTAGGGGTACTGTTAGGGTTCGGGCTCGGTTTAGGGTATGGGTTAGGATTAGGGTACGTGTTAGGGTTAGGGTAGGGGTTAGGGTTAGAGTACGCATTAGGGTTAGTGTAGTTATTAAACCTATCCCACTCTCTAGATGCCCCTTAGCACGTAAAGGAATATTATTTGGGGGTCCAGCCATGGAGAAGAGTTTAGACACTAGGATAATATAAGGAACACACCCATTATAAAGAAATCACATTAGGATTCTCGTTTTAAGCTCTTCCTTCAAACACTAGTGCTTAGGAAATCTATTGGAGGCAGAAGCAGTCAAGGGTAGCCTAGGGTTAGGGTTAGGCTTAGGGTTAGGGTTAGGGTACGGCTTAGGTTACGGGTTCGGGGAGGGGTTCGGGTACATCGTAGGGTATGGGTTAGGGTTAGGGTTAGGGTTAGTGTTAGGGTTAGGGCTCGGTTTAGGGTATGGGTTAAGATTAGGTTATGTGTTAGGGTTAGGGTAGGGGTTAGGGTTAGGGTTAGTTTTAGGTTTAGGGCTCGGTTTAGGGTGCGGGTTAGGATTAGGGTACGTGTTAGGGTTAGGGTAGTGGTTAGGGTTAGGGTACGCGTTAGGGTTAGGGTAGATATTAAACCTATCCCACTCTCTAGATACCCTTTAGCACGTAAAGGAATATTATTTGGGGGTCCAGCCATGGAGAAGAGTTTAGACACTAGGATAAGATAAGGAACACACCCATTATAAAGAAATCACATTAGGATTCTCTTTTTAAGCTGTTCCTTAAAACACTAGTGCTTAGGAAATCTATTGTAGGCAGAAGCAGTAAAGGGTAGCCTAGGGTTAGGGTTAGGCTTAGGGTTAGGCTTAGGGTACGGCTTAGGGTACGGGTTCGGGGAGGGGTTTGGGTACGGCGTAGGGTATGGGTTAGGGTTAGGGTTAGGGTTATTGTTAGGGTTAGGGCTAGGTTTAGGGTACGGGTTAGGATTAGGGTACGTGTTAGGGTTAGGGTAGGGTTTAGGGTTAGGGTACGCGTTAGGGTTAGGGTAGTTATTAAACCTATCCCACTCTCTAGATACCCCTTAGCACGTAAAGGAATATTATTTGAGGGTCCAACCATGGAGAAGAGTTTAGACACTAGGATAAGATAAGGAACACACCCATTATAAAGAAATCACCTTAGGATTCTCTTTTTAAGCTGTTCCTTAAAATAATAGTGCTTAGGAAATCTATTGGAGGCAGAAGCAGTCAAGGGTAGCCTAGGGTTAGGGTTAGGCTTACGGTTAGGGTTAGGGTATGGCTTAGGTTACGGGTTCGGGGAGGGGTTCGGGCACATCGTAGGGAAAGGGTTATGGTTAGGGTTAGGGTTAGTGTTAGGGTTAGGGCTCGGTTTAGGGTACGGGTTAGGATTAGGGTACGTGTTAGGGTTAGGGTAGGGGTTAGGGTTAGAGTATGCATTAGGGTTAGTGTAGTTATTAAACCTATCCCAATCTCTAGATACCCCTTAGCACGTAAAGGAATATTATTTGGAGGTCCAGCCATGGAGAAGAGTTTAGACACTAGGATAATATTAGGAACACACCCATTATAAAGAAATCACATTCGGATTCTCGTTTTAAGCTGTTCCTTCAAACACTAGTGCTTAGGAAATCTATTGGAGGCAGAAGCAGTCAAGGGTAGCCTAGGGTTAGGGTTAGGCTTAGGGTTAGGCTTAGGGTACGGCTTAGGGTACGGGTTCGGGGAGGGGTTCGGGTACGGCGTAGGGTATGGGTTAGGGTTAGGGTTAGTGTTAGGGTTAGGACTCGGTTTAGGGTATGGGTTAAGATTAGGGTATGTGTTAGGGTTAGGGTAGGGGTTAGGGTTAGGGTTAGTTTTAGGGTTAGGGCTCGGTTTAGGGTACGGGTTAGGCTTAGGGTTAGGGTTAGGATATGGCTTAGGGTACGGGTTCGGGGAGGCTTTCGGGTACGGCCTAGGGTATGGGTTAGGGTTAGGGTTAGGGTTAGTGTTAGGGTTAGGGCTCGGTCTACGTTACGGGTTAGGATTAGGGTACATGTTAGGGTTAGGGTAGGGGTTAGGGTTATGGTACGCTTTAGAGTTAGGGTAGTTATTAAACCTATCCCACTCTCTAGTTACCCCTTAGCACGTAAAGGAATATTATTTGGGGGTTCAGCCATGGAGAAGAGTTTAGACACTAGGATAATAAAAGGAACACACCCATTATAAAGAAATGACATTAGGATTCTCTTTTTAAGCTGTTCCTTAAAACACTAGTGCTTAGGAAATCTATTGGAGGCAGAAGCAGTCAAGGGTAGCCTAGGGTTAGGGTTCGGCTTAGGGTTAGGGTTAGGGTACGGCTTAGGGTACGGGTTCGGGGAGGGTATCGGGTACGGCGTAGGGTATGGGTTAGGGTTAGGGTTAGGGTTAGTGTTAGGGTTTGGGGTCCGTTTAGGGTACAGGTTAGGATTAGGGTACGTGTTAGGGTTAGGGTAGGTGTTAGGGTTAGGGTACGCGTTAGAGTTAGGATAGTTATTAAACCTATCCCACTCTCTAGATACCCCTTAGCACGTAAAGGAATATTATCTGGGTGTCCAGCCATGGAGAAGAGTTTAGACACTAGGATAAGATAAGGAACACACCCATTATAAAGAAATAACATTAGGATTCTCTTTTTAAGCTGTTCCTTAAAACACTAGTGCTTAGGAAATCTATTGGAGGCAGAAGCAGTCAAGGGTAGCCTAGGGTTAGGGTTAGGCTTAGGGTTAGGGTTAGGGTACGGCTCAGGGTACGGGTTCGGTGAGGGGTTCGGGTACGGCGTAGGTTATGGGTTAGGGTTAGGGTTAGGGTTAGTTTTAGCTTTAGAGCTCGGTTTAGGGTACGGGTTAGGATTAGGGTACGTGTTAGGGTTAGGGTAGGGGTTAGGGTTAGGGTACGCATTAGGGTTAGGGTAGTTATTAAACCTATCCCACTCTCTAGATACCCCTTAGCACGTAAAGGAATATTATTTGGGGGTCCAGCCATGGAGAAGAGTTTAGACACTAGGATAAGATAAGGAACACACCCATTATAAAGAAATCACATTAGGATTCTCTTTTTAAGCCGTTCCTTAAAACAATAGTGCTTAGGAAATCTATTGGAGGCAGAAGCAGTCAAGGGTAGCCTAGGGTTAGGGTGAGGCTTAGGGTTAGGCTTAGGGTACGGCTTAGGTTACCGGTTCGGGCAGGGGTTTGGGTACGGCGTAGGGTATGGGTTAGGGTTAGGGTTAGGGTTATTGTTAGGGTTAGGGCTAGGTTTAGGGTACGGGTTAGGATTAGGGTACGTGTTAGGGTTAGGGTAGGGTTTAGGGTTAGGGTACGCGTTAGGGTTAGGGTAGTTATTAAACCTATCCCACTCTCTAGATACCCCTTAGCACGTAAAGGAACATTATTTGGGCGTAAAGCCATGGAGAAGAGTTTAGACACTAGGATAAGATAAGGAACACACCCATTATAAAGAAATCACATTATGATTCTCTTTTTAACCTCTTCCTTAAAACACTAGTGCTTAGGAAATCTATTGCAGGCTGAAGCAGTCAAGGGTAGCCTAGGGTTAGGCTTAGGGTGAGGGTTAGGCTTAGGGTACGGCTTAGGATACGGGTTCGGGGAGGGGTTCGGGTATGGCATAGGGTATGGGTTAGGGTTAGGGTTAGGGGTACTGTTAGGGTTCGGGCTCGGTTTAGGGTATGGGTTAGGATTAGGGTACGTGTTAGGGTTAGGGTAGGGGTTAGGGTTAGGGTACGCGTTAGGGTTAGTGTAGTTATTAAACCTATCCCACTCTCTAGATGCCCCTTAGCACGTAAAGGAATATTATTTGGGCGTCCAGCCATGGAGAAGAGTTTAGACACTAGGATAAGATAAGGAACACACCCATTATAAAGAAATCACATTAGGATTCTCTTTATAAGCTGTTCCTTAAAACACAAGTGCTTAGGAAATCTATTGGAGGCAGAAGAAGTCAAGGGTAGCCTAGGGTTAGGCTTAGGGTGAGGGTTAGGCTTAGGGTACGGCTTAGGGTATGGGTTCGGGGAGGGTTTCGGGTACGGCGTAGGGTATGGGTTAGGGTTAGGGTTAGGGTTAGGGTTAGGGCTCGGTTTAGGGTACGGGTTAGGATTAGGGTACGTGTTAGGGTTAGGGTAGGGGTTAGGGTTGCGGTACGCGTTAGGGTTAGGATAGTTATTAAACCTATCCCACTCTCTAGATACCCCTTAGCACGTAAAGGAATATTATTTGGGGGTCCAGCCATGGAGAAGAGTTTAGACACTTGGATAATATAAGGAACACACCCATTATAAAGAAATCACCTTAGGATTCTCGTTTTCAGCTGTTCCTTCAAACACTAGTGCTTAGGAAATCTATTGGAGGCAGAAGCAGTCAAGGGTAGCCTAGGGTTAGGGTTAGGCTTAGGGTTAGGCTTAGGGTACGGCTTAGGGTACGGGTTTGGGGAGGGGTTCGGGTACGGCGTAGGGTATGGGTTAGGGTTAGGGTTAGGGTTAGTGTTAGGGTTAGGGCTCGGTTTAGGGTACGGGTTAGGATTAGGGTACGTGTTAGGGTTAGGGTAGGGGTTAGGGTTAGAGTACGCATTAGGGTTAGTGTAGTTATTAAACCTATCCCACTCTCTAGATACCCCTTAGCACGTACAGGAATATTATTTGGGGGTCCAGCCATGGAGAAGAGTTTAGACACTAGGATAATATAAGGAACACACCCATTATAAAGAAATCACATTAGGATTCTCGTTTTAAGCTGTTCCTTCAAACACTAGTGCTTAGGAAATCTATTGGAGGCAGAAGCATTCAAGGGTAGCCTAGGGTTAGGGTTAGGCTTAGGGTTAGGCTTAGGGTACGGCTTAGTGTACGGGTTTGGGGAGGGGTTCGGGTACGGCGTAGGGTATGGGTTAGGGTTAGGTTTAGTGTTAGGGTTAGGGCTCGGTTTAGGGTATGGGTTAAGATTAGGGTATGTGTTAGGGTTAGGGTAGGGGTTAGGGTTAGGGTTAGTTTTAGGGTTAGGGCTCGGTTTAGGGTACGGGTTAGGATTAGGGTACGTGTTAGGGTTAGGGTAGGGGTTAGGGTTAGGGTACGCGTTAGGGTTAGGGTAGTTATTAAACCTATCCCACTCTCTAGATACCCCTTAGCACGTAAAGGAATATTATTTGGGGGTCCAGCCATGGAGAAGAGTTTAGACACTAGGATAAGATAAGGAACACACCCATTATAAAGAAATCACATTAGGATTCTCTTTTTAAGCTGTTCCTTAAAACACTAGTGCTTAGGAAATCTATTGTAGGCAGAAGCAGTAAAGGGTAGCCTAGGTTTAGGGTTAGGCTTAGGGTTAGGCTTAGGGTACGGCTTAGGGTACGGGTTCGGGGAGGGGTTCGGGTATGGCGTAGGGTATGGGTTAGGGTTAGGGTTAGGGTTAGGGTTAGTGTTAGGGTTGGGGCTCGGTTTAGGGTACGGGTTAGGATTAGGGAACGTGTTAGGGTTAGGGTAGGGTTTAGGGTTAGGGTACGCATTAGGGTTAGGGTAGTTATTAAACCTATTTCACTCTCTAGATACCCCTTAGCACGTAAAGGAATATTATTTGGGGGTCCAGCCATGGAGAAGAGTTTAGACACTAGGATAAGATAAGGAACACACCCATTATAAAGAAATCACAATAGGATTCTCTTTTTAAGCCGTTCCTTAAAACAATAGTGCTTAGGAAATCTATTGGAGGCAGAAGCAGTCAAGGGTAGCCTAGGGTTAGGGTGAGGCTTAGGGTTAGGCTTAGGGTACGGCTTAGGTTACCGGTTCGGGGAGGGGTTTGGGTACGGCGTAGGGTATGGGTTAGGGTTAGGGTTAGGGTTATTGTTAGGGTTAGGGCTAGCTTTAGGGTACGGGTTAGGATTAGGGTACGTGTTAGGGTTAGGGTAGGGTTTAGGGTTAGGGTACGCGTTAGGGTTAGGGTAGTTATTAAACCTATCCCACTCTCTAGATACCCCTTAGCACGTAAAGGAATATTATTTGGGTCCAACCATGGAGAAGAGTTTAGACACTAGGATAAGATAAGGAACACACCCATTATAAAGAAATCACCTTAGGATTCTCTTTTTAAGCTGTTCCTTAAAATAATAGTGCTTAGGAAATCTATTGGAGTCAGAAGCAGTCAAGGGTAGCCTAGGGTTAGGGTTAGGCTTAGGGTACGGCTTCGGGTACGGGTTAGAGGAGGGGTTCGGGTACGGCGTAGGGTATGGGTTAGGGTTAGGTTTATTGTTGGGGTTAGGGCTCGGTTTAGGTTACGGGTTAGGATTAGGGTACGTGTTAGGGTTAGGGTAGGGGTTAGGGTTAGGGTACGCGTTAGGGTTAGGGTAGTTATTAAACCTATCCCACTCTCTAGATACCCCTTAGCACGTAAACGAATATTATTTGGGGGTCCAGCCATGGAGAAGAGTTTAGAAACTAGGATAAGATAAGGAACACACCCATTATAAAGAAGTCACATTAGGATTCTCTTTTTAACCACTTCCTTAAAACAGTAGTGCTCAGGAAATCTATTGCAGGCTGAAGCAGTCAAGTGTAGCCTAGGGTTAGGCTTAGGGTGAGGGTTAGGCTTAGGGTTCGGCTTAGGATACAGGTTCGTGGAGGGGTTCGGCTATGGCGTAGGGTATGGGTTAGGGTTTGGGTTATGGGTACTGTTAGGGTTCGGGCTCGGTTTAGGGTACGGGTTAGGATAAGGGTACGTGTTAGGGTTAGGGTAGGGGTTAGGGTTAGGGTACGCATTAGGGTTAGGGTAGTTATTAAACCTATCCCACTCTCTAGATACCCCTTAGCACGTAAAGGAATATTATTTGGGGGTCCAGCCATGGAGAAGAGTTTAGACACTAGGATAAGATAAGGAACACACCCATTATAAAGAAATCACATTAGGATTCTCTTTTTAAGCTGTTCCTTAAAACACAAGTGCTTAGGAAATCTATTGGAGGCAGAAGCAGTCAAGGGTAGCCTAGGGTTAGGCTTAGGGTGAGGGTTAGGCTTAGGGTACGGCTTAGGGTACCGGTTCGGGGAGGGATTCGGGCACGGCGTAGGGTATGGGTTAGGGTTAGGGTTAGGGTTAGGGTTAGGGTTAGGGCTCATTTTAGGGTACGGGTTAGGATTAGGGTACGTGTTAGGGTTAGGGTAGGGGTTAGGGTTAGGGTACGCGTTAGGTTTAGGATAGTTATTAAACCTATCCCACTCTCTAGATACCCCTTAGCACGTAAAGGAATATTATTTGGGGGTCCAGCCATGGAGAAGAGTTTAGACACTAGGATAAGATAAGGTACACACCCATTATAAAGAAATCACATTACGATTCGCTTTTTAAGCTATTCCTTAAAACACTAGTGCTTAGGAAATCTATTGGAGGCAGAAGCAGTCAAGGGCAGCCTATTGTTAGGGTTCGGCTTAGGGTTAGGGTTAGGGTACGGCTTAGGGTACGGGTTCGGGGAGGGTATCGGGTACGGCGTAGGGTATGGGTTAGAGTTAGGGCTAGGGTTAGTGTTAGGGTTTGGGGTCCGTTTAGGGTACAGGTTAGGTTTAGGGTACGTGTTAGGGTTAGTGTAGGTGTTAGGGTTAGGGTACGTGTTAGAGTTAGGATAGTTATTAAACCTATCCCACTCTCTAGATACCCCTTAGCACGTAAAGGAATATTATCTGGGTGTCCAGCCATGGAGAAGAGTTTAGACACTAGGATAAGATAAGGAACACACCCATTATAAAGAAATCACATTAGGATTCTCTTTTTAAGCTGTTCCTTAAAACACTAGTGGTTAGGAAATCTATTGGAGGCAGAAGCAGTCAAGGGTAGCCTAGGGTTAGGGTTAGGCTTAGGGTTAGGGTTAGGGTATGGCTTAGGTTACGGGTTCGGGGAGGGGTTCGGGCACATCGTAGGGAAAGGGTTAGGGTTAGGGTTAGTGTTAGGGTTAGGGTTAGGGCTCGGTTTAGGGTACGGGTTAGGATTAGGGTACGTGTTAGGGTTAGGGTAGGGGTTAGGGTTAGGGTACGCGTTAGGTTTAGGGGAGTTATTAAACCTCTCCCACTCTCTAGATACCCCTTAGCACGTAAAGGAATATTATCTGGGTGTCCAGCCATGGAGAAGAGTTTAGACACTAGGATAAGATAAGGAACACACCCATTATAAAGAAATCACATTAGGATTCTCTTTTTAAGCTGTTCCTTAAAACACAAGTGCTTAGGAAATCTATTGGAGGCAGAAGCAGTCAAGGGTAGCTTAGGGTTAGGGTTAGGGGGAGGGTTAGGGGTTGGGTACGGCTTAGGGTACGGTTCGGGGAGGGGTTCGTGTACGGCATAGGGTATGGGTTAGGGTTAGGGTTAGGGTTAGTGTTAGGGTTAGGGTTCGGTTTAGGGTACGGGTTAGGATTAGGGTACGTGTTAGGTTTAGGGTAGGGGTTAGGGTTAGGGTACGCGTTAGGGTTAGGGTAGTTATTAAACCTATCCCACTCTCTAGATAGCCCTTAGCACGTAAAGGAATATTATTTGGGGATCCAGCCATGGAGAAGAGTTTAGACACTAGGATAAGATACGGAACACACCCATTATAAAGAAATCACATTAGGATTCTCTTTTTAAGCTGTTCCTTAAAACACTAGTGCTTAGGAAATCTATTGGAGGCAGAAGCAGTCAAGGGTAGCCTAGGGTTAGGGTTAGGCTTAGGGTTAGGGTTAGGGTACGGCTTAGGGTATGGGTTCGGGGAGGGGTTCGGGTACGGCATAGGGTATGGGATAGGGTTAGGGTTAGGGTTAGTGTTAGGTTAGGGCTCGGTTTAGGGTACGGGTTAGGATTAGGGTACGTGTTAGGTTTAGGGTAGGGGTTAGGGTTAGGGTACGTGTTAGGGTTAGGGTAGTTATTAAAACTATCCCACTCTCTAGATACCCCTTAGCACGTAAAGGAATATTATTTGGGGGTCCAGCCATGGAGAAGAGTTTAGACACTAGGATAAGATAAAGAACACACCCATTATAAAGAAATGGCATTAGGATTCTCTTTCTAAGCTGTTCCTTAAAATACTAGTGCTTAGGAAATCTATTGGAGGCAGAAGCAGTCAAGGGTAGCCTATGGTTAGGGTTAGGCTGAGGGTTAGGCTTAGGGTACGGCTTAGGGTACGGGTTCGGGGAGGGGTTCAGGTACGGCGTAGGGTATGGTTTAGGGTTAGGGTTAGGTTTAGTGTTAGGGTTAGGGCTCGGTTTAGGATACGGGTTAGGATTAGGGTACGTGTTAGGGTTAGCGAAGGGGTTAGGGTTAGGGTACGCGTTAGGGTTAGGGTAGTTATTAAACCTATCCCACTCTCTAGATACCCCTTAGCACGTAAAGGAACATTATTTGGGCGTAAAGCCATGGAGAAGAGTTTAGACACTAGGATAAGATAAGGAACACACCCATTATAAAGAAATCACATTATGATTCTCTTTTTAACCTCTTCCTTAAAACACTAGTGCTTAGGAAATCTATTGCAGGCTGAAGCAGTCAAGGGTAGCCTAGGGTTAGGCTTAGGGTGAGGGTTAGGCTTAGGGTACGGTTTAGGATACGGGTTCGGGGAGGGGTTCGGGTATGGCATAGGGTATGGGTTAGGGTTAGGGTTAGGGGTACTGTTAGGGTTCGGGCTCGGTTTAGGGTATGGGTTAGGATTAGGGTACGTGTTAGGGTTAGGGTAGGGGTTAGGGTTAGGGTACGCGTTAGGGTTAGGGTAGTTATTAAACCTATCCCACTCTCTAGATGCCCCTTAGCACGTAAAGGAATATTATTTGGGCGTCCAGCCATGGAGAAGAGTTTAGACACTAGGATAAGATAAGGAACACACCCATTATAAAGAAATCACATTAGGATTCTCTTTATAAGCTGTTCCTTAAAACACAAGTGCTTAGGAAATCTATTGGAGGCAGAAGAAGTCAAGGGTAGCCTAGGGTTAGGCTTAGGGTGAGGGTTAGGCTTAGGGTACGGCTTAGGGTATGGGTTCGGGGAGGGTTTCGGGTACGGCGTAGGGTATGGGTTAGGGTTAGGGTTAGGGTTAGGGTTAGGGCTCGGTTTAGGGTACGGGTTAGGATTAGGGTACGTGTTAGGGTTAGGGTAGGGGTTAGGGTTGCGGTACGCGTTAGGGTTAGGATAGTTATTAAACCTATCCCACTCTCTAGATACCCCTTAGCACGTAAAGGAATATTATTTGGGGGTCCAGCCATGGAGAAGAGTTTAGACACTAGGATAATATAAGGAACACACCCATTATAAAGAAATCACCTTAGGATTCTCGTTTTCAGCTGTTCCTTCAAACACTAGTGCTTAGGAAATCTATTGGAGGCAGAAGCAGTCAAGGGTAGCCTAGGGTTAGGGTTAGGCTTAGGGTTAGGCTTAGGGTACGGCTTAGGGTACGGGTTTGGGGAGGGGTTCGGGTACGGCGGAGGGTATGGGTTAGGGTTAGGGTTAGGGTTAGTGTTAGGGTTAGGGCTCGGTTTAGGGTACGGGTTAGGATTAGGGTACGTGTTAGGGTTAGGGTAGGGGTTAGGGTTAGAGTACGCATTAGGGTTAGTGTAGTTATTAAACCTATCCCACTCTCTAGATACCCCTTAGCACGTAAAGGAATATTATTTGGGGGTCCAGCCATGGAGAAGAGTTTAGACACTAGGATAATATAAGGAACACACCCATTATAAAGAAATCACATTAGGATTCTCGTTTTAAGCTGTTCCTTCAAACACTAGTGCTTAGGAAATCTATTGGAGGCAGAAGCAGTCAAGGGTAGCCTAGGGTTAGGGTTAGGCTTAGGGTTAGGCTTAGGGTACGGCTTAGTGTACGGGTTTGGGGAGGGGTTCGGGTACGGCGTAGGGTATGGGTTAGGGTTAGGGTTAGTGTTAGGGTTAGGGCTCGGTTTAGGGTATGGGTTAAGATTAGGGTATGTGTTAGGGTTAGGGTAGGGGTTAGGGTTAGGGTTAGTTTTAGGGTTAGGGCTCGGTTTAGGGTACGGGTTAGGATTAGGGTACGTGTTAGGGTTAGGGTAGGGGTTAGGGTTAGGGTACGCGTTAGGGTTAGGGTAGTTATTAAACCTATCCCACTCTCTAGATACCCCTTAGCACGTAAAGGAATATTATTTGGGGGTCCAGCCATGGAGAAGAGTTTAGACACTAGGATAAGATAAGGAACACACCCATTATAAAGAAATCACATTAGGATTCTCTTTTTAAGCTGTTCCTTAAAACACTAGTGCTTAGGAAATCTATTGTAGGCAGAAGCAGTAAAGGGTAGCCTAGGTTTAGGGTTGGGCTTAGGGTTAGGCTTAGGGTACGGCTTAGGGTACGGGTTCGGGGAGGGGTTCGGGTATGGCGTAGGGTATGGGTTAGGGTTAGGGTTAGGGTTAGGGTTAGTGTTAGGGTTAGGGCTCGGTTTAGGGTACGGGTTAGGATTAGGGTACGTGTTAGGGTTAGGGTAGGGTTTAGGGTTAGGGTACGCATTAGGGTTAGGGTAGTTATTAAACCTATTTCACTCTCTAGATACCCCTTAGCACGTAAAGGAATATTATTTGGGGGTCCAGCCATGGAGAAGAGTTTAGACACTAGGATAAGATAAGGAACACACCCATTATAAAGAAATCACATTAGGATTCTCTTTTTAAGCCATTCCTTAAAACAATAGTGCTTAGGAAATCTATTGGAGGCAGAAGCAGTCAAGGGTAGCCTAGGGTTAGGGTGAGGCTTAGGGTTAGGCTTAGGGTACGGCTTAGGTTACCGGTTCGGGGAGGGGTTTGGGTACGGCGTAGGGTATGGGTTAGGGTTAGGGTTAGGGTTATTGTTAGCGTTAGGGCTAGGTTTAGGGTACGGGTTAGGATTAGGGTACGTGTTAGGGTTAGGGTAGGGTTTAGGGTTAGTGTACGCGTTAGGGTTAGGGTAGTTATTAAACCTATCCCACTCTCTAGATACCCCTTAGCACGTAAAGGAATATTATTTGGGTCCAACCATGGAGAAGAGTTTAGACACTAGGATAAGATAAGGAACACACCCATTATAAAGAAATCACCTTAGGATTCTCTTTTTAAGCTGTTCCTTAAAATAATAGTGCTTAGGAAATCTATTGGAGTCAGAAGCAGTCAAGGGTAGCCTAGGGTTAGGGTTAGGCTTAGGGTACGGCTTCGGGTACGGGTTAGAGGAGGGGTTCGGGTACGGCATAGGGTATGGGTTAGGGTTAGGTTTATTGTTAGGGTTAGGGCTCGGTTTAGGTTACGGGTTAGGATTAGGGTACGTGTTAGGGTTAGGGTAGGGGTTAGGGTTAGGGTACGCGTTAGGGTTAGGGTAGTTATTAAACCTATCCCACTCTCTAGATACCCCTTAGCACGTAAACGAATATTATTTGGGGGTCCAGCCATGGAGAAGAGTTTAGAAACTAGGATAAGATAAGGAACACACCCATTATAAAGAAGTCACATTAGGATTCTCTTTTTAACCACTTCCTTAAAACAGTAGTGCTCAGGAAATCTATTGCAGACTGAAGCAGTCAAGGGTAGCCTAGGGTTAGGCTTAGGGTGAGGGTTAGGCTTAGGGTTCGGCTTAGGATACAGGTTCGTGGAGGGGTTCGGCTATGGCGTAGGGTATGGGTTAGGGTTTGGGTTATGGGTACTGTTAGGGTTCGGGCTCGGTTTAGGGTACGGGTTAGGATAAGGGTACGTGTTAGGGTTAGGGTAGGGGTTAGGGTTAGGGTACGCATTAGGGTTAGGGTAGTTATTAAACCTATCCCACTCTCTAGATACCCCTTAGCACGTAAAGGAATATTATTTGGGGGTCCAGCCATGGAGAAGAGTTTAGACACTAGGATAAGATAAGGAACACACCCATTATAAAGAAATCACATTAGGATTCTCTTTTTAAGCTGTTCCTTAAAACACAAGTGCTTAGGAAATCTATTGGAGGCAGAAGCAGTCAAGCGTAGCCTAGGGTTAGGCTTAGGGTGAGGGTTAGGCTTAGGGTACGGCTTAGGGTACCGGTTCGGGGAGGGATTCGGGCACGGCGTAGGGTATGGGTTAGGGTTAGGGTTAGGGTTAGGGTTAGGGCTCATTTTAGGGTACGGGTTAGGATTAGGGTACGTGTTAGGGTTAGGGTAGGGGTTAGGGTTAGGGTACGCGTTAGGTTTAGGATAGTTATTAAACCTATCCCACACTCTAGATACCCCTTAGCACGTAAAGGAATATTATTTGGGGGTCCAGCCATGGAGAAGAGTTTAGACACTAGGATAAGATAAGGTACACACCCATTATAAAGAAATCACATTACGATTCTCTTTTTAAGCTATTCCTTAAAACACTAGTGCTTAGGAAATCTATTGGAGGCAGAAGCAGTCAAGGGCAGCCTAGTGTTAGGGTTCGGCTTAGGGTTAGGGTTCGGGGAGGGTATCGGGTACGGCGTAGGGTATGGGTTAGGGTTAGGGCTAGGGTTAGTGTTAGGGTTTGGGGTCCGTTTAGGGTACAGGTTAGGTTTAGGGTACGTGTTAGGGTTAGTGTAGGTGTTAGGGTTAGGGTACGCGTTAGAGTTAGGATAGTTATTAAACCTATCCCACTCTCTAGATACCCCTTAGCACGTAAAGGAATATTATCTGGGTGTCCAGCCATGGAGAAGAGTTTAGACACTAGGATAAGATAAGGAACACACCCATTATAAAGAAATCACATTAGGATTCTCTTTTTAAGCTGTTCCTTAAAACACTAGTGGTTAGGAAATCTATTGGAGGCAGAAGCAGTCAAGGGTAGCCTAGGGTTAGGGTTAGGCTTAGGGTTAGGGTTAGGGTATGGCTTAGGTTACGGGTTCGGGGAGGGGTTCGGGCACATCGTAGGGAAAGGGTTAGGGTTAGGGTTAGGGTTAGTGTTAGGGTTAGGGCTCGGTTTAGGGTACGGGTTAGGATTAGGGTACGTGTTAGGGTTAGGGTAGGGGTTAGGGTTAGGGTACGCGTTAGGTTTAGGGGAGTTATTAAACCTCTCCCACTCTCTAGATACCCCTTAGCACGTAAAGGAATATTATCTGGGTGTCCAGCCATGGAGAAGAGTTTAGACACTAGGATAAGATAAGGAACACACCCATTATAAAGAAATCACATTAGGATTCTCTTTTTAAGCTGTTCCTTAAAACACAAGTGCTTAGGAAATCTATTGGAGGCAGAAGCAGTCAAGGGTAGCTTAGGGTTAGGGTTAGGGGGAGGGTTAGGGGTTGGGTACGGCTTAGGGTACGGTTCGGGGAGGGGTTCGTGTACGGCATAGGGTATGGGTTAGGGTTAGGGTTAGGGTTAGTGTTAGGGTTAGGGTTCGGTTTAGGGTACGGGTTAGGATTAGGGTACGTGTTAGGTTTAGGGTAGGGGTTAGGGTTAGGGTACACGTTAGGGTTAGGGTAGTTATTAAACCTATCCCACTCTCTAGATAGCCCTTAGCACGTAAAGGAATATTATTTGGGGATCCAGCCATGGAGAAGAGTTTAGACACTAGGATAAGATACGGAACACACCCATTATAAAGAAATCACATTAGGATTCTCTTTTTAAGCTGTTCCTTAAAACACTAGTGCTTAGGAAATCTATTGGAGGCAGAAGCAGTCAAGGGTAGCCTAGGGTTAGGGTTAGGCTTAGGGTTAGGGTTAGGGTACGGCTTAGGGTACGGGTTCGGGGAGGGGTTCAGGTACGGCGTAGGGTATGGTTTATGGTTAGGGTTAGGTTTAGTGTTAGGGTTAGGGCTCGGTTTAGGATACGGGTTAGGATTAGGGTACGTGTTAGGGTTAGTGAAGGGGTTAGGGTTAGGGTACGCGTTAGGGTTAGGGTAGTTATTAAACCTATCCCACTCTCTAGATACCCCTTAGCACGTAAAGGAACATTATTTGGGCGTAAAGCCATGGAGAAGAGTTTAGACACTAGGATAAGATAAGGAACACACCCATTATAAAGAAATCACATTATGATTCTCTTTTTAACCTCTTCCTTAAAACACTAGTGCTTAGGAAATCTATTGCAGGCTGAAGCAGTCAAGTGTAGCCTAGGGTTAGGCTTAGGGTGAGGGTTAGGCTTAGGGTACGGCTTAGGATACGGGTTCGGGGAGGGGTTCGGGTATGGCATAGGGTATGGGTTAGGGTTAGGGTTAGGGGTACTGTTAGGGTTCGGGCTCGGTTTAGGGTATGGGTTAGGATTAGGGTACGTGTTAGGGTTAGGGTAGGGGTTAGGGTTAGAGTACGCGTTAGGGTTAGGGTAGTTATTAAACCTATCCCACTCTCTAGATGCCCCTTAGCACGTAAAGGAATATTATTTGGGCGTCCAGCCATGGAGAAGAGTTTAGACACTAGGATAAGATAAGGAACACACCCATTATAAAGAAATCACATTAGGATTCTCTTTATAAGCTGTTCCTTAAAACACAAGTGCTTAGGAAATCTATTGGAGGCAGAAGAAGTCAAGGGTAGCCTAGGGTTAGGCTTAGGGTGAGGGTTAGGCTTAGGGTACGGCTTAGGGTACGGGTTCGGGGAGGGTTTCGGGTACGGCGTAGGGTATGGGTTAGGGTTAGGGTTAGGGTTAGGGTTAGGGCTCGGTTTAGGGTACGGGTTAGGATTAGGGTACGTGTTAGGGTTAGGGTAGGGGTTAGGGTTGCGGTACGCGTTAGGGTTAGGGTAGTTATTAAACCTATCCCACTCTCTAGATACCCCTTAGCACGTAAAGGAATATTATTTGGGGGTCCAGCCATGGAGAAGAGTTTAGACACTAGGATAATATAAGGAACACACCCATTATAAAGAAATCACCTTAGGATTCTCGTTTTCAGCTGTTCCTTCAAACACTAGTGCTTAGGAAATCTATTGGAGGCAGAAGCAGTCAAGGGTAGCCTAGGGTTAGGGTTAGGCTTAGGGTTAGGCTTAGGGTACGGCTTAGGGTACGGGTTTGGGGAGGGGTTCGGGTACGGCGTAGGGTATGGGTTAGGGTTAGGGTTAGGGTTAGTGTTAGGGTTAGGGCTCGGTTTAGGGTACGGGTTAGGATTAGGGTACGTGTTAGGGTTAGGGTAGGGGTTAGGGTTAGAGTACGCATTAGGGTTAGTGTAGTTATTAAACCTATCCCACTCTCTAGATACCCCTTAGCACGTAAAGGAATATTATTTGGGGGTCCAGCCATGGAGAAGAGTTTAGACACTAGGATAATATAAGGAACACACCCATTATAAAGAAATCACATTAGGATTCTCGTTTTAAGCTGTTCCTTCAAACACTAGTGCTTAGGAAATCTATTGGAGGCAGAAGCAGTCAAGGGTAGCCTAGGGTTAGGGTTAGGCTTAGGGTTAGGCTTAGGGTACGGCTTAGTGTACGGGTTTGGGGAGGGGTTCGGGTACGGCGTAGGGTATGGGTTAGGGTTAGGGTTAGTGTTAGGGTTAGGGCTCGGTTTAGGGTATGGGTTAAGATTAGGGTATGTGTTAGGGTTAGGGTAGGGGTTAGGGTTAGGATTACTTTTAGGGTTAGGGCTCGGTTTAGGGTACGGGTTAGGATTAGGGTACATGTTAGGGTTAGGGTAGGGGTTAGGGTTAGGGTACGCGTTAGGGTTAGGGTAGTTATTAAACCTATCCCACTCTCTAGATACCCCTTAGCACGTAAAGGAATATTATTTGGGGGTCCAGCCATGGAGAAGAGTTTAGACACTAGGATAAGATAAGGAACACACCCATTATAAAGAAATCACATTAGGATTCTCTTTTTAAGCTGTTCCTTAAAACACTAGTGCTTAGGAAATCTATTGTAGGCAGAAGCAGTAAAGGGTAGCCTAGGTTTAGGGTTAGGCTTAGGGTTAGGCTTAGGGTACGGCTTAGGGTACGGGTTCGGGGAGGGGTTCGGGTATGGCGTAGGGTATGGGTTAGGGTTAGGGTTAGGGTTAGGGTTAGTGTTAGGGTTAGGGCTCGGTTTAGGGTACGGGTTAGGATTAGGGTACGTGTTAGGGTTAGGGTAGGGTTTAGGGTTAGGGTACGCATTAGGGTTAGGGTAGTTATTAAACCTATTTCACTCTCTAGATACCCCTTAGCACGTAAAGGAATATTATCTGGGTGTCCAGCCATGGAGAAGAGTTTAGACACTAGGATAAGATAAGGAACACACCCATTATAAAGAAATCACATTAGGATTCTCTTTTTAAGCTGTTCCTTAAAACACTAGTGGTTAGGAAATCTATTGGAGGCAGAAGCAGTCAAGGGTAGCCTAGGGTTAGGGTTAGGCTTAGGGTTAGGGTTAGGGTATGGCTTAGGTTACGGGTTCGGGAAGGGGTTCGGGCACATCGTAGGGAAAGGGTTAGGGTTAGGGTTAGGGTTAGTGTTAGGGTTAGGGCTCGGTTTAGGGTACGGGTTAGGATTAGGGTACGTGTTAGGGTTAGGGTAGGGGTTAGGGTTAGGGTACGCGTTAGGTTTAGGGGAGTTATTAAACCTCTCCCACTCTCTAGATACCCCTTAGCACGTAAAGGAATATTATCTGGGTGTCCAGCCATGGAGAAGAGTTTAGACACTAGGATAAGATAAGGAACACACCCATTATAAAGAAATCACATTAGGATTCTCTTTTTAAGCTGTTCCTTAAAACACAAGTGCTTAGGAAATCTATTGGAGGCAGAAGCAGTCAAGGGTAGCTTAGGGTTAGGGTTAGGGGGAGGGTTAGGGGTTGGGTACGGTTTAGGGTACGGTTCGGGGAGGGGTTCGTGTACGGCATAGGGTATGGGTTAGGGTTAGGGTTAGGGTTAGTGTTAGGGTTAGGGTTCGGTTTAGGGTACGGGTTAGGATTAGGGGACGTGTTAGGTTTAGGGTAGGGGTTAGGGTTAGGGTACGCGTTAGGTTTAGGGTAGTTATTAAACCTATCCCACTCTCTAGATAGCCCTTAGCACGTAAAGGAATATTATTTGGGGATCCAGCCATGGAGAAGAGTTTAGACACTAGGATAATATACGGAACACACCCTTTATAAAGAAATCACATTAGGATTCTCTTTTTAAGCTGTTCCTTAAAACACTAGTGCTTAGGAAATCTATTGGAGGCAGAAGCAGTCAAGGGTAGCCTAGGGTTAGGGTTAGGCTTAGGGTTAGGGTTAGGGTACGGCTTAGGGTATGGGTTCGGGGAGGGGTTCGGGTACGGCATAGGGTATGGGATAGGGTTAGGGTTAGGGTTAGTGTTAGGTTAGGGCTCGGTTTAGGGTACGGGTTAGGATTAGGGTACGTGTTAGGTTTAGGGTAGGGGTTAGGGTTAGGGTACGTGTTAGGGTTAGGGTAGTTATTAAAACTATCCCACTCTCTAGATGCCCCTTAGCACGTAAAGGAATATTATTTGGGCGTCCAGCCATGGAGAAGAGTTTAGACACTAGGATAAGATAAGGAACACACCCATTATAAAGAAATCACATTAGGATTCTCTTTATAAGCTGTTCCTTAAAACACAAGTGCTTAGGAAATCTATTGGAGGCAGAAGAAGTCAAGGGTAGCCTAGGGTTAGGCTTAGGGTGAGGGTTAGGCTTAGGGTACGGCTTAGGGTATGGGTTCGGGGAGGGTTTCGGGTACGGCGTAGGGTATGGGTTAGGGTTAGGGTTAGGGTTAGGGTTAGGGCTCGGTTTAGGGTACGGGTTAGGATTAGGGTACGTGTTAGGGTTAGGGTAGGTGTTAGGGTTGCGGTACGCGTTAGGGTTAGGATAGTTATTTAACCTATCCCACTCTCTAGATACCCCTTAGCACGTAAAGGAATATTATTTGGGGGTCCAGCCATGGAGAAGAGTTTAGACACTAGGATAATATAAGGAACACACCCATTATAAAGAAATCACCTTAGGATTCTCGTTTTCAGCTGTTCCTTCAAACACTAGTGCTTAGGAAATCTATTGGAGGCAGAAGCAGTCAAGGGTAGCCTAGGGTTAGGGTTAGGCTTAGGGTTAGGCTTAGGGTACGGCTTAGGGTACGGGTTTGGGGAGGGGTTCGGGTACGGCGTAGGGTATGGGTTAGGGTTAGGGTTAGGGTTAGTGTTAGGGTTAGGGCTCGGTTTAGGGTACGGGTTAGGATTAGGGTACGTGTTAGGGTTAGGGTAGGGGTTAGGGTTAGAGTACGCATTATGGTTAGTGTAGTTATTAAACCTATCCCACTCTCTAGATACCCCTTAGCACGTAAAGGAATATTATTTGGGGGTCCAGCCATGGAGAAGAGTTTAGACACTAGGATAATATAAGGAACACACCCATTATAAAGAAATCACATTAGGATTCTCGTTTTAAGCTGTTCCTTCAAACACTAGTGCTTAGGAAATCTATTGGAGGCAGAAGCAGTCAAGGGTAGCCTAGGGTTAGGGTTAGGCTTAGGGTTAGGCTTAGGGTACGGCTTAGTGTACGGGTTTGGGGAGGGGTTCGGGTACGGCGTAGGGTATGGGTTAGGGTTAGGGTTAGGGTTAGTGTTAGGGTTAGGGCTCGGTTTAGGGTATGGGTTAAGATTAGGTTATGTGTTAGGGTTAGGGTAGGGGTTAGGGTTAGGGTACGCGTTAGGGTTAGGGTAGTCATTAAACCTATCCCACTCTCTAGATACCCCTTAGCACGTAAAGTAATATTATTTGGGGGTCCAGCCATGCAGAAGATTTTAGACACTAGGATAAGATAAGGAACACACCCATTATAAAGAAATCACATTAGGATTCTCTTTTTAAGCCGTTCCTTAAAACACTAGTGCTTAGGAAATCTATTGGAGGCAGAAGCAGTCAAGGGTAGCCTAGGGTTAGGGTTAGGCTTAGGGTTAGGGTTACGGTACGGCTTAGGTTACGGGTTCGGGGAGGGGTTCGGGTATGGTGTAGGGTATGGGTTAGGGTTAGGGTTAGGTTTAGTGTTAGGGTTAGGGGTCGGTTTAGGGTACGGGTTAGGATTAGGGTACGTGTTAGGGTTAGGGTAGGGGTTAGGGTTAGGGTACGCATTAGGGTTAGGGTAGTTATTAAACCTATCCCACTCTCTAGATACCCCTTAGCACGTAAAGGAATATTATTTGGGGGTCCAGCCGTGGAGAAGATTTTAGACACTAGGATAAGATAAGGAACACACCCATTATAAAGAAATCACCTTAGGATTCTCTTTTTAAGCTGTCCCTTAAAACAATAGTGCTTAGGAAATCTATTGGAGGCAGAAGCAGTCAAGGGTAGCCTAGGGTTAGGGTTAGGCTTAGGGTTAGGGTTAGGTTACGGCTTAGGTTACGGGTTCGGGGAGGGGTTCGGGTACATCGTAGGGTATGGGTTAGGGTTAGGGTTAGGGTTAGTGTTAGGGTTAGGCCTCGGTTTAGGGTACGGGTTAGGATTAGGGTACGTGTTAGGGTTAGGGTAGGGGTTAGGGTTAGGGTACGCGTTAGGGTTAGGGTAGTTATTAAACCTATCCCACTCTCTAGATACCCCTTAGCACGTAAAGGAATATTATTTGGGGGTCCAGCCATGGAGAAGAGTTTAGACACTAGGATAAGATAAGGAACACACCCATTATAAAGAAATGACATTAGGATTCTCTTTTTAAGCTGTTCCTTAAAACACTAGTGCTTAGGAAATCTATTGGAGGCAGAAGCAGTCAAGGGTAGCCTAGGGTTAGGGTTAGGCTTAGGGTTAGGGTTAGGGTACGGCTTAGGGTACGGGTTCGGGGAGGGGTTCGGGTACGGCGTAGGGTATGGGTTAGGGTTAGGGTTAGGTTTAGTGTTAGGGTTAGGGCTCGGTTTAGGGTACGGGTTAGGATTAGGGTACGTGTTAGGGTTAGGGTAGGGGTTAGGGTTAGAGTTCGCATTAGGGTTAGTGTAGTTATTAAACCTATCCCACTCTCTAGATACCGCTTAGCACGTAAAGGAATATTATTTGGGGGTCCAGCCATGGAGAAGAGTTTAGACACTAGGATAATATAAGGAACACACCCATTATAAAGAAATCACATTAGGATTCTCGTTTTAAGCTGTTCCTTCAAACACTAGTGCTTAGGAAATCTATTGGAGGCAGAAGCAATCAAGGGTAGCCTAGGGTTAGGGTTAGGCTTAGGGTTAGGCTTAGGGTACGGCTTAGGGTACGGGTTCGGGGAGGGGTTCGTGTACGGCGTAGGGTATGGGTTAGGGTTAGGGTTAGGGTTAGCGTTAGGGTTAGGGCTCGGTTTAGGGTATGGGTTAAGATTAGGGTATGTGTTAGGGTTAGGGTAGGGGTTAGGGTTAGGGTTAGCGTTAGGGTTAGGGCTCGGTTTAGGGTATGGGTTAAGATTAGGGTATGTGTTAGGGTTAGGGTAGGGGTTAGGGTTAGGGTTAGTTTTAGGTTTAGGCCTCGGTTTAGGGTACGGGTTAGGATTAGGGTACGTGTTAGGGTTAGGGTAGGGGTTAGGGTTAGGGTATGCGTTAGGGTTAGGGTAGTTATTAAACCTATCCCACTCTCTAGATACCCCTTAGCACGTAAAGGAATATTATTTGGGGGTCCAGCCATGGAGAAGAGTTTAGACACTAGGATAAGATAAGGAACACACCCATTATAAAGAAATCACATTAGGATTCTCGTTTTAAGCTGTTCCTTCAAACACTAGTGCTTAGGAAATCTATTGGAGGCAGAAGCAGTCAAGGGTAGCCTAGGGTTAGGGTTAGGCTTAGGGTTAGGCTTAGGGTACGGCTTAGTGTACGGGTTTGGGGAGGGGTTCGGGTACGGCGTAGGGTATGGGTTAGGGTTAGGGTTAGGGTTAGTGTTAGGGTTAGGGCTCGGTTTAGGGTATGGGTTAAGATTAGGTTATGTGTTAGGGTTAGGGTAGGGGTTAGGGTTAGGGTACGCGTTAGGGTTAGGGTAGTCATTAAACCTATCCCACTCTCTAGATACCCCTTAGCACGTAAAGTAATATTATTTGGGGGTCCAGCCATGCAGAAGATTTTAGACACTAGGATAAGATAAGGAACACACCCATTATAAAGAAATCACATTAGGATTCTCTTTTTAAGCCGTTCCTTAAAACACTAGTGCTTAGGAAATCTATTGGAGGCAGAAGCAGTCAAGGGTAGCCTAGGGTTAGGGTTAGGCTTAGGGTTAGGGTTACGGTACGGCTTAGGTTACGGGTTCGGGGAGGGGTTCGGGTATGGTGTAGGGTATGGGTTAGGGTTAGGGTTAGGTTTAGTGTTAGGGTTAGGGGTCGGTTTAGGGTACGGGTTAGGATTAGGGTACGTGTTAGGGTTAGGGTAGGGGTTAGGGTTAGGGTACGCATTAGGGTTAGGGTAGTTATTAAACCTATCCCACTCTCTAGATACCCCTTAGCACGTAAAGGAATATTATTTGGGGGTCCAGCCGTGGAGAAGATTTTAGACACTAGGATAAGATAAGGAACACACCCATTATAAAGAAATCACCTTAGGATTCTCTTTTTAAGCTGTCCCTTAAAACAATAGTGCTTAGGAAATCTATTGGAGGCAGAAGCAGTCAAGGGTAGCCTAGGGTTAGGGTTAGGCTTAGGGTTAGGGTTAGGGTACGGCTTAGGGTACGGGTTCGGGGAGGGCTTCGGGTACGGCGTAGGGTATGGGTTAGGGTTAGGGTTAGGGTTAGTTTTAGCTTTAGAGCTCGGTTTAGGGTACGCGTTAGGATTAGGGTACGTGTTAGGGTTAGGGTAGGGGTTAGGGTTAGGGTACGCGTTAGGGTTAGGGTAGTCATTAAACCTATCCCACTCTCTAGATACCCCTTAGCACGTAAAGGAATATTATTTGGGGGTCCAGCCATGCAGAAGATTTTAGACACTAGGATAAGATAAGGAACACACCCATTATAAAGAAATCACATTAGGATTCTCTTTTTAAGCCGTTCCTTAAAACACTAGTGCTTAGGAAATCTATTGGAGGCAGAAGCAGTCAAGGGTAGCCTAGGGTTAGGGTTAGGCTTAGGGTTAGGGTTACGGTACGGCTTAGGTTACGGGTTCGGGGAGGGGTTCGGGTATGGTGTAGGGTATGGGTTAGGGTTAGGGTTAGGTTTAGTGTTAGGGTTAGGGGTCGATTTAGGGTACGGGTTAGGATTAGGGTACGTGTTAGGGTTAGGGTAGGGGTTAGGGTTAGGGTACGCATTAGGGTTAGGGTAGTTATTAAACCTATCCCACTCTCTAGATACCCCTTAGCACGTAAAGGAATATTATTTGGGGGTCCAGCCGTGGAGAAGATTTTAGATACTAGGATAAGATAAGGAACACACCCATTATAAAGAAATCACCTTAGGATTCTCTTTTTAAGCTGTCCCTTAAAACAATAGTGCTTAGGAAATCTATTGGAGGCAGAAGCAGTCAAGGGTAGCCTAGGGTTAGGGTTAGGCTTAGGGTTAGGGTTAGGGTACGGCTTAGGTTACGGGTTCGGGGAGGGGTTCGGGTACATCGTAGGGTATGGGTTAGGGTTAGGGTTAGGGTTAGTGTTAGGGTTAGGGCTCGGTTTAGGGTACGGGTTAGGATTAGGGTACGTGTTAGGGTTAGGGTAGGGGTTAGGGTTAGGGTACGCGTTAGGGTTAGGGTAGTTATTAAACCTATCCCACTCTCTAGATAACCCTTAGCACGTAAAGGAATATTATTTGGGGGTCCAGCCATGGAGAAGAGTTTAGACACTAGGATAAGATAAGGAACACACCCATTATAAAGAAATCACATTAGGATTCTCTTTTTAAGCTGTTCCTTAAAACACTAGTGCTTAGGAAATCTATTGGAGGCAGAAGCAGTCAAGGGTAGCCTAGGGTTAGGGTTAGGCTTAGGGTTAGGGTTACGGTACGGCTTAGGTTACGGGTTCGGGGAGGGCTTCGGGTACGGTGTAGGGTATGGGTTAGGGTTAAGGTTAGGTTTAGTGTTAGGGGTAGGGCTCGGTTTAGGGTACGGGTTAGGATTAGGGTACGTGTTAGGGTTAGGGTAGGGGTTAGGGTTAGGGTACGCGTTAGGGTTAGGGTAGTTATTAAACCTATCCCACTCTCTAGATACCCCTTAGCACGTAAAGGAATATTATTTGGGGGTCCAGCCGTGGAGAAGATTTTAGACACTAGGATAAGATAAGGAACACACCCATTATAAAGAAATCACCTTAGGATTCTCTTTTTAAGCTGTCCCTTAAAACAATAGTGCTTAGGAAATCTATTGGAGGCAGAAGCAGTCAAGGGTAGCCTAGGGTTAGGGTTAGGCTTAGGGTTAGGGTTAGGGTACGGCTTAGGTTACGGGTTCGGGGAGGGGTTCAGGTACATCGTAGGGTATGGGTTAGGGTTAGGGTTAGTGTTAGGGTTAGGCCTCGGTTTAGGGTACGCGTTAGGATTATGGTACGTGTTAGGGTTAGGGTAGGGGTTAGGGTTAGGGTACGCGTTAGGGTTAGGGTAGTTATTAAACCTATCCCACTCTCTAGATACCCCTTAGCACGTAAAGGAATATTATTTGGGGGTCCAGCCATGGAGAAGAGTTTAGACACTAGGATAAGATAAGGAACACACCCATTATAAAGAAATCACATTAGGATTCTCTTTTTAAGCTGTTCCTTCAAACACTAGTGCTTAGGAAATCTATTGGAGGCAGAAGCAGTCAAGGGTAGCCTAGGGTTAGGGTTAGGCTTAGGGTTAGGGTTAGGGTACGGCTTAGGGTATGGGTTCGGGGAGGGGTTCGGGTACGGCGTAGGGTATGGGTTAGGGTTAGGGTTAGGGTTAGTGTTAGGGTTAGGGCTCGGTTTAGGGTACGGGTTAGGATTAGGGTACGTGTTAGGGTTAGGGTAGGGGTTAGGGTTAGAGTTCGCATTAGGGTTAGTGTAGTTATTAAACCTATCCCACTCTCTAGATACCGCTTAGCACGTAAAGGAATATTATTTGTGGGTCCAGCCATGGAGAAGAGTTTAGACACTAGGATAAGATAAGGAACACACCCATTATAAAGAAATCACATTAGGATTCTCTTTTTAAGCTGTTCCTTAAAACACTAGTGCTTAGGAAATCTATTGGAGGCAGAAGCAGTCAAGGGTAGCCTAGGGTTAGGGTTAGGCTTAGGGTTAGGGTTAGGGTACGGCTTAGGGTACGGGTTCGGGGAGGGGTTCGGGTACGGCGTAGGGTATGGGTTAGGGTTAGGGTTAGGTTTAGTGTTAGGGTTAGGGCTCGGTTTAGGGTACGGGTTAGGATTAGGGTACGTGTTAGGGTTAGGGTAGGGGTTAGGGTTAGAGTTCGCATTAGGGTTAGTGTAGTTATTAAACCTATCCCACTCTCTAGATACCGCTTAGCACGTAAAGGAATATTATTTGGGGGTCCAGCCATGGAGAAGAGTTTAGACACTAGGATAATATAAGGAACACACCCATTATAAAGAAATCACATTAGGATTCTCGTTTTAAGCTGTTCCTTCAAACACTAGTGCTTAGGAAATCTATTGGAGGCAGAAGCAATGAAGGGTAGCCTAGGGTTAGGGTTAGGCTTAGGGTTAGGCTTAGGGTACGGCTTAGGGTACGGGTTCGGGGAGGGGTTCGGGTACGGCGTAGGGTATGGGTTAGGTTTAGGGTTAGGGTTAGCGTTAGGGTTAGGGCTCGGTTTAGGGTATGGGTTAAGATTAGGGTATGTGTTAGGGTTAGGGTAGGGGTTAGGGTTAGGGTTAGTTTTAGGGTTAGGGCTCGGTTTAGGGTACGGGTTAGGATTAGGGTACGTGTTAGGGTTAGGGTAGGGGTTAGGGTTAGGGTATGCGTTAGGGTTAGGGTAGTTATTAAACCTATCCCACTCTCTAGATACCCCTTAGCACGTAAAGGAATATTATTTGGGGGTCCAGCCATGGAGAAGAGTTTAGACACTAGGATAAGATAAGGAACACACCCATTATAAAGAAATCACATTAGGATTCTCTTTTTAAGCTGTTCCTTAAAACACTAGTGCTTAGGAAATCTATTGGAGGCAGAAGCAGTCAAGGGTAGCCTAGGGTTAGGGTTAGGCTTAGGGTTAGGGTTAGGGTACGGCTTAGGGTACGGGTTCGGGGAGGTGTTCGGGTACATCGTAGGGTATGGGTTAGGGTTAGGGTTAGGGTTAGTGTTAGGGTTAGGGCTCGGTTTAGGGTACGGGTTAGGATTAGGGTACGTGTTAGGGTTAGGGTAGGGGTTAGGGTTAGGGTACGCGTTAGGGTTAGGGTAGTTATTAAACCTATCCCACTCTCTAGATAACCCTTAGCACGTAAAGGAATATTATTTGGGGGTCCCCCCATGGAGAAGAGTTTAGACACTAGGATAAGATAAGGAACACACCCATTATAAAGAAATCACATTAGGATTCTCTTTTTAAGCTGTTCCTTAAAACACTAGTGCTTAGGAAATCTATTGGAGGCAGAAGCAGTCAAGGGTAGCCTAGGGTTAGGGTTAGGCTTAGGGTTAGGGTTAGGGTACGGCTTAGGGTACGGGTTCGGGGAGGGCTTCAGGTACGGCGTAGGGTATGGGTTAGGGTTAGGATTAGGGTTAGTTTTAGCTTTAGAGCTCGGTTTAGGGTATGGGTTAGGATTAGGGTACGTTTTAGGGTTAGGGTAGGGGTTAGGGTTAGGGTACGCGTTAGGGTTAGGGTAGTCATTAAACCTATCCCACTCTCTAGATACCCCTTAGCACGTAAAGTAATATTATTTGGGGGTCCAGCCATGCAGAAGATTTTAGACACTAGGATAAGATAAGGAACACACCCATTATAAAGAAATCACATTAGGATTCTCTTTTTAAGCCGTTCCTTAAAACACTAGTGCTTAGGAAATCTATTGGAGGCAGAAGCAGTCAAGGGTAGCCTAGGGTTAGGGTTAGGCTTAGGGTTAGGGTTACGGTACGGCTTAGGTTACGGGTTCGGGGAGGGGTTCGGGTACGGTGTAGGGTATGGGTTAGGGTTAAGGTTAGGTTTAGTGTTAGGGGTAGGGCTCGGTTTAGGGTACGGGTTAGGATTAGGGTACGTGTTAGGGTTAGGGTAGGGGTTAGGGTTAGGGTATGCGTTAGGGTTAGGGTAGTTATTAAACCTATCCCACTCTCTAGATACCCCTTAGCACGTAAAGGAATATTATTTGGGGGTCCAGCCGTGGAGAAGATTTTAGACACTAGGATAAGATAAGGAACACACCCATTATAAAGAAATCACCTTAGGATTCTCTTTTTAAGCTGTCCCTTAAAACAATAGTGCTTAGGAAATCTATTGGAGGCAGAAGCAGTCAAGGGTAGCCTAGGGTTAGGGTTAGGCTTAGGGTTAGGGTTAGGGTACGGCTTAGGTTACGGGTTCGGGGAGGGGTTCGGGTACATCGTAGGGTATGGGTTAGGGTTAGGGTTAGGGTTAGTGTTAGGGTTAGGCCTCGGTTTAGGGTACGGGTTAGGATTAGGGTACGTGTTAGGGTTAGGGTAGGGGTTAGGGTTAGGGTACGCGTTAGGGTTAGGGTAGTTATTAAACCTATCCCACTCTCTAGATACCCCTTAGCACGTAAAGGAATATTATTTGGGGGTCCAGCCATGGAGAAGAGTTTAGACACTAGGATAAGATAAGGAACACACCCATTATAAAGAAATCACATTAGGATTCTCTTTTTAAGCTGTTCCTTAAAACACTAGTGCTTAGGAAATCTATTGGAGGCAGAAGCAGTCAAGGGTAGCCTAGGGTTAGGGTTAGGCTTAGGGTTAGGGTTAGGGTACGGCTTAGGGTACGGGTTTGGGGAGGGGTTCGGGTACGGCGTAGGGTATGGGTTAGGGTTAGGGTTAGGTTTAGTGTTAGGGTTAGGGCTCGGTTTAGGGTACGGGTTAGGATTAGGGTACGTGTTAGGGTTAGGGTAGGGGTTAGGGTTAGAGTTCGCATTAGGGTTAGTGTAGTTATTAAACCTATCCCACTCTCTAGATACCGCTTAGCACGTAAAGGAATATTATTTGGGGGTCCAGCCATGGAGAAGAGTTTAGACACTAGGATAATATAAGGAACACACCCATTATAAAGAAATCACATTAGGATTCTCGTTTTAAGCTGTTCCTTCAAACACTAGTGCTTAGGAAATCTATTGGAGGCAGAAGCAATCAAGGGTAGCCTAGGGTTAGGGTTAGGCTTAGGGTTAGGCTTAGGGTACGGCTTAGGGTACGGGTTCGGGGAGGGGTTCGGGTACGGCGTAGGGTATGGGTTAGGGTTAGGGTTAGCGTTAGGGTTAGGGCTCGGTTTAGGGTATGGGTTAAGATTAGGGTATGTGTTAGGGTTAGGGTAGGGGTTAGGGTTAGGGTTAGCGTTAGGGTTAGGGCTCGGTTTAGGGTATGGGTTAAGATTAGGGTATGTGTTAGGGTTAGGGTAGGGGTTAGGGTTAGGGTTAGTTTTAGGGTTAGGCCTCGGTTTAGGGTACGGGTTAGGATTAGGGTACGTGTTAGGGTTAGGGTAGGGGTTAGGGTTAGGGTATGCGTTAGGGTTAGGGTAGTTATTAAACCTATCCCACTCTCTAGATACCCCTTAGCACGTAAAGGAATATTATTTGGGGGTCCAGCCATGGAGAAGAGTTTAGACACTAGGATAAGATAAGGAACACACCCATTATAAAGAAATCACATTAGGATTCTCTTTTTAAGCTGTCCCTTAAAACACTAGTGCTTAGGAAATCTATTGGAGGCAGAAGCAGTCAAGGGTAGCCTAGGGTTAGGGTTAGGCTTAGGGTTAGGGTTAGGGTACGGCTTAGGGTACGGGTTCGGGGAGGTGTTCGGGTACGGCGTAGGGTATGGGTTAGGGTTAGGGTTAGGGTTAGTGTTAGGGTTAGGGCTCGGTTTAGGGTATGGGTTAAGATTAGGGTATGTGTTAGGGTTAGGGTAGGGGTTAGGGTTAGGGTATGCGTTAGGGTTAGGGAAGTTATTAAACCTATCCCACTCTCTAGATACCCCTTAGCACGTAAAGGAATATTATTTGGGGGTCCCCCCATGGAGAAGAGTTTAGACACTAGGATAAGATAAGGAACACACCCATTATAAAGAAATCACATTAGGATTCTCTTTTTAAGCTGTTCCTTAAAACACTAGTGCTTAGGAAATCTATTGGAGGCAGAAGCAGTCAAGGGTAGCCTAGGGTTAGGGTTAGGCTTAGGGTTAGGGTTAGGGTACGGCTTAGGGTACGGGTTCGGGGAGGGCTTCAGGTACGGCGTAGGGTATGGGTTAGGGTTAGGATTAGGGTTAGTTTTAGCTTTAGAGCTCGGTTTAGGGTATGGGTTAGGATTAGGGTACGTTTTAGGGTTAGGGTAGGGGTTAGGGTTAGGGTACGCGTTAGGGTTAGGGTAGTCATTAAACCTATCCCACTCTCTAGATACCCCTTAGCACGTAAAGTAATATTATTTGGGGGTCCAGCCATGCAGAAGATTTTAGACACTAGGATAAGATAAGGAACACACCCATTATAAAGAAATCACATTAGGATTCTCTTTTTAAGCCGTTCCTTAAAACACTAGTGCTTAGGAAATCTATTGGAGGCAGAAGCAGTCAAGGGTAGCCTAGGGTTAGGGTTAGGCTTAGGGTTAGGGTTACGGTACGGCTTAGGTTACGGGTTTGGGGAGGGGTTCGGGTACGGTGTAGGGTATGGGTTAGGGTTAAGGTTAGGTTTAGTGTTAGGGGTAGGGCTCGGTTTAGGGTACGGGTTAGGATTAGGGTACGTGTTAGGGTTAGGGTAGGGGTTAGGGTTAGGGTATGCGTTAGGGTTAGGGTAGTTATTAAACCTATCCCACTCTCTAGATACCCCTTAGCACGTAAAGGAATATTATTTGGGGGTCCAGCCGTGGAGAAGATTTTAGACACTAGGATAAGATAAGGAACACACCCATTATAAAGAAATCACCTTAGGATTCTCTTTTTAAGCTGTCCCTTAAAACAATAGTGCTTAGGAAATCTATTGGAGGCAGAAGCAGTCAAGGGTAGCCTAGGGTTAGGGTTAGGCTTAGGGTTAGGGTTAGGGTACGGCTTAGGTTACGGGTTCGGGGAGGGGTTCGGGTACATCGTAGGGTATGGGTTAGGGTTAGGGTTAGGGTTAGTGTTAGGGTTAGGCCTCGGTTTAGGGTACGGGTTAGGATTAGGGTACGTGTTAGGGTTAGGGTAGGGGTTAGGGTTAGGGTACGCGTTAGGGTTAGGGTAGTTATTAAACCTATCCCACTCTCTAGATACCCCTTAGCACGTAAAGGAATATTATTTGGGGGTCCAGCCATGGAGAAGAGTTTAGACACTAGGATAAGATAAGGAACACACCCATTATAAAGAAATCACATTAGGATTCTCTTTTTAAGCTGTTCCTTAAAACACTAGTGCTTAGGAAATCTATTGGAGGCAGAAGCAGTCAAGGGTAGCCTAGGGTTAGGGTTAGGCTTAGGGTTAGGGTTAGGGTACGGCTTAGGGTACGGGTTCGGGGAGGGGTTCTGGTACGGCGTAGGGTATGGGTTAGGGTTAGGGTTAGGTTTAGTGTTAGGGTTAGGGCTCGGTTTAGGGTACGGGTTAGGATTAGGGTACGTGTTAGGGTTAGGGTAGGGGTTAGGGTTAGAGTTCGCATTAGGGTTAGTGTAGTTATTAAACCTATCCCACTCTCTAGATACCGCTTAGCACGTAAAGGAATATTATTTGGGGGTCCAGCCATGGAGAAGAGTTTAGACACTAGGATAATATAAGGAACACACCCATTATAAAGAAATCACATTAGGATTCTCGTTTTAAGCTGTTCCTTCAAACACTAGTGCTTAGGAAATCTATTGGAGGCAGAAGCAATCAAGGGTAGCCTAGGGTTAGGGTTAGGCTTAGGGTTAGGCTTAGGGTACGGCTTAGGGTACGGGTTCGGGGAGGGGTTCGGGTACGGCGTAGGGTATGGGTTAGGGTTAGGGTTAGGGTTAGCGTTAGGGTTAGGGCTCGGTTTAGGGTATGGGTTAAGATTAGGGTATGTGTTAGGGTTAGGGTAGGGGTTAGGGTTAGGGTTAGCGTTAGGGTTAGGGCTCGGTTTAGGGTATGGGTTAAGATTAGGGTATGTGTTAGGGTTAGGGTAGGGATTAGGGTTAGGGTTAGTTTTAGGGTTAGGGTAGTTATTAAACCTATCCCACTCTCTAGATACCCCTTAGCACGTAAAGGAATATTATTTGGGGGTCCAGCCGTGGAGAAGATTTTAGATACTAGGATAAGATAAGGAACACACCCATTATAAAGAAATCACCTTAGGATTCTCTTTTTAAGCTGTCCCTTAAAACAATAGTGCTTAGGAAATCTATTGGAGGCAGAAGCAGTCAAGGGTAGCCTAGGGTTAGGGTTAGGCTTAGGGTTAGGGTTAGGGTACGGCTTAGGTTACGGGTTCGGGGAGGGGTTCGGGTACATCGTAGGGTATGGGTTAGGGTTAGGGTTAGGGTTAGTGTTAGGGTTAGGGCTCGGTTTAGGGTACGGGTTAGGATTAGGGTACGTGTTAGGGTTAGGGTAGGGGTTAGGGTTAGGGTACGCGTTAGGGTTAGGGTAGTTATTAAACCTATCCCACTCTCTAGATAACCCTTAGCACGTAAAGGAATATTATTTGGGGGTCCAGCCATGGAGAAGAGTTTAGACACTAGGATAAGATAAGGAACACACCCATTATAAAGAAATCACATTAGGATTCTCTTTTTAAGCTGTTCCTTAAAACACTAGTGCTTAGGAAATCTATTGGAGGCAGAAGCAGTCAAGGGTAGCCTAGGGTTAGGGTTAGGCTTAGGGTTAGGGTTACGGTACGGCTTAGGTTACGGGTTCGGGGAGGGCTTCGGGTACGGTGTAGGGTATGGGTTAGGGTTAAGGTTAGGTTTAGTGTTAGGGGTAGGGCTCGGTTTAGGGTACGGGTTAGGATTAGGGTACGTGTTAGGGTTAGGGTAGGGGTTAGGGTTAGGGTACGCGTTAGGGTTAGGGTAGTTATTAAACCTATCCCACTCTCTAGATACCCCTTAGCACGTAAAGGAATATTATTTGGGGGTCCAGCCGTGGAGAAGATTTTAGACACTAGGATAAGATAAGGAACACACCCATTATAAAGAAATCACCTTAGGATTCTCTTTTTAAGCTGTCCCTTAAAACAGTAGTGCTTAGGAAATCTATTGGAGGCAGAAGCAGTCAAGGGTAGCCTAGGGTTAGGGTTAGGCTTAGGGTTAGGGTTAGGGTACGGCTTAGGTTACGGGTTCGGGGAGGGGTTCAGGTACATCGTAGGGTATGGGTTAGGGTTAGGGTTAGTGTTAGGGTTAGGCCTCGGTTTAGGGTACGGGTTAGGATTATGGTACGTGTTAGGGTTAGGGTAGGGGTTAGGGTTAGGGTACGCGTTAGGGTTAGGGTAGTTATTAAACCTATCCCACTCTCTAGATAACCCTTAGCACGTAAAGGAATATTATTTGGGGGTCCAGCCATGGAGAAGAGTTTAGACACTAGGATAAGATAAGGAACACACCCATTATAAAGAAATCACATTAGGATTCTCTTTTTAAGCTGTTCCTTCAAACACTAGTGCTTAGGAAATCTATTGGAGGCAGAAGCAGTCAAGGGTAGCCTAGGGTTAGGGTTAGGCTTAGGGTTAGGGTTAGGGTACGGCTTAGGGTATGGGTTCGGGGAGGGGTTCGGGTACGGCGTAGGGTATGGGTTAGGGTTAGGGTTAGGGTTAGTGTTAGGGTTAGGGCTCGGTTTAGGGTACGGGTTAGGATTAGGGTACGTGTTAGGGTTAGGGTAGGGGTTAGGGTTAGAGTTCGCATTAGGGTTAGTGTAGTTATTAAACCTATCCCACTCTCTAGATACCGCTTAGCACGTAAAGGAATATTATTTGGGGGTCCAGCCATGGAGAAGAGTTTAGACACTAGGATAAGATAAGGAACACACCCATTATAAAGAAATCACATTAGGATTCTCTTTTTAAGCTGTTCCTAAAAACACTAGTGCTTAGGAAATCTATTGGAGGCAGAAGCAGTCAAGGGTAGCCTAGGGTTAGGGTTAGGCTTAGGGTTAGGGTTAGGGTACGGCTTAGGGTACGGGTTCGGGGAGGGGTTCGGGTACGGCGTAGGGTATGGGTTAGGGTTAGGGTTAGGTTTAGTGTTAGGGTTAGGGCTCGGTTTAGGGTACGGGTTAGGATTAGGGTACGTGTTAGGGTTAGGGTAGGGGTTAGGGTTAGAGTTCGCATTAGGGTTAGTGTAGTTATTAAACCTATCCCACTCTCTAGATACCGCTTAGCACGTAAAGGAATATTATTTGGGGGTCCAGCCATGGAGAAGAGTTTAGACACTAGGATAATATAAGGAACACACCCATTATAAAGAAATCACATTAGGATTCTCGTTTTAAGCTGTTCCTTCAAACACTAGTGCTTAGGAAATCTATTGGAGGCAGAAGCAATCAAGGGTAGCCTAGGGTTAGGGTTAGGCTTAGGGTTAGGCTTAGGGTACGGCTTAGGGTACGGGTTCGGGGAGGGGTTCGGGTACGGCGTAGGGTATGGGTTAGGTTTAGGGTTAGGGTTAGCGTTAGGGTTAGGGCTCGGTTTAGGGTATGGGTTAAGATTAGGGTATGTGTTAGGGTTAGGGTAGGGGTTAGGGTTAGGGTTAGTTTTAGGGTTAGGGCTCGGTTTAGGGTACGGGTTAGGATTAGGGTACGTGTTAGGGTTAGGGTAGGGGTTAGGGTTAGGGTACGCGTTAGGGTTAGGGTAGTTATTAAACCTATTCCACTCTCTAGATAACCCTTAGCACGTAAAGGAATATTATTTGGGGGTCCCCCCATGGAGAAGAGTTTAGACACTAGGATAAGATAAGGAACACACCCATTATAAAGAAATCACATTAGGATTCTCTTTTTAAGCTGTTCCTTAAAACACTAGTGCTTAGGAAATCTATTGGAGGCAGAAGCAGTCAAGGGTAGCCTAGGGTTAGGGTTAGGCTTAGGGTTAGGGTTAGGGTACGGCTTAGGGTACGGGTTCGGGGAGGGCTTCAGGTACGGCGTAGGGTATGGGTTAGGGTTAGGATTAGGGTTAGTTTTAGCTTTAGAGCTCGGTTTAGGGTATGGGTTAGGATTAGGGTACGTTTTAGGGTTAGGGTAGGGGTTAGGGTTAGGGTACGCGTTAGGGTTAGGGTAGTCATTAAACCTATCCCACTCTCTAGATACCCCTTAGCACGTAAAGGAATATTATTTGGGGGTCCAGCCGTGGAGAAGATTTTAGACACTAGGATAAGATAAGGAACACACCCATTATAAAGAAATCACCTTAGGATTCTCTTTTTAAGCTGTCCCTTAAAACAGTAGTGCTTAGGAAATCTATTGGAGGCAGAAGCAGTCAAGGGTAGCCTAGGGTTAGGGTTAGGCTTAGGGTTAGGGTTAGGGTACGGCTTAGGTTACGGGTTCGGGGAGGGGTTCAGGTACATCGTAGGGTATGGGTTAGGGTTAGGGTTAGTGTTAGGGTTAGGCCTCGGTTTAGGGTACGGGTTAGGATTATGGTACGTGTTAGGGTTAGGGTAGGGGTTAGGGTTAGGGTACGCGTTAGGGTTAGGGTAGTTATTAAACCTATCCCACTCTCTAGATAACCCTTAGCACGTAAAGGAATATTATTTGGGGGTCCAGCCATGGAGAAGAGTTTAGACACTAGGATAAGATAAGGAACACACCCATTATAAAGAAATCACATTAGGATTCTCTTTTTAAGCTGTTCCTTCAAACACTAGTGCTTAGGAAATCTATTGGAGGCAGAAGCAGTCAAGGGTAGCCTAGGGTTAGGGTTAGGCTTAGGGTTAGGGTTAGGGTACGGCTTAGGGTATGGGTTCGGGGAGGGGTTCGGGTACGGCGTAGGGTATGGGTTAGGGTTAGGGTTAGGGTTAGTGTTAGGGTTAGGGCTCGGTTTAGGGTACGGGTTAGGATTAGGGTACGTGTTAGGGTTAGGGTAGGGGTTAGGGTTAGAGTTCGCATTAGGGTTAGTGTAGTTATTAAACCTATCCCACTCTCTAGATACCGCTTAGCACGTAAAGGAATATTATTTGGGGGTCCAGCCATGGAGAAGAGTTTAGACACTAGGATAAGATAAGGAACACACCCATTATAAAGAAATCACATTAGGATTCTCTTTTTAAGCTGTTCCTAAAAACACTAGTGCTTAGGAAATCTATTGGAGGCAGAAGCAGTCAAGGGTAGCCTAGGGTTAGGGTTAGGCTTAGGGTTAGGGTTAGGGTACGGCTTAGGGTACGGGTTCGGGGAGGGGTTCGGGTACGGCGTAGGGTATGGGTTAGGGTTAGGGTTAGGTTTAGTGTTAGGGTTAGGGCTCGGTTTAGGGTACGGGTTAGGATTAGGGTACGTGTTAGGGTTAGGGTAGGGGTTAGGGTTAGAGTTCGCATTAGGGTTAGTGTAGTTATTAAACCTATCCCACTCTCTAGATACCGCTTAGCACGTAAAGGAATATTATTTGGGGGTCCAGCCATGGAGAAGAGTTTAGACACTAGGATAATATAAGGAACACACCCATTATAAAGAAATCACATTAGGATTCTCGTTTTAAGCTGTTCCTTCAAACACTAGTGCTTAGGAAATCTATTGGAGGCAGAAGCAATCAAGGGTAGCCTAGGGTTAGGGTTAGGCTTAGGGTTAGGCTTAGGGTACGGCTTAGGGTACGGGTTCGGGGAGGGGTTCGGGTACGGCGTAGGGTATGGGTTAGGTTTAGGGTTAGGGTTAGCGTTAGGGTTAGGGCTCGGTTTAGGGTATGGGTTAAGATTAGGGTATGTGTTAGGGTTAGGGTAGGGGTTAGGGTTAGGGTTAGTTTTAGGGTTAGGGCTCGGTTTAGGGTACGGGTTAGGATTAGGGTACGTGTTAGGGTTAGGGTAGGGGTTAGGGTTAGGGTACGCGTTAGGGTTAGGGTAGTTATTAAACCTATTCCACTCTCTAGATAACCCTTAGCACGTAAAGGAATATTATTTGGGGGTCCCCCCATGGAGAAGAGTTTAGACACTAGGATAAGATAAGGAACACACCCATTATAAAGAAATCACATTAGGATTCTCTTTTTAAGCTGTTCCTTAAAACACTAGTGCTTAGGAAATCTATTGGAGGCAGAAGCAGTCAAGGGTAGCCTAGGGTTAGGGTTAGGCTTAGGGTTAGGGTTAGGGTACGGCTTAGGGTACGGGTTCGGGGAGGGCTTCAGGTACGGCGTAGGGTATGGGTTAGGGTTAGGATTAGGGTTAGTTTTAGCTTTAGAGCTCGGTTTAGGGTATGGGTTAGGATTAGGGTACGTTTTAGGGTTAGGGTAGGGGTTAGGGTTAGGGTACGCGTTAGGGTTAGGGTAGTCATTAAACCTATCCCACTCTCTAGATACCCCTTAGCACGTAAAGTAATATTATTTGGGGGTCCAGCCATGCAGAAGATTTTAGACACTAGGATAAGATAAGGAACACACCCATTATAAAGAAATCACATTAGGATTCTCTTTTTAAGCCGTTCCTTAAAACACTAGTGCTTAGGAAATCTATTGGAGGCAGAAGCAGTCAAGGGTAGCCTAGGGTTAGGGTTAGGCTTAGGGTTAGGGTTACGGTACGGCTTAGGTTACGGGTTCGGGGAGGGGTTCGGGTACGGTGTAGGGTATGGGTTAGGGTTAAGGTTAGGTTTAGTGTTAGGGGTAGGGCTCGGTTTAGGGTACGGGTTAGGATTAGGGTACGTGTTAGGGTTAGGGTAGGGGTTAGGGTTAGGGTATGCGTTAGGGTTAGGGTAGTTATTAAACCTATCCCACTCTCTAGATACCCCTTAGCACGTAAAGGAATATTATTTGGGGGTCCAGCCGTGGAGAAGATTTTAGACACTAGGATAAGATAAGGAACACACCCATTATAAAGAAATCACCTTAGGATTCTCTTTTTAAGCTGTCCCTTAAAACAATAGTGCTTAGGAAATCTATTGGAGGCAGAAGCAGTCAAGGGTAGCCTAGGGTTAGGGTTAGGCTTAGGGTTAGGGTTAGGGTACGGCTTAGGTTACGGGTTCGGGGAGGGGTTCGGGTACATCGTAGGGTATGGGTTAGGGTTAGGGTTAGGGTTAGTGTTAGGGTTAGGCCTCGGTTTAGGGTACGGGTTAGGATTAGGGTACGTGTTAGGGTTAGGGTAGGGGTTAGGGTTAGGGTACGCGTTAGGGTTAGGGTAGTTATTAAACCTATCCCACTCTCTAGATACCCCTTAGCACGTAAAGGAATATTATTTGGGGGTCCAGCCATGGAGAAGAGTTTAGACACTAGGATAAGATAAGGAACACACCCATTATAAAGAAATCACATTAGGATTCTCTTTTTAAGCTGTTCCTTAAAACACTAGTGCTTAGGAAATCTATTGGAGGCAGAAGAAGTCAAGGGTAGCCTAGGGTTAGGGTTAGGCTTAGGGTTAGGGTTAGGGTACGGCTTAGGGTACGGGTTTGGGGAGGGGTTCGGGTACGGCGTAGGGTATGGGTTAGGGTTAGGGTTAGGTTTAGTGTTAGGGTTAGGGCTCGGTTTAGGGTACGGGTTAGGATTAGGGTACGTGTTAGGGTTAGGGTAGGGGTTAGGGTTAGAGTTCGCATTAGGGTTAGTGTAGTTATTAAACCTATCCCACTCTCTAGATACCCCTTAGCACGTAAAGGAATATTATTTGGGGGTCCAGCCATGGAGAAGAGTTTAGACACTAGGATAATATAAGGAACACACCCATTATAAAGAAATCACATTAGGATTCTCGTTTTAAGCTGTTCCTTCAAACACTAGTGCTTAGGAAATCTATTGGAGGCAGAAGCAATCAAGGGTAGCCTAGGGTTAGGGTTAGGCTTAGGGTTAGGCTTAGGGTACGGCTTAGGGTACGGGTTCGGGGAGGGGTTCGGGTACGGCGTAGGGTATGGGTTAGGGTTAGGGTTAGGGTTAGCGTTAGGGTTAGGGCTCGGTTTAGGGTATGGGTTAAGATTAGGGTATGTGTTAGGGTTAGGGTAGGGGTTAGGGTTAGGGTTAGCGTTAGGGTTAGGGCTCGGTTTAGGGTATGGGTTAAGATTAGGGTATGTGTTAGGGTTAGGGTAGGGGTTAGGGTTAGGGTTAGTTTTAGGGTTAGGCCTCGGTTTAGGGTACGGTTTAGGATTAGGGTACGTGTTAGGGTTAGGGTAGGGGTTAGGGTTAGGGTATGCGTTAGGGTTAGGGTAGTTATTAAACCTATCCCACTCTCTAGATACCCCTTAGCACGTAAAGGAATATTATTTGGGGGTCCAGCCATGGAGAAGAGTTTAGACACTAGGATAAGATAAGGAACACACCCATTATAAAGAAATCACATTAGGATTCTCTTTTTAAGCTGTCCCTTAAAACACTAGTGCTTAGGAAATCTATTGGAGGCAGAAGCAGTCAAGGGTAGCCTAGGGTTAGGGTTAGGCTTAGGGTTAGGGTTAGGGTACGGCTTAGGGTACGGGTTCGGGGAGGTGTTCGGGTACGGCGTAGGGTATGGGTTAGGGTTAGGGTTAGGGTTAGTGTTAGGGTTAGGGCTCGGTTTAGGGTATGGGTTAAGATTAGGGTATGTGTTAGGGTTAGGGTAGGGGTTAGGGTTAGGGTATGCGTTAGGGTTAGGGTAGTTATTAAACCTATCCCACTCTCTAGATACCCCTTAGCACGTAAAGGAATATTATTTGGGGGTCCCCCCATGGAGAAGAGTTTAGACACTAGGATAAGATAAGGAACACACCCATTATAAAGAAATCACATTAGGATTCTCTTTTTAAGCTGTTCCTTAAAACACTAGTGCTTAGGAAATCTATTGGAGGCAGAAGCAGTCAAGGGTAGCCTAGGGTTAGGGTTAGGCTTAGGGTTAGGGTTAGGGTACGGCTTAGGGTACGGGTTCGGGGAGGGCTTCAGGTACGGCGTAGGGTATGGGTTAGGGTTAGGATTAGGGTTAGTTTTAGCTTTAGAGCTCGGTTTAGGGTATGGGTTAGGATTAGGGTACGTTTTAGGGTTAGGGTAGGGGTTAGGGTTAGGGTACGCGTTAGGGTTAGGGTAGTCATTAAACCTATCCCACTCTCTAGATACCCCTTAGCACGTAAAGTAATATTATTTGGGGGTCCAGCCATGCAGAAGATTTTAGACACTAGGATAAGATAAGGAACACACCCATTATAAAGAAATCACATTAGGATTCTCTTTTTAAGCCGTTCCTTAAAACACTAGTGCTTAGGAAATCTATTGGAGGCAGAAGCAGTCAAGGGTAGCCTAGGGTTAGGGTTAGGCTTAGGGTTAGGGTTACGGTACGGCTTAGGTTACGGGTTCGGGGAGCGGTTCGGGTACGGTGTAGGGTATGGGTTAGGGTTAAGGTTAGGTTTAGTGTTAGGGGTAGGGCTCGGTTTAGGGTACGGGTTAGGATTAGGGTACGTGTTAGGGTTAGGGTAGGGGTTAGGGTTAGGGTATGCGTTAGGGTTAGGGTAGTTATTAAACCTATCCCACTCTCTAGATACCCCTTAGCACGTAAAGGAATATTATTTGGGGGTCCAGCCGTGGAGAAGATTTTAGACACTAGGATAAGATAAGGAACACACCCATTATAAAGAAATCACCTTAGGATTCTCTTTTTAAGCTGTCCCTTAAAACAATAGTGCTTAGGAAATCTATTGGAGGCAGAAGCAGTCAAGGGTAGCCTAGGGTTAGGGTTAGGCTTAGGGTTAGGGTTAGGGTACGGCTTAGGTTACGGGTTCGGGGAGGGGTTCGGGTACATCGTAGGGTATGGGTTAGGGTTAGGGTTAGGGTTAGTGTTAGGGTTAGGCCTCGGTTTAGGGTACGGGTTAGGATTAGGGTACGTGTTAGGGTTAGAGTAGGGGTTAGGGTTAGGGTACGCGTTAGGGTTAGGGTAGTTATTAAACCTATCCCACTCTCTAGATACCCCTTAGCACGTAAAGGAATATTATTTGGGGGTCCAGCCATGGAGAAGAGTTTAGACACTAGGATAAGATAAGGAACACACCCATTATAAAGAAATCACATTAGGATTCTCTTTTTAAGCTGTTCCTTAAAACACTAGTGCTTAGGAAATCTATTGGAGGCAGAAGCAGTCAAGGGTAGCCTAGGGTTAGGGTTAGGCTTAGGGTTAGGGTTAGGGTACGGCTTAGGGTACGGGTTCGGGGAGGGGTTCGGGTACGGCGTAGGGTATGGGTTAGGGTTAGGGTTAGGTTTAGTGTTAGGGTTAGGGCTCGGTTTAGGGTACGGGTTAGGATTAGGGTACGTGTTAGGGTTAGGGTAGGGGTTAGGGTTAGAGTTCGCATTAGGGTTAGTGTAGTTATTAAACCTATCCCACTCTCTAGATACCGCTTAGCACGTAAAGGAATATTATTTGGGGGTCCAGCCATGGAGAAGAGTTTAGACACTAGGATAATATAAGGAACACACCCATTATAAAGAAATCACATTAGGATTCTCGTTTTAAGCTGTTCCTTCAAACACTAGTGCTTAGGAAATCTATTGGAGGCAGAAGCAATCAAGGGTAGCCTAGGGTTAGGGTTAGGCTTAGGGTTAGGCTTAGGGTACGGCTTAGGGTACGGGTTCGGGGAGGGGTTCGGGTACGGCGTAGGGTATGGGTTAGGGTTAGGGTTAGGGTTAGCGTTAGGGTTAGGGCTCGGTTTAGGGTATGGGTTAAGATTAGGGTATGTGTTAGGGTTAGGGTAGGGGTTAGGGTTAGGGTTAGCGTTAGGGTTAGGGCTCGGTTTAGGGTATGGGTTAAGATTAGGGTATGTGTTAGGGTTAGGGTAGGGGTTAGGGTTAGGGTTAGTTTTAGGGTTAGGCCTCGGTTTAGGGTACGGGTTAGGATTAGGGTACGTGTTAGGGTTAGGGTAGGGGTTAGGGTTAGGGTATGCGTTAGGGTTAGGGTAGTTATTAAACCTATCCCACTCTCTAGATACCCCTTAGCACGTAAAGGAATATTATTTGGGGGTCCAGCCATGGAGAAGAGTTTAGACACTAGGATAAGATAAGGAACACACCCATTATAAAGAAATCACATTAGGATTCTCTTTTTAAGCTGTTCCTTAAAACACTAGTGCTTAGGAAATCTATTGGAGGCAGAAGCAGTCAAGGGTAGCCTAGGGTTAGGGTTAGGCTTAGGGTTAGGGTTAGGGTACGGCTTAGGGTACGGGTTCGGGGAGGTGTTCGGGTACGGCGTAGGGTATGGGTTAGGGTTAGGGTTAGGGTTAGTGTTAGGGTTAGGGCTCGGTTTAGGGTATGGGTTAAGATTAGGGTATGTGTTAGGGTTAGGGTAGGGGTTAGGGTTAGGGTATGCGTTAGGGTTAGGGTAGTTATTAAACCTATCCCACTCTCTAGATACCCCTTAGCACGTAAAGGAATATTATTTGGGGGTCCCCCCATGGAGAAGAGTTTAGACACTAGGATAAGATAAGGAACACACCCATTATAAAGAAATCACATTAGGATTCTCTTTTTAAGCTGTTCCTTAAAACACTAGTGCTTAGGAAATCTATTGGAGGCAGAAGCAGTCAAGGGTAGCCTAGGGTTAGGGTTAGGCTTAGGGTTAGGGTTAGGGTACGGCTTAGGGTACGGGTTCGGGGAGGGCTTCAGGTACGGCGTAGGGTATGGGTTAGGGTTAGGATTAGGGTTAGTTTTAGCTTTAGAGCTCGGTTTAGGGTATGGGTTAGGATTAGGGTACGTTTTAGGGTTAGGGTAGGGGTTAGGGTTAGGGTACGCGTTAGGGTTAGGGTAGTCATTAAACCTATCCCACTCTCTAGATACCCCTTAGCACGTAAAGTAATATTATTTGGGGGTCCAGCCATGCAGAAGATTTTAGACACTAGGATAAGATAAGGAACACACCCATTATAAAGAAATCACATTAGGATTCTCTTTTTAAGCCGTTCCTTAAAACACTAGTGCTTAGGAAATCTATTGGAGGCAGAAGCAGTCAAGGGTAGCCTAGGGTTAGGGTTAGGCTTAGGGTTAGGGTTACGGTACGGCTTAGGTTACGGGTTCGGGGAGGGGTTCGGGTACGGTGTAGGGTATGGGTTAGGGTTAAGGTTAGGTTTAGTGTTAGGGGTAGGGCTCGGTTTAGGGTTCGGGTTAGGATTAGGGTACGTGTTAGGGTTAGGGTAGGGGTTAGGGTTAGGGTATGCGTTAGGGTTAGGGTAGTTATTAAACCTATCCCACTCTCTAGATACCCCTTAGCACGTAAAGGAATATTATTTGGGGGTCCAGCCGTGGAGAAGATTTTAGACACTAGGATAAGATAAGGAACACACCCATTATAAAGAAATCACCTTAGGATTCTCTTTTTAAGCTGTCCCTTAAAACAATAGTGCTTAGGAAATCTATTGGAGGCAGAAGCAGTCAAGGGTAGCCTAGGGTTAGGGTTAGGCTTAGGGTTAGGGTTAGGGTACGGCTTAGGTTACGGGTTCGGGGAGGGGTTCGGGTACATCGTAGGGTATGGGTTAGGGTTAGGGTTAGGGTTAGTGTTAGGGTTAGGCCTCGGTTTAGGGTACGGGTTAGGATTAGGGTACGTGTTAGGGTTAGGGTAGGGGTTAGGGTTAGAGTTCGCATTAGGGTTAGTGTAGTTATTAAACCTATCCCACTCTCTAGATACCGCTTAGCACGTAAAGGAATATTATTTGGGGGTCCAGCCATGGAGAAGAGTTTAGACACTAGGATAATATAAGGAACACACCCATTATAAAGAAATCACATTAGGATTCTCGTTTTAAGCTGTTCCTTCAAACACTAGTGCTTAGGAAATCTATTGGAGGCAGAAGCAATCAAGGGTAGCCTAGGGTTAGGGTTAGGCTTAGGGTTAGGCTTAGGGTACGGCTTAGGGTACGGGTTCGGGGAGGGGTTCGGGTACGGCGTAGGGTATGGGTTAGGGTTAGGGTTAGGGTTAGCGTTAGGGTTAGGGCTCGGTTTAGGGTATGGGTTAAGATTAGGGTATGTGTTAGGGTTAGGGTAGGGGTTAGGGTTAGGGTTAGCGTTAGGGTTAGGGCTCGGTTTAGGGTATGGGTTAAGATTAGGGTATGTGTTAGGGTTAGGGTAGGGGTTAGAGTTAGGGTTAGTTTTAGGGTTAGGCCTCGGTTTAGGGTACGGGTTAGGATTAGGGTACGTGTTAGGGTTAGGGTAGGGGTTAGGGTTAGGGTATGCGTTAGGGTTAGGGTAGTTATTAAACCTATCCCACTCTCTAGATACCCCTTAGCACGTAAAGGAATATTATTTGGGGGTCCAGCCATGGAGAAGAGTTTAGACACTAGGATAAGATAAGGAACACACCCATTATAAAGAAATCACATTAGGATTCTCTTTTTAAGCTGTTCCTTAAAACACTAGTGCTTAGGAAATCTATTGGAGGCAGAAGCAGTCAAGGGTAGCCTAGGGTTAGGGTTAGGCTTAGGGTTAGGGTTAGGGTACGGCTTAGGGTACGGGTACGGCGAGGTGTTCGGGTACGGCGTAGGGTATGGGTTAGGGTTAGGGTTAGGGTTAGTGTTAGGGTTAGGGCTCGGTTTAGGGTATGGGTTAAGATTAGGGTATGTGTTAGGGTTAGGGTAGGGGTTAGGGTTAGGGTATGCGTTAGGGTTAGGGTAGTTATTAAACCTATCCCACTCTCTAGATACCCCTTAGCACGTAAAGGAATATTATTTGGGGGTCCCCCCATGGAGAAGAGTTTAGACACTAGGATAAGATAAGGAACACACCCATTATAAAGAAATCACATTAGGATTCTCTTTTTAAGCTGTTCCTTAAAACACTAGTGCTTAGGAAATCTATTGGAGGCAGAAGCAGTCAAGGGTAGCCTAGGGTTAGGGTTAGGCTTAGGGTTAGGGTTAGGGTACGGCTTAGGGTACGGGTTCGGGGAGGGCTTCAGGTACGGCGTAGGGTATGGGTTAGGGTTAGGATTAGGGTTAGTTTTAGCTTTAGAGCTCGGTTTAGGGTATGGGTTAGGATTAGGGTACGTTTTAGGGTTAGGGTAGGGGTTAGGGTTAGGGTACGCGTTAGGGTTAGGGTAGTCATTAAACCTATCCCACTCTCTAGATACCCCTTAGCACGTAAAGTAATATTATTTGGGGGTCCAGCCATGCAGAAGATTTTAGACACTAGGATAAGATAAGGAACACACCCATTATAAAGAAATCACATTAGGATTCTCTTTTTAAGCCGTTCCTTAAAACACTAGTGCTTAGGAAATCTATTGGAGGCAGAAGCAGTCAAGGGTAGCCTAGGGTTAGGGTTAGGCTTAGGGTTAGGGTTACGGTACGGCTTAGGTTACGGGTTCGGGGAGGGGTTCGGGTACGGTGTAGGGTATGGGTTAGGGTTAAGGTTAGGTTTAGTGTTAGGGGTAGGGCTCGGTTTAGGGTACGGGTTAGGATTAGGGTACGTGTTAGGGTTAGGGTAGGGGTTAGGGTTAGGGTATGCGTTAGGGTTAGGGTAGTTATTAAACCTATCCCACTCTCTAGATACCCCTTAGCACGTAAAGGAATATTATTTGGGGGTCCAGCCGTGGAGAAGATTTTAGACACTAGGATAAGATAAGGAACACACCCATTATAAAGAAATCACCTTAGGATTCTCTTTTTAAGCTGTCCCTTAAAACAATAGTGCTTAGGAAATCTATTGGAGGCAGAAGCAGTCAAGGGTAGCCTAGGGTTAGGGTTAGGCTTAGGGTTAGGGTTAGGGTACGGCTTAGGTTACGGGTTCGGGGAGGGGTTCGGGTACATCGTAGCGTATGGGTTAGGGTTAGGGTTAGGGTTAGTGTTAGGGTTAGGCCTCGGTTTAGGGTACGGGTTAGGATTAGGGTACGTGTTAGGGTTAGGGTAGGGGTTAGGGTTAGGGTACGCGTTAGGGTTAGGGTAGTTATTAAACCTATCCCACTCTCTAGATACCCCTTAGCACGTAAAGGAATATTATTTGGGGGTCCAGCCATGGAGAAGAGTTTAGACACTAGGATAAGATAAGGAACACACCCATTATAAAGAAATCACATTAGGATTCTCTTTTTAAGCTGTTCCTTAAAACACTAGTGCTTAGGAAATCTATTGGAGGCAGAAGCAGTCAAGGGTAGCCTAGGGTTAGGGTTAGGCTTAGGGTTAGGGTTAGGGTACGGCTTAGGGTACGGGTTCGGGGAGGGGTTCGGGTACGGCGTAGGGTATGGGTTAGGGTTAGGGTTAGGGTTAGTGTTAGGGTTAGGGCTCGGTTTAGGGTACGGGTTAGGATTAGGGTACGTGTTAGGGTTAGGGTAGGGGTTAGGGTTAGAGTTCGCATTAGGGTTAGTGTAGTTATTAAACCTATCCCACTCTCTAGATACCGCTTAGCACGTAAAGGAATATTATTTGGGGGTCCAGCCATGGAGAAGAGTTTAGACACTAGGATAATATAAGGAACACACCCATTATAAAGAAATCACATTAGGATTCTCGTTTTAAGCTGTTCCTTCAAACACTAGTGCTTAGGAAATCTATTGGAGGCAGAAGCAATCAAGGGTAGCCTAGGGTTAGGGTTAGGCTTAGGGTTAGGCTTAGGGTACGGCTTAGGGTACGGGTTCGGGGAGGGGTTCGGGTACGGCGTAGGGTATGGGTTAGGGTTAGGGTTAGGGTTAGCGTTAGGGTTAGGGCTCGGTTTAGGGTATGGGTTAAGATTAGGGTATGTGTTAGGGTTAGGGTAGGGGTTAGGGTTAGGGTTAGCGTTAGGGTTAGGGCTCGGTTTAGGGTATGGGTTAAGATTAGGGTATGTGTTAGGGTTAGGGTAGGGGTTAGGGTTAGGGTTAGTTTTAGGGTTAGGCCTCGGTTTAGGGTACGGGTTAGGATTAGGGTACGTGTTAGGGTTAGGGTAGGGGTTAGGGTTAGGGTATGCGTTAGGGTTAGGGTAGTTATTAAACCTATCCCACTCTCTAGATACCCCTTAGCACGTAAAGGAATATTATTTGGGGGTCCAGCCATGGAGAAGAGTTTAGACACTAGGATAAGATAAGGAACACACCCATTATAAAGAAATCACATTAGGATTCTCTTTTTAAGCTGTTCCTTAAAACACTAGTGCTTAGGAAATCTATTGGAGGCAGAAGCAGTCAAGGGTAGCCTAGGGTTAGGGTTAGGCTTAGGGTTAGGGTTAGGGTACGGCTTAGGGTACGGGTTCGGGGAGGTGTTCGGGTACGGCGTAGGGTATGGGTTAGGGTTAGGGTTAGGGTTAGTGTTAGGGTTAGGGCTCGGTTTAGGGTATGGGTTAAGATTAGGGTATGTGTTAGGGTTAGGGTAGGGGTTAGGGTTAGGGTATGCGTTAGGGTTAGGGTAGTTATTAAACCTATCCCACTCTCTAGATACCCCTTAGCACATAAAGGAATATTATTTGGGGGTCCAGCCATGGAGAAGAGTTTAGACACTAGGATAAGATAAGGAACACACCCATTATAAAGAAATCACAATAGGATTCTATTTTTAAGCTGTTCCTTAAAACACTAGTGCTTAGGAAATCTATTGGAGGCAGAAGCAGTCAAGGGTAGCCTAGGGTTAGGGTTAGGCTTAGGGTTAGGGTTAGGGTATGGCTTAGGTTACGGGTTCGGGGAGGGGTTCGGGTACATCGTAGGGTATGGGTTAGGGTTAGGGTTAGGGTTAGTGTTAGGGTTAGGGCTCGGTTTAGGGTACGGGTTAGGATTAGGGTACGTGTTAGGGTTAGGGTAGGGGTTAGGGTTAGGGTACGCGTTAGGTTTAGGGTAGTTATTAAACCTATCCCACTCTCTAGATACCCCTTAGCACGTAAAGGAATATTATTTGGGGGTCCAGCCATGGAGAAGAGTTTAGACACTAGGATAAGATAAGGAACACACCCATTATAAAGAAATCACATTAGGATTCTCTTTTTAAGCTGTTCCTTAAAACAGTAGTGCTTAGGAAATCTATTGGAGGCAGAAGCAGTCAAGGGTAGCCTAGGGTTAGGGTTAGGCTTAGGGTTAGGGTTAGGGTACGGCTTAGGGTACGGGTTCGGGGAGGGCTTCGGGTACGGCGTAGGGTATGGGTTAGGGTTAGGGTTAGGGTTAGTTTTAGCTTTAGAGCTCGGTTTAGGGTACGCGTTAGGATTAGGGTACGTTTTAGGGTTAGGGTAGGGGTTAGGGTTAGGGTACGCGTTAGGGTTAGGGTAGTCATTAAACCTATCCCACTCTCTAGATACCCCTTAGCACGTAAAGTAATATTATTTGGGGGTCCAGCCATGCAGAAGATTTTAGACACTAGGATAAGATAAGGAACACACCCATTATAAAGAAATCACATTAGTATTCTCTTTTTAAGCCGTTCCTTAAAACACTAGTGCTTAGGAAATCTATTGGAGGCAGAAGCAGTCAAGGGTAGCCTAGGGTTAGGGTTAGGCTTAGGGTTAGGGTTACGGTACGGCTTAGGTTACGGGTTCGGGGAGGGGTTCGGGTATGGTGTAGGGTATGGGTTAGGGTTAGGGTTAGGTTTAGTGGTAGGGTTAGGGGTCGGTTTAGGGTACGGGTTAGGATTAGGGTACGTGTTAGGGTTAGGGTAGGGGTTAGGGTTAGGGTACGCATTAGGGTTAGGGTAGTTATTAAACCTATCCCACTCTCTAGATACCCCTTAGCACGTAAAGGAATATTATTTGGGGGTCCAGCCGTGGAGAAGATTTTAGATACTAGGATAAGATAAGGAACACACCCATTATAAAGAAATCACCTTAGGATTCTCTTTTTAAGCTGTCCCTTAAAACAATAGTGCTTAGGAAATCTATTGGAGGCAGAAGCAGTCAAGGGTAGCCTAGGGTTAGGGTTAGGCTTAGGGTTAGGGTTAGGGTACGGCTTAGGTTACGGGTTCGGGGAGGGGTTCGGGTACATCGTAGGGTATGGGTTAGGGTTAGGGTTAGGGTTAGTGTTAGGGTTAGGGCTCGGTTTAGGGTACGGGTTAGGATTAGGGTACGTGTTAGGGTTAGGGTAGGGGTTAGGGTTAGGGTACGCGTTAGGGTTAGGGTAGTTATTAAACCTATCCCACTCTCTAGATAACCCTTAGCACGTAAAGGAATATTATTTGGGGGTCCAGCCATGGAGAAGAGTTTAGACACTAGGATAAGATAAGGAACACACCCATTATAAAGAAATCACATTAGGATTCTCTTTTTAAGCTGTTCCTTAAAACACTAGTGCTTAGGAAATCTATTGGAGGCAGAAGCAGTCAAGGGTAGCCTAGGGTTAGGGTTAGGCTTAGGGTTAGGGTTACGGTACGGCTTAGGTTACGGGTTCGGGGAGGGGTTCGGGTACGGTGTAGGGTATGGGTTAGGGTTAAGGTTAGGTTTAGTGTTAGGGGTAGGGCTCGGTTTAGGGTACGGGTTAGGATTAGGGTACGTGTTAGGGTTAGGGTAGGGGTTAGGGTTAGGGTACGCGTTAGGGTTAGGGTAGTTATTAAACCTATCCCACTCTCTAGATACCCCTTAGCACGTAAAGGAATATTATTTGGGGGTCCAGCCGTGGAGAAGATTTTAGACACTAGGATAAGATAAGGAACACACCCATTATAAAGAAATCACCTTAGGATTCTCTTTTTAAGCTGTCCCTTAAAACAATAGTGCTTAGGAAATCTATTGGAGGCAGAAGCAGTCAAGGGTAGCCTAGGGTTAGGGTTAGGCTTAGGGTTAGGGTTAGGGTACGGCTTAGGTTACGGGTTCGGGGAGGGGTTCAGGTACATCGTAGGGTATGGGTTAGGGTTAGGGTTAGTGTTAGGGTTAGGCCTCGGTTTAGGGTACGGGTTAGGATTAGGGTACGTGTTAGGGTTAGGGTAGGGGTTAGGGTTAGGGTACGCGTTAGGGTTAGGGTAGTTATTAAACCTATCCCACTCTCTAGATACCCCTTAGCACGTAAAGGAATATTATTTGGGGGTCCAGCCATGGAGAAGAGTTTAGACACTAGGATAAGATAAGGAACACACCCATTATAAAGAAATCACATTAGGATTCTCTTTTTAAGCTGTTCCTTCAAACACTAGTGCTTAGGAAATCTATTGGAGGCAGAAGCAGTCAAGGGTAGCCTAGGGTTAGGGTTAGGCTTAGGGTTAGGGTTAGGGTACGGCTTAGGGTACGGGTTCGGGGAGGGGTTCGGGTACGGCGTAGGGTAAGGGTTAGGGTTAGGGTTAGGGTTAGTGTTAGGGTTAGGGCTCGGTTTAGGGTACGGGTTAGGATTAGGGTACGTGTTAGGGTTAGGGTAGGGGTTAGGGTTAGAGTTCGCATTAGGGTTAGTGTAGTTATTAAACCTATCCCACTCTCTAGATACCGCTTAGCACGTAAAGGAATATTATTTGGGGGTCCAGCCATGGAGAAGAGTTTAGACACTAGGATAATATAAGGAACACACCCATTATAAAGAAATCACATTAGGATTCTCGTTTTAAGCTGTTCCTTCAAACACTATTGCTTAGGAAATCTATTGGAGGCAGAAGCAATCAAGGGTAGCCTAGGGTTAGGGTTAGGCTTAGGGTTAGGCTTAGGGTACGGCTTAGGGTACGTGTTCGGGGAGGGGTTCGGGTACGGCGTAGGGTATGGGTTAGGGTTAGGGTTAGGGTTAGCGTTAGGGTTAGGGCTCGGTTTAGGGTATGGGTTAAGATTAGGTTATGTGTTAGGGTTAGGGTAGGGGTTAGGGTTAGGGTTAGTTTTAGGGTTAGGGCTCGGTTTAGGGTACGGGTTAGGATTAGGGTACGTGTTAGGGTTAGGGTAGGGGTTAGGGTTAGGGTATGCGTTAGGGTTAGGGTAGTTATTAAACCTATCCCACTCTCTAGATACCCCTTAGCACGTAAAGGAATATTATTTGGGGGTCCCCCCATGGAGAAGAGTTTAGACACTAGGATAAGATAAGGAACACACCCATTATAAAGAAATCACATTAGGATTCTCTTTTTAAGCTGTTCCTTAAAACACTAGTGCTTAGGAAATCTATTGGAGGCAGAAGCAGTCAAGGGTAGCCTAGGGTTAGGGTTAGGCTTAGGGTTAGGGTTAGGGTACGGCTTAGGGTACGGGTTCGGGGAGGGCTTCAGGTACGGCGTAGGGTATGGGTTAGGGTTAGGATTAGGGTTAGTTTTAGCTTTAGAGCTCGGTTTAGGGTATGGGTTAGGATTAGGGTACGTTTTAGGGTTAGGGTAGGGGTTAGGGTTAGGGTACGCGTTAGGGTTAGGGTAGTCATTAAACCTATCCCACTCTCTAGATACCCCTTAGCACGTAAAGTAATATTATTTGGGGGTCCAGCCATGCAGAAGATTTTAGACACTAGGATAAGATAAGGAACACACCCATTATAAAGAAATCACATTAGGATTCTCTTTTTAAGCCGTTCCTTAAAACACTAGTGCTTAGGAAATCTATTGGAGGCAGAAGCAGTCAAGGGTAGCCTAGGGTTAGGGTTAGGCTTAGGGTTAGGGTTACGGTACGGCTTAGGTTACGGGTTCGGGGAGGGGTTCGGGTACGGTGTAGGGTATGGGTTAGGGTTAAGGTTAGGTTTAGTGTTAGGGGTAGGGCTCGGTTTAGGGTTCGGGTTAGGATTAGGGTACGTGTTAGGGTTAGGGTAGGGGTTAGGGTTAGGGTATGCGTTAGGGTTAGGGTAGTTATTAAACCTATCCCACTCTCTAGATACCCCTTAGCACGTAAAGGAATATTATTTGGGGGTCCAGCCGTGGAGAAGATTTTAGACACTAGGATAAGATAAGGAACACACCCATTATAAAGAAATCACCTTAGGATTCTCTTTTTAAGCTGTCCCTTAAAACAATAGTGCTTAGGAAATCTATTGGAGGCAGAAGCAGTCAAGGGTAGCCTAGGGTTAGGGTTAGGCTTAGGGTTAGGGTTAGGGTACGGCTTAGGTTACGGGTTCGGGGAGGGGTTCGGGAACATCGTAGGGTATGGGTTAGGGTTAGGGTTAGGGTTAGTGTTAGGGTTAGGCCTCGGTTTAGGGTACGGGTTAGGATTAGGGTACGTGTTAGGGTTAGGGTAGGGGTTAGGGTTAGAGTTCGCATTAGGGTTAGTGTAGTTATTAAACCTATCCCACTCTCTAGATACCGCTTAGCACGTAAAGGAATATTATTTGGGGGTCCAGCCATGGAGAAGAGTTTAGACACTAGGATAATATAAGGAACACACCCATTATAAAGAAATCACATTAGGATTCTCGTTTTAAGCTGTTCCTTCAAACACTAGTGCTTAGGAAATCTATTGGAGGCAGAAGCAATCAAGGGTAGCCTAGGGTTAGGGTTAGGCTTAGGGTTAGGCTTAGGGTACGGCTTAGGGTACGGGTTCGGGGAGGGGTTCGGGTACGGCGTAGGGTATGGGTTAGGGTTAGGGTTAGGGTTAGCGTTAGGGTTAGGGCTCGGTTTAGGGTATGGGTTAAGATTAGGGTATGTGTTAGGGTTAGGGTAGGGGTTAGGGTTAGGGTTAGCGTTAGGGTTAGGGCTCGGTTTAGGGTATGGGTTAAGATTAGGGTATGTGTTAGGGTTAGGGTAGGGGTTAGAGTTAGGGTTAGTTTTAGGGTTAGGCCTCGGTTTAGGGTACGGGTTAGGATTAGGGTACGTGTTAGGGTTAGGGTAGGGGTTAGGGTTAGGGTATGCGTTAGGGTTAGGGTAGTTATTAAACCTATCCCACTCTCTAGATACCCCTTAGCACGTAAAGGAATATTATTTGGGGGTCCAGCCATGGAGAAGAGTTTAGACACTAGGATAAGATAAGGAACACACCCATTATAAAGAAATCACATTAGGATTCTCTTTTTAAGCTGTTCCTTAAAACACTAGTGCTTAGGAAATCTATTGGAGGCAGAAGCAGTCAAGGGTAGCCTAGGGTTAGGGTTAGGCTTAGGGTTAGGGTTAGGGTACGGCTTAGGGTACGGGTACGGCGAGGTGTTCGGGTACGGCGTAGGGTATGGGTTAGGGTTAGGGTTAGGGTTAGTGTTAGGGTTAGGGCTCGGTTTAGGGTATGGGTTAAGATTAGGGTATGTGTTAGGGTTAGGGTAGGGGTTAGGGTTAGGGTATGCGTTAGGGTTAGGGTAGTTATTAAACCTATCCCACTCTCTAGATACCCCTTAGCACGTAAAGGAATATTATTTGGGGGTCCCCCCATGGAGAAGAGTTTAGACACTAGGATAAGATAAGGAACACACCCATTATAAAGAAATCACATTAGGATTCTCTTTTTAAGCTGTTCCTTAAAACACTAGTGCTTAGGAAATCTATTGGAGGCAGAAGCAGTCAAGGGTAGCCTAGGGTTAGGGTTAGGCTTAGGGTTAGGGTTAGGGTACGGCTTAGGGTACGGGTTCGGGGAGGGCTTCAGGTACGGCGTAGGGTATGGGTTAGGGTTAGGATTAGGGTTAGTTTTAGCTTTAGAGCTCGGTTTAGGGTATGGGTTAGGATTAGGGTACGTTTTAGGGTTAGGGTAGGGGTTAGGGTTAGGGTACGCGTTAGGGTTAGGGTAGTCATTAAACCTATCCCACTCTCTAGATACCCCTTAGCACGTAAAGTAATATTATTTGGGGGTCCAGCCATGCAGAAGATTTTAGACACTAGGATAAGATAAGGAACACACCCATTATAAAGAAATCACATTAGGATTCTCTTTTTAAGCCGTTCCTTAAAACACTAGTGCTTAGGAAATCTATTGGAGGCAGAAGCAGTCAAGGGTAGCCTAGGGTTAGGGTTAGGCTTAGGGTTAGGGTTACGGTACGGCTTAGGTTACGGGTTCGGGGAGGGGTTCGGGTACGGTGTAGGGTATGGGTTAGGGTTAAGGTTAGGTTTAGTGTTAGGGGTAGGGCTCGGTTTAGGGTACGGGTTAGGATTAGGGTACGTGTTAGGGTTAGGGTAGGGGTTAGGGTTAGGGTATGCGTTAGGGTTAGGGTAGTTATTAAACCTATCCCACTCTCTAGATACCCCTTAGCACGTAAAGGAATATTATTTGGGGGTCCAGCCGTGGAGAAGATTTTAGACACTAGGATAAGATAAGGAACACACCCATTATAAAGAAATCACCTTAGGATTCTCTTTTTAAGCTGTCCCTTAAAACAATAGTGCTTAGGAAATCTATTGGAGGCAGAAGCAGTCAAGGGTAGCCTAGGGTTAGGGTTAGGCTTAGGGTTAGGGTTAGGGTACGGCTTAGGTTACGGGTTCGGGGAGGGGTTCGGGTACATCGTAGCGTATGGGTTAGGGTTAGGGTTAGGGTTAGTGTTAGGGTTAGGCCTCGGTTTAGGGTACGGGTTAGGATTAGGGTACGTGTTAGGGTTAGGGTAGGGGTTAGGGTTAGGGTACGCGTTAGGGTTAGGGTAGTTATTAAACCTATCCCACTCTCTAGATACCCCTTAGCACGTAAAGGAATATTATTTGGGGGTCCAGCCATGGAGAAGAGTTTAGACACTAGGATAAGATAAGGAACACACCCATTATAAAGAAATCACATTAGGATTCTCTTTTTAAGCTGTTCCTTAAAACACTAGTGCTTAGGAAATCTATTGGAGGCAGAAGCAGTCAAGGGTAGCCTAGGGTTAGGGTTAGGCTTAGGGTTAGGGTTAGGGTACGGCTTAGGGTACGGGTTCGGGGAGGGGTTCGGGTACGGCGTAGGGTATGGGTTAGGGTTAGGGTTAGGGTTAGTGTTAGGGTTAGGGCTCGGTTTAGGGTACGGGTTAGGATTAGGGTACGTGTTAGGGTTAGGGTAGGGGTTAGGGTTAGAGTTCGCATTAGGGTTAGTGTAGTTATTAAACCTATCCCACTCTCTAGATACCGCTTAGCACGTAAAGGAATATTATTTGGGGGTCCAGCCATGGAGAAGAGTTTAGACACTAGGATAATATAAGGAACACACCCATTATAAAGAAATCACATTAGGATTCTCGTTTTAAGCTGTTCCTTCAAACACTAGTGCTTAGGAAATCTATTGGAGGCAGAAGCAATCAAGGGTAGCCTAGGGTTAGGGTTAGGCTTAGGGTTAGGCTTAGGGTACGGCTTAGGGTACGGGTTCGGGGAGGGGTTCGGGTACGGCGTAGGGTATGGGTTAGGGTTAGGGTTAGGGTTAGCGTTAGGGTTAGGGCTCGGTTTAGGGTATGGGTTAAGATTAGGGTATGTGTTAGGGTTAGGGTAGGGGTTAGGGTTAGGGTTAGCGTTAGGGTTAGGGCTCGGTTTAGGGTATGGGTTAAGATTAGGGTATGTGTTAGGGTTAGGGTAGGGGTTAGGGTTAGGGTTAGTTTTAGGGTTAGGCCTCGGTTTAGGGTACGGGTTAGGATTAGGGTACGTGTTAGGGTTAGGGTAGGGGTTAGGGTTAGGGTATGCGTTAGGGTTAGGGTAGTTATTAAACCTATCCCACTCTCTAGATACCCCTTAGCACGTAAAGGAATATTATTTGGGGGTCCAGCCATGGAGAAGAGTTTAGACACTAGGATAAGATAAGGAACACACCCATTATAAAGAAATCACATTAGGATTCTCTTTTTAAGCTGTTCCTTAAAACACTAGTGCTTAGGAAATCTATTGGAGGCAGAAGCAGTCAAGGGTAGCCTAGGGTTAGGGTTAGGCTTAGGGTTAGGGTTAGGGTACGGCTTAGGGTACGGGTTCGGGGAGGTGTTCGGGTACGGCGTAGGGTATGGGTTAGGGTTAGGGTTAGGGTTAGTGTTAGGGTTAGGGCTCGGTTTAGGGTATGGGTTAAGATTAGGGTATGTGTTAGGGTTAGGGTAGGGGTTAGGGTTAGGGTATGCGTTAGGGTTAGGGTAGTTATTAAACCTATCCCACTCTCTAGATACCCCTTAGCACATAAAGGAATATTATTTGGGGGTCCAGCCATGGAGAAGAGTTTAGACACTAGGATAAGATAAGGAACACACCCATTATAAAGAAATCACAATAGGATTCTATTTTTAAGCTGTTCCTTAAAACACTAGTGCTTAGGAAATCTATTGGAGGCAGAAGCAGTCAAGGGTAGCCTAGGGTTAGGGTTAGGCTTAGGGTTAGGGTTAGGGTATGGCTTAGGTTACGGGTTCGGGGAGGGGTTCGGGTACATCGTAGGGTATGGGTTAGGGTTAGGGTTAGGGTTAGTGTTAGGGTTAGGGCTCGGTTTAGGGTACGGGTTAGGATTAGGGTACGTGTTAGGGTTAGGGTAGGGGTTAGGGTTAGGGTACGCGTTAGGTTTAGGGTAGTTATTAAACCTATCCCACTCTCTAGATACCCCTTAGCACGTAAAGGAATATTATTTGGGGGTCCAGCCATGGAGAAGAGTTTAGACACTAGGATAAGATAAGGAACACACCCATTATAAAGAAATCACATTAGGATTCTCTTTTTAAGCTGTTCCTTAAAACAGTAGTGCTTAGGAAATCTATTGGAGGCAGAAGCAGTCAAGGGTAGCCTAGGGTTAGGGTTAGGCTTAGGGTTAGGGTTAGGGTACGGCTTAGGGTACGGGTTCGGGGAGGGCTTCGGGTACGGCGTAGGGTATGGGTTAGGGTTAGGGTTAGGGTTAGTTTTAGCTTTAGAGCTCGGTTTAGGGTACGCGTTAGGATTAGGGTACGTTTTAGGGTTAGGGTAGGGGTTAGGGTTAGGGTACGCGTTAGGGTTAGGGTAGTCATTAAACCTATCCCACTCTCTAGATACCCCTTAGCACGTAAAGTAATATTATTTGGGGGTCCAGCCATGCAGAAGATTTTAGACACTAGGATAAGATAAGGAACACACCCATTATAAAGAAATCACATTAGTATTCTCTTTTTAAGCCGTTCCTTAAAACACTAGTGCTTAGGAAATCTATTGGAGGCAGAAGCAGTCAAGGGTAGCCTAGGGTTAGGGTTAGGCTTAGGGTTAGGGTTACGGTACGGCTTAGGTTACGGGTTCGGGGAGGGGTTCGGGTATGGTGTAGGGTATGGGTTAGGGTTAGGGTTAGGTTTAGTGGTAGGGTTAGGGGTCGGTTTAGGGTACGGGTTAGGATTAGGGTACGTGTTAGGGTTAGGGTAGGGGTTAGGGTTAGGGTACGCATTAGGGTTAGGGTAGTTATTAAACCTATCCCACTCTCTAGATACCCCTTAGCACGTAAAGGAATATTATTTGGGGGTCCAGCCGTGGAGAAGATTTTAGATACTAGGATAAGATAAGGAACACACCCATTATAAAGAAATCACCTTAGGATTCTCTTTTTAAGCTGTCCCTTAAAACAATAGTGCTTAGGAAATCTATTGGAGGCAGAAGCAGTCAAGGGTAGCCTAGGGTTAGGGTTAGGCTTAGGGTTAGGGTTAGGGTACGGCTTAGGTTACGGGTTCGGGGAGGGGTTCGGGTACATCGTAGGGTATGGGTTAGGGTTAGGGTTAGGGTTAGTGTTAGGGTTAGGGCTCGGTTTAGGGTACGGGTTAGGATTAGGGTACGTGTTAGGGTTAGGGTAGGGGTTAGGGTTAGGGTACGCGTTAGGGTTAGGGTAGTTATTAAACCTATCCCACTCTCTAGATAACCCTTAGCACGTAAAGGAATATTATTTGGGGGTCCAGCCATGGAGAAGAGTTTAGACACTAGGATAAGATAAGGAACACACCCATTATAAAGAAATCACATTAGGATTCTCTTTTTAAGCTGTTCCTTAAAACACTAGTGCTTAGGAAATCTATTGGAGGCAGAAGCAGTCAAGGGTAGCCTAGGGTTAGGGTTAGGCTTAGGGTTAGGGTTACGGTACGGCTTAGGTTACGGGTTCGGGGAGGGGTTCGGGTACGGTGTAGGGTATGGGTTAGGGTTAAGGTTAGGTTTAGTGTTAGGGGTAGGGCTCGGTTTAGGGTACGGGTTAGGATTAGGGTACGTGTTAGGGTTAGGGTAGGGGTTAGGGTTAGGGTACGCGTTAGGGTTAGGGTAGTTATTAAACCTATCCCACTCTCTAGATACCCCTTAGCACGTAAAGGAATATTATTTGGGGGTCCAGCCGTGGAGAAGATTTTAGACACTAGGATAAGATAAGGAACACACCCATTATAAAGAAATCACCTTAGGATTCTCTTTTTAAGCTGTCCCTTAAAACAATAGTGCTTAGGAAATCTATTGGAGGCAGAAGCAGTCAAGGGTAGCCTAGGGTTAGGGTTAGGCTTAGGGTTAGGGTTAGGGTACGGCTTAGGTTACGGGTTCGGGGAGGGGTTCAGGTACATCGTAGGGTATGGGTTAGGGTTAGGGTTAGTGTTAGGGTTAGGCCTCGGTTTAGGGTACGGGTTAGGATTAGGGTACGTGTTAGGGTTAGGGTAGGGGTTAGGGTTAGGGTACGCGTTAGGGTTAGGGTAGTTATTAAACCTATCCCACTCTCTAGATACCCCTTAGCACGTAAAGGAATATTATTTGGGGGTCCAGCCATGGAGAAGAGTTTAGACACTAGGATAAGATAAGGAACACACCCATTATAAAGAAATCACATTAGGATTCTCTTTTTAAGCTGTTCCTTCAAACACTAGTGCTTAGGAAATCTATTGGAGGCAGAAGCAGTCAAGGGTAGCCTAGGGTTAGGGTTAGGCTTAGGGTTAGGGTTAGGGTACGGCTTAGGGTACGGGTTCGGGGAGGGGTTCGGGTACGGCGTAGGGTAAGGGTTAGGGTTAGGGTTAGGGTTAGTGTTAGGGTTAGGGCTCGGTTTAGGGTACGGGTTAGGATTAGGGTACGTGTTAGGGTTAGGGTAGGGGTTAGGGTTAGAGTTCGCATTAGGGTTAGTGTAGTTATTAAACCTATCCCACTCTCTAGATACCGCTTAGCACGTAAAGGAATATTATTTGGGGGTCCAGCCATGGAGAAGAGTTTAGACACTAGGATAATATAAGGAACACACCCATTATAAAGAAATCACATTAGGATTCTCGTTTTAAGCTGTTCCTTCAAACACTATTGCTTAGGAAATCTATTGGAGGCAGAAGCAATCAAGGGTAGCCTAGGGTTAGGGTTAGGCTTAGGGTTAGGCTTAGGGTACGGCTTAGGGTACGTGTTCGGGGAGGGGTTCGGGTACGGCGTAGGGTATGGGTTAGGGTTAGGGTTAGGGTTAGCGTTAGGGTTAGGGCTCGGTTTAGGGTATGGGTTAAGATTAGGTTATGTGTTAGGGTTAGGGTAGGGGTTAGGGTTAGGGTTAGTTTTAGGGTTAGGGCTCGGTTTAGGGTACGGGTTAGGATTAGGGTACGTGTTAGGGTTAGGGTAGGGGTTAGGGTTAGGGTATGCGTTAGGGTTAGGGTAGTTATTAAACCTATCCCACTCTCTAGATACCCCTTAGCACGTAAAGGAATATTATTTGGGGGTCCCCCCATGGAGAAGAGTTTAGACACTAGGATAAGATAAGGAACACACCCATTATAAAGAAATCACATTAGGATTCTCTTTTTAAGCTGTTCCTTAAAACACTAGTGCTTAGGAAATCTATTGGAGGCAGAAGCAGTCAAGGGTAGCCTAGGGTTAGGGTTAGGCTTAGGGTTAGGGTTAGGGTACGGCTTAGGGTACGGGTTCGGGGAGGGCTTCAGGTACGGCGTAGGGTATGGGTTAGGGTTAGGATTAGGGTTAGTTTTAGCTTTAGAGCTCGGTTTAGGGTACGGGTTAGGATTAGGGTACGTTTTAGGGGTAGGGTAGGGGTTAGGGTTAGGGTACGCGTTAGGGTTAGGGTAGTCATTAAACCTATCCCACTCTCTAGATACCCCTTAGCACGTAAAGTAATATTATTTGGGGGTCCAGCCATGCAGAAAATTTTAGACACTAGGATAAGATAAGGAACACACCCATTATAAAGAAATCACATTAGGATTCTCTTTTTAAGCCGTTCCTTAAAACACTAGTGCTTAGGAAATCTATTGGAGGCAGAAGCAGTCAAGGGTAGCCTAGGGTTAGGGTTAGGCTTAGGGTTAGGGTTACGGTACGGCTTAGGTTACGGGTTCGGGGAGGGGTTCGGGTACGGTGTAGGGTATGGGTTAGGGTTAAGGTTAGGTTTAGTGTTAGGGGTAGGGCTCGGTTTAGGGTACGGGTTAGGATTAGGGTACGTGTTAGGGTTAGGGTAGGGGTTAGGGTTAGGGTATGCGTTAGGGTTAGGGTAGTTATTAAACCTATCCCACTCTCTAGATACCCCTTAGCACGTAAAGGAATATTATTTGGGGGTCCAGCCGTGGAGAAGATTTTAGACACTAGGATAAGATAAGGAACACACCCATTATAAAGAAATCACCTTAGGATTCTCTTTTTAAGCTGTCCCTTAAAACAATAGTGCTTAGGAAATCTATTGGAGGCAGAAGCAGTCAAGGGTAGCCTAGGGTTAGGGTTAGGCTTAGGGTTAGGGTTAGGGTACGGCTTAGGGTACGGGTTCGGGGAGGGGTTCGGGTACGGCGTAGGGTATGGGTTAGGGTTAGGGTTAGGTTTAGTGTTAGGGTTAGGGCTCGGTTTAGGGTACGGGTTAGGATTAGGGTACGTGTTAGGGTTAGGGTAGGGGTTAGGGTTAGAGTTCGCATTAGGGTTAGTGTAGTTATTAAACCTATCCCACTCTCTAGATACCGCTTAGCACGTAAAGGAATATTATTTGGGGGTCCAGCCATGGAGAAGAGTTTAGACACTAGGATAATATAAGGAACACACCCATTATAAAGAAATCACATTAGGATTCTCGTTTTAAGCTGTTCCTTCAAACACTAGTGCTTAGGAAATCTATTGGAGGCAGAAGCAATCAAGGGTAGCCTAGGGTTAGGGTTAGGCTTAGGGTTAGGCTTAGGGTACGGCTTAGGGTACGGGTTCGGGGAGGGGTTCGGGTACGGCGTAGGGTATGGGTTAGGGTTAGGGTTAGGGTTAGCGTTAGGGTTAGGGCTCGGTTTAGGGTATGGGTTAAGATTAGGGTATGTGTTAGGGTTAGGGTAGGGGTTAGGGTTAGGGTTAGCGTTAGGGTTAGGGCTCGGTTTAGGGTATGGGTTAAGATTAGGGTATGTGTTAGGGTTAGGGTAGGGGTTAGGGTTAGGGTTAGTTTTAGGGTTAGGCCTCGGTTTAGGGTACGGGTTAGGATTAGGGTACGTGTTAGGGTTAGGGTAGGGGTTAGGGTTAGGGTATGCGTTAGGGTTAGGGTAGTTATTAAACCTATCCCACTCTCTAGATACCCCTTAGCACGTAAAGGAATATTATTTGGGGGTCCAGCCATGGAGAAGAGTTTAGACACTAGGATAAGATAAGGAACACACCCATTATAAAGAAATCACATTAGGATTCTCTTTTTAAGCTGTTCCTTAAAACACTAGTGCTTAGGAAATCTATTGGAGGCAGAAGCAGTCAAGGGTAGCCTAGGGTTAGGGTTAGGCTTAGGGTTAGGGTTAGGGTACGGCTTAGGGTACGGGTTCGGGGAGGTGTTCGGGTACGGCGTAGGGTATGGGTTAGGGTTAGGGTTAGGGTTAGTGTTAGGGTTAGGGCTCGGTTTAGGGTATGGGTTAAGATTAGGGTATGTGTTAGGGTTAGGGTAGGGGTTAGGGTTAGGGTATGCGTTAGGGTTAGGGTAGTTATTAAACCTATCCCACTCTCTAGATACCCTTTAGCACATAAAGGAATATTATTTGGGGGTCCAGCCATGGAGAAGAGTTTAGACACTAGGATAAGATAAGGAACACACCCATTATAAAGAAATCACAATAGGATTCTATTTTTAAGCTGTTCCTTAAAACACTAGTGCTTAGGAAATCTATTGGAGGCAGAAGCAGTCAAGGGTAGCCTAGGGTTAGGGTTAGGCTTAGGGTTAGGGTTAGGGTATGGCTTAGGTTACGGGTTCGGGGAGGGGTTCGGGTACATCGTAGGGTATGGGTTAGGGTTAGGGTTAGGGTTAGTGTTAGGGTTAGGGCTCGGTTTAGGGTACGGGTTAGGATTAGGGTACGTGTTAGGGTTAGGGTAGGGGTTAGGGTTAGGGTACGCGTTAGGTTTAGGGTAGTTATTAAACCTATCCCACTCTCTAGATACCCCTTAGCACGTAAAGGAATATTATTTGGGGGTCCAGCCATGGAGAAGAGTTTAGACACTAGGATAAGATAAGGAACACACCCATTATAAAGAAATCACATTAGGATTCTCTTTTTAAGCTGTTCCTTAAAACAGTAGTGCTTAGGAAATCTATTGGAGGCAGAAGCAGTCAAGGGTAGCCTAGGGTTAGGGTTAGGCTTAGGGTTAGGGTTAGGGTACGGCTTAGGGTACGGGTTCGGGGAGGGCTTCGGGTACGGCGTAGGGTATGGGTTAGGGTTAGGGTTAGGGTTAGTTTTAGCTTTAGAGCTCGGTTTAGGGTACGCGTTAGGATTAGGGTACGTTTTAGGGTTAGGGTAGGGGTTAGGGTTAGGGTACGCGTTAGGGTTAGGGTAGTCATTAAACCTATCCCACTCTCTAGATACCCCTTAGCACGTAAAGTAATATTATTTGGGGGTCCAGCCATGCAGAAGATTTTAGACACTAGGATAAGATAAGGAACACACCCATTATAAAGAAATCACATTAGGATTCTCTTTTTAAGCCGTTCCTTAAAACACTAGTGCGTAGGAAATCTATTGGAGGCAGAAGCAGTCAAGGGTAGCCTAGGGTTAGGGTTAGGCTTAGGGTTAGGGTTACGGTACGGCTTAGGTTACGGGTTCGGGGAGGGGTTCGGGTATGGTGTAGGGTATGGGTTAGGGTTAGGGTTAGGTTTAGTGTTAGGGTTAGGGGTCGGTTTAGGGTACGGGTTAGGATTAGGGTACGTGTTAGGGTTAGGGTAGGGGTTAGGGTTAGGGTACGCATTAGGGTTAGGGTAGTTATTAAACCTATCCCACTCTCTAGATACCCCTTAGCACGTAAAGGAATATTATTTGGGGTCCAGCCGTGGAGAAGATTTTAGATACTAGGATAAGATAAGGAAAACACCCATTATAAAGAAATCACCTTAGGATTCTCTTTTTAAGCTGTCCCTTAAAACAATAGTGCTTAGGAAATCTATTGGAGGCAGAAGCAGTCAAGGGTAGCCTAGGGTTAGGGTTAGGCTTAGGGTTAGGGTTAGGGTACGGCTTAGGTTACGGGTTCGGGGAGGGGTTCGGGTACATTGTAGGGTATGGGTTAGGGTTAGGGTTAGGGTTAGTGTTAGGGTTAGGGCTCGGTTTAGGGTACGGGTTAGGATTAGGGTACGTGTTAGGGTTAGGGTAGGGGTTAGGGTTAGGGTACGCGTTAGGGTTAGGGTAGTTATTAAACCTATCCCACTCTCTAGATAACCCTTAGCACGTAAAGGAATATTATTTGGGGGTCCAGCCATGGAGAAGAGTTTAGACACTAAGATAAGATAAGGAACACACCCATTATAAAGAAATCACATTAGGATTCTCTTTTTAAGCTGTTCCTTAAAACACTAGTGCTTAGGAAATCTATTGGAGGCAGAAGCAGTCAAGGGTAGCCTAGGGTTAGGGATAGGCTTAGGGTTAGGGTTACGGTACGGCTTAGGTTACGGGTTCGGGGAGGGGTTCGGGTACGGTGTAGGGTATGGGTTAGGGTTAAGGTTAGGTTTAGTGTTAGGGGTAGGGCTCGGTTTAGGGTACGGGTTAGGATTAGGGTACGTGTTAGGGTTAGGGTAGGGGTTAGGGTTAGGGTACGCGTTAGGGTTAGGGTAGTTATTAAACCTATCCCACTCTCTAGATACCCCTTAGCACGTAAAGGAATATTATTTGGGGGTCCAGCCGTGGAGAAGATTTTAGACACTAGGATAAGATAAGGAACACACCCATTATAAAGAAATCACCTTAGGATTCTCTTTTTAAGCTGTCCCTTAAAACAATAGTGCTTAGGAAATCTATTGGAGGCAGAAGCAGTCAAGGGTAGCCTAGGGTTAGGGTTAGGCTTAGGGTTAGGGTTAGGGTACGGCTTAGGTTACGGGTTCGGGGAGGGGTTCAGGTACATCGTAGGGTATGGGTTAGGGTTAGGGTTAGTGTTAGGGTTAGGCCTCGGTTTAGGGTACGGGTTAGGATTAGGGTACGTGTTAGGGTTAGGGTAGGGGTTAGGGTTAGGGTACGCGTTAGGGTTAGGGTAGTTATTAAACCTATCCCACTCTCTAGATACCCCTTAGCACGTAAAGGAATATTATTTGGGGGTCCAGCCATGGAGAAGAGTTTAGACACTAAGATAAGATAAGGAACACACCCATTATAAAGAAATCACATTAGGATTCTCTTTTTAAGCTGTTCCTTCAAACACTAGTGCTTAGGAAATCTATTGGAGGCAGAAGCAGTCAAGGGTAGCCTAGGGTTAGGGTTAGGCTTAGGGTTAGGGTTAGGGTACGGCTTAGGGTACGGGTTCGGGGAGGGGTTCGGGTACGGCGTAGGGTATGGGTTAGGGTTAGGGTTAGGGTTAGTGTTAGGGTTAGGGCTCGGTTTAGGGTACGGGTTAGGATTAGGGTACGTGTTAGGGTTAGGGTAGGGGTTAGGGTTAGAGTTCGCATTAGGGTTAGTGTAGTTATTAAACCTATCCCACTCTCTAGATACCGCTTAGCACGTAAAGGAATATTATTTGGGGGTCCAGCCATGGAGAAGAGTTTAGACACTAGGATAATATAAGGAACACACCCATTATAAAGAAATCACATTAGGATTCTCGTTTTAAGCTGTTCCTTCAAACACTATTGCTTAGGAAATCTATTGGAGGCAGAAGCAATCAAGGGTAGCCTAGGGTTAGGGTTAGGCTTAGGGTTAGGCTTAGGGTACGGCTTAGGGTACGTGTTCGGGGAGGGGTTCGGGTACGGCGTAGGGTATGGGTTAGGGTTAGGGTTAGGGTTAGCGTTAGGGTTAGGGCTCGGTTTAGGGTATGGGTTAAGATTAGGTTATGTGTTAGGGTTAGGGTAGGGGTTAGGGTTAGGGTTAGTTTTAGGGTTAGGGCTCGGTTTAGGGTACGGGTTAGGATTAGGGTACGTGTTAGGGTTAGGGTAGGGGTTAGGGTTAGGGTATGCGTTAGGGTTAGGGTAGTTATTAAACCTATCCCACTCTCTAGATACCCCTTAGCACGTAAAGGAATATTATTTGGGTGTCCCCCCATGGAGAAGAGTTTAGACACTAGGATAAGATAAGGAACACACCCATTATAAAGAAATCACATTAGGATTCTCTTTTTAAGCTGTTCCTAAAACACTAGTGCTTAGGAAATCTATTGGAGGCAGAAGCAGTCAAGGGTAGCCTAGGGTTAGGGTTAGGCTTAGGGTTAGGGTTAGGGTACGGCTTAGGGTACGGGTTCGGGGAGGGCTTCAGGTACGGCGTAGGGTATGGGTTAGGGTTAGGATTAGGGTTAGTTTTAGCTTTAGAGCTCGGTTTAGGGTACGGGTTAGGATTAGGGTACGTTTTAGGGTTAGGGTAGGGGTTAGGGTTAGGGTACGCGTTAGGGTTAGGGTAGTCATTAAACCTATCCCACTCTCTAGATACCCCTTAGCACGTAAAGTAATATTATTTGGGGGTCCAGCCATGCAGAAGATTTTAGACACTAGGATAAGATAAGGAACACACCCATTATAAAGAAATCACATTAGGATTCTCTTTTTAAGCCGTTCCTTAAAACACTAGTGCTTAGGAAATCTATTGGAGGCAGAAGCAGTCAAGGGTAGCCTAGGGTTAGGGTTAGGCTTAGGGTTAGGGTTATGGTACGGCTTAGGTTACGGGTTCGGGGAGGGGTTCGGGTACGGTGTAGGGTATGGGTTAGGGTTAAGGTTAGGTTTAGTGTTAGGGGTAGGGCTCGGTTTAGGGTACGGGTTAGGATTAGGGTACGTGTTAGGGTTAGGGTAGGGGTTAGGGTTAGGGTATGCGTTAGGGTTAGGGTAGTTATTAAACCTATCCCACTCTCTAGATACCCCTTAGCACGTAAAGGAATATTATTTGGGGGTCCAGCCGTGGAGAAGATTTTAGACACTAGGATAAGATAAGGAACACACCCATTATAAAGAAATCACCTTAGGATTCTCTTTTTAAGCTGTCCCTTAAAACAATAGTGCTTAGGAAATCTATTGGAGGCAGAAGCAGTCAAGGGTAGCCTAGGGTTAGGGTTAGGCTTAGGGTTAGGGTTAGGGTACGGCTTAGGTTACGGGTTCGGGGAGGGGTTCGGGTACATCGTAGGGTATGGGTTAGGGTTAGGGTTAGGGTTAGTGTTAGGGTTAGGCCTCGGATTAGGGTACGGGTTAGGATTAGGGTACGTGTTAGGGTTAGGGTAGGGGTTAGGGTTAGGGTACGCGTTAGGGTTAGGGTAGTTATTAATCCTATCCCACTCTCTAGATAACCCTTAGCACGTAAAGGAATATTATTTAGGGGTCCAGGCGTGGAGAAGATTTTAGACACTAGGATAAGATAAGGAACACACCCATTATAAAGAAATCACCTTAGGATTCTCTTTTTAAGCTGTCCCTTAAAACAATAGTGCTTAGGAAATCTATTGGAGGCAGAAGCAGTCAAGGGTAGCCTAGGGTTAGGGTTAGGCTTAGGGTTAGGGTTAGGGTACGGCTTAGGTTACGGGTTCGGGGAGGGGTTCGGGTACATCGTAGGGTATGGGTTAGGGTTAGGGTTAGGGTTAGTGTTAGGGTTAGGGCTCGGTTTAGGGTACGGGTTAGGATTAGGGTACGTGTTAGGGTTAGGGTAGGGGTTAGGGTTAGGGTACGCGTTAGGGTTAGGGTAGTTATTAAACCTATCCCACTCTCTAGATACCCCTTAGCACGTAAAGGAATATTATTTGGGGGTCCAGCCATGGAGAAGAGTTTAGACACTAGGATAAGATAAGGAACACACCCATTATAAAGAAATCACATTAGGATTCTCTTTTTAAGCTGTTCCTTAAAACACTAGTGCTTAGGAAATCTATTGGAGGCAGAAGCAGTCAAGGGTAGCCTAGGGTTAGGGTTAGGCTTAGGGTTAGGGTTAGGGTACGGCTTAGGGTACGGGTACGGCGAGGTGTTCGGGTACGGCGTAGGGTATGGGTTAGGGTTAGGTTTAGGGTTAGTGTTAGGGTTAGGGCTCGGTTTAGGGTATGGGTTAAGATTAGGGTATGTGTTAGGGTTAGGGTAGGGGTTAGGGTTAGGGTATGCGTTAGGGTTAGGGTAGTTATTAAACCTATCCCACTCTCTAGATACCCCTTAGCACGTAAAGGAATATTATTTGGGGGTCCCCCCATGGAGAAGAGTTTAGACACTAGGATAAGATAAGGAACACACCCATTATAAAGAAATCACATTAGGATTCTCTTTTTAAGCTGTTCCTTAAAACACTAGTGCTTAGGAAATCTATTGGAGGCAGAAGCAGTCAAGGGTAGCCTAGGGTTAGGGTTAGGCTTAGGGTTAGGGTTAGGGTACGGCTTAGGGTACGGGTTCGGGGAGGGCTTCAGGTACGGCGTAGGGTATGGGTTAGGGTTAGGATTAGGGTTAGTTTTAGCTTTAGAGCTCGGTTTAGGGTATGGGTTAGGATTAGGGTACGTTTTAGGGTTAGGGTAGGGGTTAGGGTTAGGGTACGCGTTAGGGTTAGGGTAGTCATTAAACCTATCCCACTCTCTAGATACCCCTTAGCACGTAAAGTAATATTATTTGGGGGTCCAGCCATGCAGAAGATTTTAGACACTAGGATAAGATAAGGAACACACCCATTATAAAGAAATCACATTAGGATTCTCTTTTTAAGCCGTTCCTTAAAACACTAGTGCTTAGGAAATCTATTGGAGGCAGAAGCAGTCAAGGGTAGCCTAGGGTTAGGGTTAGGCTTAGGGTTAGGGTTACGGTACGGCTTAGGTTACGGGTTCGGGGAGGGGTTCGGGTACGGTGTAGGGTATGGGTTAGGGTTAAGGTTAGGTTTAGTGTTAGGGGTAGGGCTCGGTTTAGGGTACGGGTTAGGATTAGGGTACGTGTTAGGGTTAGGGTAGGGGTTAGGGTTAGGGTATGCGTTAGGGTTAGGGTAGTTATTAAACCTATCCCACTCTCTAGATACCCCTTAGCACGTAAAGGAATATTATTTGGGGGTCCAGCCGTGGAGAAGATTTTAGACACTAGGATAAGATAAGGAACACACCCATTATAAAGAAATCACCTTAGGATTCTCTTTTTAAGCTGTCCCTTAAAACAATAGTGCTTAGGAAATCTATTGGAGGCAGAAGCAGTCAAGGGTAGCCTAGGGTTAGGGTTAGGCTTAGGGTTAGGGTTAGGGTACGGCTTAGGTTACGGGTTCGGGGAGGGGTTCGGGTACATCGTAGCGTATGGGTTAGGGTTAGGGTTAGGGTTAGTGTTAGGGTTAGGCCTCGGTTTAGGGTACGGGTTAGGATTAGGGTACGTGTTAGGGTTAGGGTAGGGGTTAGGGTTAGGGTACGCGTTAGGGTTAGGGTAGTTATTAAACCTATCCCACTCTCTAGATACCCCTTAGCACGTAAAGGAATATTATTTGGGGGTCCAGCCATGGAGAAGAGTTTAGACACTAGGATAAGATAAGGAACACACCCATTATAAAGAAATCACATTAGGATTCTCTTTTTAAGCTGTTCCTTAAAACACTAGTGCTTAGGAAATCTATTGGAGGCAGAAGCAGTCAAGGGTAGCCTAGGGTTAGGGTTAGGCTTAGGGTTAGGGTTAGGGTACGGCTTAGGGTACGGGTTCGGGGAGGGGTTCGGGTACGGCGTAGGGTATGGGTTAGGGTTAGGGTTAGGGTTAGTGTTAGGGTTAGGGCTCGGTTTAGGGTACGGGTTAGGATTAGGGTACGTGTTAGGGTTAGGGTAGGGGTTAGGGTTAGAGTTCGCATTAGGGTTAGTGTAGTTATTAAACCTATCCCACTCTCTAGATACCGCTTAGCACGTAAAGGAATATTATTTGGGGGTCCAGCCATGGAGAAGAGTTTAGACACTAGGATAATATAAGGAACACACCCATTATAAAGAAATCACATTAGGATTCTCGTTTTAAGCTGTTCCTTCAAACACTAGTGCTTAGGAAATCTATTGGAGGCAGAAGCAATCAAGGGTAGCCTAGGGTTAGGGTTAGGCTTAGGGTTAGGCTTAGGGTACGGCTTAGGGTACGGGTTCGGGGAGGGGTTCGGGTACGGCGTAGGGTATGGGTTAGGGTTAGGGTTAGGGTTAGCGTTAGGGTTAGGGCTCGGTTTAGGGTATGGGTTAAGATTAGGGTATGTGTTAGGGTTAGGGTAGGGGTTAGGGTTAGGGTTAGCGTTAGGGTTAGGGCTCGGTTTAGGGTATGGGTTAAGATTAGGGTATGTGTTAGGGTTAGGGTAGGGGTTAGGGTTAGGGTTAGTTTTAGGGTTAGGCCTCGGTTTAGGGTACGGGTTAGGATTAGGGTACGTGTTAGGGTTAGGGTAGGGGTTAGGGTTAGGGTATGCGTTAGGGTTAGGGTAGTTATTAAACCTATCCCACTCTCTAGATACCCCTTAGCACGTAAAGGAATATTATTTGGGGGTCCAGCCATGGAGAAGAGTTTAGACACTAGGATAAGATAAGGAACACACCCATTATAAAGAAATCACATTAGGATTCTCTTTTTAAGCTGTTCCTTAAAACACTAGTGCTTAGGAAATCTATTGGAGGCAGAAGCAGTCAAGGGTAGCCTAGGGTTAGGGTTAGGCTTAGGGTTAGGGTTAGGGTACGGCTTAGGGTACGGGTTCGGGGAGGTGTTCGGGTACGGCGTAGGGTATGGGTTAGGGTTAGGGTTAGGGTTAGTGTTAGGGTTAGGGCTCGGTTTAGGGTATGGGTTAAGATTAGGGTATGTGTTAGGGTTAGGGTAGGGGTTAGGGTTAGGGTATGCGTTAGGGTTAGGGTAGTTATTAAACCTATCCCACTCTCTAGATACCCCTTAGCACATAAAGGAATATTATTTGGGGGTCCAGCCATGGAGAAGAGTTTAGACACTAGGATAAGATAAGGAACACACCCATTATAAAGAAATCACAATAGGATTCTATTTTTAAGCTGTTCCTTAAAACACTAGTGCTTAGGAAATCTATTGGAGGCAGAAGCAGTCAAGGGTAGCCTAGGGTTAGGGTTAGGCTTAGGGTTAGGGTTAGGGTATGGCTTAGGTTACGGGTTCGGGGAGGGGTTCGGGTACATCGTAGGGTATGGGTTAGGGTTAGGGTTAGGGTTAGTGTTAGGGTTAGGGCTCGGTTTAGGGTACGGGTTAGGATTAGGGTACGTGTTAGGGTTAGGGTAGGGGTTAGGGTTAGGGTACGCGTTAGGTTTAGGGTAGTTATTAAACCTATCCCACTCTCTAGATACCCCTTAGCACGTAAAGGAATATTATTTGGGGGTCCAGCCATGGAGAAGAGTTTAGACACTAGGATAAGATAAGGAACACACCCATTATAAAGAAATCACATTAGGATTCTCTTTTTAAGCTGTTCCTTAAAACAGTAGTGCTTAGGAAATCTATTGGAGGCAGAAGCAGTCAAGGGTAGCCTAGGGTTAGGGTTAGGCTTAGGGTTAGGGTTAGGGTACGGCTTAGGGTACGGGTTCGGGGAGGGCTTCGGGTACGGCGTAGGGTATGGGTTAGGGTTAGGGTTAGGGTTAGTTTTAGCTTTAGAGCTCGGTTTAGGGTACGCGTTAGGATTAGGGTACGTTTTAGGGTTAGGGTAGGGGTTAGGGTTAGGGTACGCGTTAGGGTTAGGGTAGTCATTAAACCTATCCCACTCTCTAGATACCCCTTAGCACGTAAAGTAATATTATTTGGGGGTCCAGCCATGCAGAAGATTTTAGACACTAGGATAAGATAAGGAACACACCCATTATAAAGAAATCACATTAGTATTCTCTTTTTAAGCCGTTCCTTAAAACACTAGTGCTTAGGAAATCTATTGGAGGCAGAAGCAGTCAAGGGTAGCCTAGGGTTAGGGTTAGGCTTAGGGTTAGGGTTACGGTACGGCTTAGGTTACGGGTTCGGGGAGGGGTTCGGGTATGGTGTAGGGTATGGGTTAGGGTTAGGGTTAGGTTTAGTGGTAGGGTTAGGGGTCGGTTTAGGGTACGGGTTAGGATTAGGGTACGTGTTAGGGTTAGGGTAGGGGTTAGGGTTAGGGTACGCATTAGGGTTAGGGTAGTTATTAAACCTATCCCACTCTCTAGATACCCCTTAGCACGTAAAGGAATATTATTTGGGGGTCCAGCCGTGGAGAAGATTTTAGATACTAGGATAAGATAAGGAACACACCCATTATAAAGAAATCACCTTAGGATTCTCTTTTTAAGCTGTCCCTTAAAACAATAGTGCTTAGGAAATCTATTGGAGGCAGAAGCAGTCAAGGGTAGCCTAGGGTTAGGGTTAGGCTTAGGGTTAGGGTTAGGGTACGGCTTAGGTTACGGGTTCGGGGAGGGGTTCGGGTACATCGTAGGGTATGGGTTAGGGTTAGGGTTAGGGTTAGTGTTAGGGTTAGGGCTCGGTTTAGGGTACGGGTTAGGATTAGGGTACGTGTTAGGGTTAGGGTAGGGGTTAGGGTTAGGGTACGCGTTAGGGTTAGGGTAGTTATTAAACCTATCCCACTCTCTAGATAACCCTTAGCACGTAAAGGAATATTATTTGGGGGTCCAGCCATGGAGAAGAGTTTAGACACTAGGATAAGATAAGGAACACACCCATTATAAAGAAATCACATTAGGATTCTCTTTTTAAGCTGTTCCTTAAAACACTAGTGCTTAGGAAATCTATTGGAGGCAGAAGCAGTCAAGGGTAGCCTAGGGTTAGGGTTAGGCTTAGGGTTAGGGTTACGGTACGGCTTAGGTTACGGGTTCGGGGAGGGGTTCGGGTACGGTGTAGGGTATGGGTTAGGGTTAAGGTTAGGTTTAGTGTTAGGGGTAGGGCTCGGTTTAGGGTACGGGTTAGGATTAGGGTACGTGTTAGGGTTAGGGTAGGGGTTAGGGTTAGGGTACGCGTTAGGGTTAGGGTAGTTATTAAACCTATCCCACTCTCTAGATACCCCTTAGCACGTAAAGGAATATTATTTGGGGGTCCAGCCGTGGAGAAGATTTTAGACACTAGGATAAGATAAGGAACACACCCATTATAAAGAAATCACCTTAGGATTCTCTTTTTAAGCTGTCCCTTAAAACAATAGTGCTTAGGAAATCTATTGGAGGCAGAAGCAGTCAAGGGTAGCCTAGGGTTAGGGTTAGGCTTAGGGTTAGGGTTAGGGTACGGCTTAGGTTACGGGTTCGGGGAGGGGTTCAGGTACATCGTAGGGTATGGGTTAGGGTTAGGGTTAGTGTTAGGGTTAGGCCTCGGTTTAGGGTACGGGTTAGGATTAGGGTACGTGTTAGGGTTAGGGTAGGGGTTAGGGTTAGGGTACGCGTTAGGGTTAGGGTAGTTATTAAACCTATCCCACTCTCTAGATACCCCTTAGCACGTAAAGGAATATTATTTGGGGGTCCAGCCATGGAGAAGAGTTTAGACACTAGGATAAGATAAGGAACACACCCATTATAAAGAAATCACATTAGGATTCTCTTTTTAAGCCGTTCCTTAAAACACTAGTGCTTAGGAAATCTATTGGAGGCAGAAGCAGTCAAGGGTAGCCTAGGGTTAGGGTTAGGCTTAGGGTTAGGGTTAGGGTACGGCTTAGGGTACGGGTTCGGGGAGGGGTTCGGGTACGGCGTAGGGTAAGGGTTAGGGTTAGGGTTAGGGTTAGTGTTAGGGTTAGGGCTCGGTTTAGGGTACGGGTTAGGATTAGGGTACGTGTTAGGGTTAGGGTAGGGGTTAGGGTTAGAGTTCGCATTAGGGTTAGTGTAGTTATTAAACCTATCCCACTCTCTAGATACCGCTTAGCACGTAAAGGAATATTATTTGGGGGTCCAGCCATGGAGAAGAGTTTAGACACTAGGATAATATAAGGAACACACCCATTATAAAGAAATCACATTAGGATTCTCGTTTTAAGCTGTTCCTTCAAACACTATTGCTTAGGAAATCTATTGGAGGCAGAAGCAATCAAGGGTAGCCTAGGGTTAGGGTTAGGCTTAGGGTTAGGCTTAGGGTACGGCTTAGGGTACGTGTTCGGGGAGGGGTTCGGGTACGGCGTAGGGTATGGGTTAGGGTTAGGGTTAGGGTTAGCGTTAGGGTTAGGGCTCGGTTTAGGGTATGGGTTAAGATTAGGTTATGTGTTAGGGTTAGGGTAGGGGTTAGGGTTAGGGTTAGTTTTAGGGTTAGGGCTCGGTTTAGGGTACGGGTTAGGATTAGGGTACGTGTTAGGGTTAGGGTAGGGGTTAGGGTTAGGGTATGCGTTAGGGTTAGGGTAGTTATTAAACCTATCCCACTCTCTAGATACCCCTTAGCACGTAAAGGAATATTATTTGGGGGTCCCCCCATGGAGAAGAGTTTAGACACTAGGATAAGATAAGGAACACACCCATTATAAAGAAATCACATTAGGATTCTCTTTTTAAGCTGTTCCTTAAAACACTAGTGCTTAGGAAATCTATTGGAGGCAGAAGCAGTCAAGGGTAGCCTAGGGTTAGGGTTAGGCTTAGGGTTAGGGTTAGGGTACGGCTTAGGGTACGGGTTCGGGGAGGGCTTCAGGTACGGCGTAGGGTATGGGTTAGGGTTAGGATTAGGGTTAGTTTTAGCTTTAGAGCTCGGTTTAGGGTATGGGTTAGGATTAGGGTACGTTTTAGGGTTAGGGTAGGGGTTAGGGTTAGGGTACGCGTTAGGGTTAGGGTAGTCATTAAACCTATCCCACTCTCTAGATACCCCTTAGCACGTAAAGTAATATTATTTGGGGGTCCAGCCATGCAGAAGATTTTAGACACTAGGATAAGATAAGGAACACACCCATTATAAAGAAATCACATTAGGATTCTCTTTTTAAGCCGTTCCTTAAAACACTAGTGCTTAGGAAATCTATTGGAGGCAGAAGCAGTCAAGGGTAGCCTAGGGTTAGGGTTAGGCTTAGGGTTAGGGTTACGGTACGGCTTAGGTTACGGGTTCGGGGAGGGGTTCGGGTACGGTGTAGGGTATGGGTTAGGGTTAAGGTTAGGTTTAGTGTTAGGGGTAGGGCTCGGTTTAGGGTTCGGGTTAGGATTAGGGTACGTGTTAGGGTTAGGGTAGGGGTTAGGGTTAGGGTATGCGTTAGGGTTAGGGTAGTTATTAAACCTATCCCACTCTCTAGATACCCCTTAGCACGTAAAGGAATATTATTTGGGGGTCCAGCCGTGGAGAAGATTTTAGACACTAGGATAAGATAAGGAACACACCCATTATAAAGAAATCACCTTAGGATTCTCTTTTTAAGCTGTCCCTTAAAACAATAGTGCTTAGGAAATCTATTGGAGGCAGAAGCAGTCAAGGGTAGCCTAGGGTTAGGGTTAGGCTTAGGGTTAGGGTTAGGGTACGGCTTAGGTTACGGGTTCGGGGAGGGGTTCGGGTACATCGTAGGGTATGGGTTAGGGTTAGGGTTAGGGTTAGTGTTAGGGTTAGGCCTCGGTTTAGGGTACGGGTTAGGATTAGGGTACGTGTTAGGGTTAGGGTAGGGGTTAGGGTTAGAGTTCGCATTAGGGTTAGTGTAGTTATTAAACCTATCCCACTCTCTAGATACCGCTTAGCACGTAAAGGAATATTATTTGGGGGTCCAGCCATGGAGAAGAGTTTAGACACTAGGATAATATAAGGAACACACCCATTATAAAGAAATCACATTAGGATTCTCGTTTTAAGCTGTTCCTTCAAACACTAGTGCTTAGGAAATCTATTGGAGGCAGAAGCAATCAAGGGTAGCCTAGGGTTAGGGTTAGGCTTAGGGTTAGGCTTAGGGTACGGCTTAGGGTACGGGTTCGGGGAGGGGTTCGGGTACGGCGTAGGGTATGGGTTAGGGTTAGGGTTAGGGTTAGCGTTAGGGTTAGGGCTCGGTTTAGGGTATGGGTTAAGATTAGGGTATGTGTTAGGGTTAGGGTAGGGGTTAGGGTTAGGGTTAGCGTTAGGGTTAGGGCTCGGTTTAGGGTATGGGTTAAGATTAGGGTATGTGTTAGGGTTAGGGTAGGGGTTAGAGTTAGGGTTAGTTTTAGGGTTAGGCCTCGGTTTAGGGTACGGGTTAGGATTAGGGTACGTGTTAGGGTTAGGGTAGGGGTTAGGGTTAGGGTATGCGTTAGGGTTAGGGTAGTTATTAAACCTATCCCACTCTCTAGATACCCCTTAGCACGTAAAGGAATATTATTTGGGGGTCCAGCCATGGAGAAGAGTTTAGACACTAGGATAAGATAAGGAACACACCCATTATAAAGAAATCACATTAGGATTCTCTTTTTAAGCTGTTCCTTAAAACACTAGTGCTTAGGAAATCTATTGGAGGCAGAAGCAGTCAAGGGTAGCCTAGGGTTAGGGTTAGGCTTAGGGTTAGGGTTAGGGTACGGCTTAGGGTACGGGTACGGCGAGGTGTTCGGGTACGGCGTAGGGTATGGGTTAGGGTTAGGGTTAGGGTTAGTGTTAGGGTTAGGGCTCGGTTTAGGGTATGGGTTAAGATTAGGGTATGTGTTAGGGTTAGGGTAGGGGTTAGGGTTAGGGTATGCGTTAGGGTTAGGGTAGTTATTAAACCTATCCCACTCTCTAGATACCCCTTAGCACGTAAAGGAATATTATTTGGGGGTCCCCCCATGGAGAAGAGTTTAGACACTAGGATAAGATAAGGAACACACCCATTATAAAGAAATCACATTAGGATTCTCTTTTTAAGCTGTTCCTTAAAACACTAGTGCTTAGGAAATCTATTGGAGGCAGAAGCAGTCAAGGGTAGCCTAGGGTTAGGGTTAGGCTTAGGGTTAGGGTTAGGGTACGGCTTAGGGTACGCGTTCGGGGAGGGCTTCAGGTACGGCGTAGGGTATGGGTTAGGGTTAGGATTAGGGTTAGTTTTAGCTTTAGAGCTCGGTTTAGGGTATGGGTTAGGATTAGGGTACGTTTTAGGGTTAGGGTAGGGGTTAGGGTTAGGGTACGCGTTAGGGTTAGGGTAGTCATTAAACCTATCCCACTCTCTAGATACCCCTTAGCACGTAAAGTAATATTATTTGGGGGTCCAGCCATGCAGAAGATTTTAGACACTAGGATAAGATAAGGAACACACCCATTATAAAGAAATCACATTAGGATTCTCTTTTTAAGCCGTTCCTTAAAACACTAGTGCTTAGGAAATCTATTGGAGGCAGAAGCAGTCAAGGGTAGCCTAGGGTTAGGGTTAGGCTTAGGGTTAGGGTTACGGTACGGCTTAGGTTACGGGTTCGGGGAGGGGTTCGGGTACGGTGTAGGGTATGGGTTAGGGTTAAGGTTAGGTTTAGTGTTAGGGGTAGGGCTCGGTTTAGGGTACGGGTTAGGATTAGGGTACGTGTTAGGGTTAGGGTAGGGGTTAGGGTTAGGGTATGCGTTAGGGTTAGGGTAGTTATTAAACCTATCCCACTCTCTAGATACCCCTTAGCACGTAAAGGAATATTATTTGGGGGTCCAGCCGTGGAGAAGATTTTAGACACTAGGATAAGATAAGGAACACACCCATTATAAAGAAATCACCTTAGGATTCTCTTTTTAAGCTGTCCCTTAAAACAATAGTGCTTAGGAAATCTATTGGAGGCAGAAGCAGTCAAGGGTAGCCTAGGGTTAGGGTTAGGCTTAGGGTTAGGGTTAGGGTACGGCTTAGGTTACGGGTTCGGGGAGGGGTTCGGGTACATCGTAGCGTATGGGTTAGGGTTAGGGTTAGGGTTAGTGTTAGGGTTAGGCCTCGGTTTAGGGTACGGGTTAGGATTAGGGTACGTGTTAGGGTTAGGGTAGGGGTTAGGGTTAGGGTACGCGTTAGGGTTAGGGTAGTTATTAAACCTATCCCACTCTCTAGATACCCCTTAGCACGTAAAGGAATATTATTTGGGGGTCCAGCCATGGAGAAGAGTTTAGACACTAGGATAAGATAAGGAACACACCCATTATAAAGAAATCACATTAGGATTCTCTTTTTAAGCTGTTCCTTAAAACACTAGTGCTTAGGAAATCTATTGGAGGCAGAAGCAGTCAAGGGTAGCCTAGGGTTAGGGTTAGGCTTAGGGTTAGGGTTAGGGTACGGCTTAGGGTACGGGTTCGGGGAGGGGTTCGGGTACGGCGTAGGGTATGGGTTAGGGTTAGGGTTAGGGTTAGTGTTAGGGTTAGGGCTCGGTTTAGGGTACGGGTTAGGATTAGGGTACGTGTTAGGGTTAGGGTAGGGGTTAGGGTTAGAGTTCGCATTAGGGTTAGTGTAGTTATTAAACCTATCCCACTCTCTAGATACCGCTTAGCACGTAAAGGAATATTATTTGGGGGTCCAGCCATGGAGAAGAGTTTAGACACTAGGATAATATAAGGAACACACCCATTATAAAGAAATCACATTAGGATTCTCGTTTTAAGCTGTTCCTTCAAACACTAGTGCTTAGGAAATCTATTGGAGGCAGAAGCAATCAAGGGTAGCCTAGGGTTAGGGTTAGGCTTAGGGTTAGGCTTAGGGTACGGCTTAGGGTACGGGTTCGGGGAGGGGTTCGGGTACGGCGTAGGGTATGGGTTAGGGTTAGGGTTAGGGTTAGCGTTAGGGTTAGGGCTCGGTTTAGGGTATGGGTTAAGATTAGGGTATGTGTTAGGGTTAGGGTAGGGGTTAGGGTTAGGGTTAGCGTTAGGGTTAGGGCTCGGTTTAGGGTATGGGTTAAGATTAGGGTATGTGTTAGGGTTAGGGTAGGGGTTAGGGTTAGGGTTAGTTTTAGGGTTAGGCCTCGGTTTAGGGTACGGGTTAGGATTAGGGTACGTGTTAGGGTTAGGGTAGGGGTTAGGGTTAGGGTATGCGTTAGGGTTAGGGTAGTTATTAAACCTATCCCACTCTCTAGATACCCCTTAGCACGTAAAGGAATATTATTTGGGGGTCCAGCCATGGAGAAGAGTTTAGACACTAGGATAAGATAAGGAACACACCCATTATAAAGAAATCACATTAGGATTCTCTTTTTAAGCTGTTCCTTAAAACACTAGTGCTTAGGAAATCTATTGGAGGCAGAAGCAGTCAAGGGTAGCCTAGGGTTAGGGTTAGGCTTAGGGTTAGGGTTAGGGTACGGCTTAGGGTACGGGTTCGGGGAGGTGTTCGGGTACGGCGTAGGGTATGGGTTAGGGTTAGGGTTAGGGTTAGTGTTAGGGTTAGGGCTCGGTTTAGGGTATGGGTTAAGATTAGGGTATGTGTTAGGGTTAGGGTAGGGGTTAGGGTTAGGGTATGCGTTAGGGTTAGGGTAGTTATTAAACCTATCCCACTCTCTAGATACCCCTTAGCACATAAAGGAATATTATTTGGGGGTCCAGCCATGGAGAAGAGTTTAGACACTAGGATAAGATAAGGAACACACCCATTATAAAGAAATCACAATAGGATTCTATTTTTAAGCTGTTCCTTAAAACACTAGTGCTTAGGAAATCTATTGGAGGCAGAAGCAGTCAAGGGTAGCCTAGGGTTAGGGTTAGGCTTAGGGTTAGGGTTAGGGTATGGCTTAGGTTACGGGTTCGGGGAGGGGTTCGGGTACATCGTAGGGTATGGGTTAGGGTTAGGGTTAGGGTTAGTGTTAGGGTTAGGGCTCGGTTTAGGGTACGGGTTAGGATTAGGGTACGTGTTAGGGTTAGGGTAGGGGTTAGGGTTAGGGTACGCGTTAGGTTTAGGGTAGTTATTAAACCTATCCCACTCTCTAGATACCCCTTAGCACGTAAAGGAATATTATTTGGGGGTCCAGCCATGGAGAAGAGTTTAGACACTAGGATAAGATAAGGAACACACCCATTATAAAGAAATCACATTAGGATTCTCTTTTTAAGCTGTTCCTTAAAACAGTAGTGCTTAGGAAATCTATTGGAGGCAGAAGCAGTCAAGGGTAGCCTAGGGTTAGGGTTAGGCTTAGGGTTAGGGTTAGGGTACGGCTTAGGGTACGGGTTCGGGGAGGGCTTCGGGTACGGCGTAGGGTATGGGTTAGGGTTAGGGTTAGGGTTAGTTTTAGCTTTAGAGCTCGGTTTAGGGTACGCGTTAGGATTAGGGTACGTTTTAGGGTTAGGGTAGGGGTTAGGGTTAGGGTACGCGTTAGGGTTAGGGTAGTCATTAAACCTATCCCACTCTCTAGATACCCCTTAGCACGTAAAGTAATATTATTTGGGGGTCCAGCCATGCAGAAGATTTTAGACACTAGGATAAGATAAGGAACACACCCATTATAAAGAAATCACATTAGTATTCTCTTTTTAAGCCGTTCCTTAAAACACTAGTGCTTAGGAAATCTATTGGAGGCAGAAGCAGTCAAGGGTAGCCTAGGGTTAGGGTTAGGCTTAGGGTTAGGGTTACGGTACGGCTTAGGTTACGGGTTCGGGGAGGGGTTCGGGTATGGTGTAGGGTATGGGTTAGGGTTAGGGTTAGGTTTAGTGGTAGGGTTAGGGGTCGGTTTAGGGTACGGGTTAGGATTAGGGTACGTGTTAGGGTTAGGGTAGGGGTTAGGGTTAGGGTACGCATTAGGGTTAGGGTAGTTATTAAACCTATCCCACTCTCTAGATACCCCTTAGCACGTAAAGGAATATTATTTGGGGGTCCAGCCGTGGAGAAGATTTTAGATACTAGGATAAGATAAGGAACACACCCATTATAAAGAAATCACCTTAGGATTCTCTTTTTAAGCTGTCCCTTAAAACAATAGTGCTTAGGAAATCTATTGGAGGCAGAAGCAGTCAAGGGTAGCCTAGGGTTAGGGTTAGGCTTAGGGTTAGGGTTAGGGTACGGCTTAGGTTACGGGTTCGGGGAGGGGTTCGGGTACATCGTAGGGTATGGGTTAGGGTTAGGGTTAGGGTTAGTGTTAGGGTTAGGGCTCGGTTTAGGGTACGGGTTAGGATTAGGGTACGTGTTAGGGTTAGGGTAGGGGTTAGGGTTAGGGTACGCGTTAGGGTTAGGGTAGTTATTAAACCTATCCCACTCTCTAGATAACCCTTAGCACGTAAAGGAATATTATTTGGGGGTCCAGCCATGGAGAAGAGTTTAGACACTAGGATAAGATAAGGAACACACCCATTATAAAGAAATCACATTAGGATTCTCTTTTTAAGCTGTTCCTTAAAACACTAGTGCTTAGGAAATCTATTGGAGGCAGAAGCAGTCAAGGGTAGCCTAGGGTTAGGGTTAGGCTTAGGGTTAGGGTTACGGTACGGCTTAGGTTACGGGTTCGGGGAGGGGTTCGGGTACGGTGTAGGGTATGGGTTAGGGTTAAGGTTAGGTTTAGTGTTAGGGGTAGGGCTCGGTTTAGGGTACGGGTTAGGATTAGGGTACGTGTTAGGGTTAGGGTAGGGGTTAGGGTTAGGGTACGCGTTAGGGTTAGGGTAGTTATTAAACCTATCCCACTCTCTAGATACCCCTTAGCACGTAAAGGAATATTATTTGGGGGTCCAGCCGTGGAGAAGATTTTAGACACTAGGATAAGATAAGGAACACACCCATTATAAAGAAATCACCTTAGGATTCTCTTTTTAAGCTGTCCCTTAAAACAATAGTGCTTAGGAAATCTATTGGAGGCAGAAGCAGTCAAGGGTAGCCTAGGGTTAGGGTTAGGCTTAGGGTTAGGGTTAGGGTACGGCTTAGGTTACGGGTTCGGGGAGGGGTTCAGGTACATCGTAGGGTATGGGTTAGGGTTAGGGTTAGTGTTAGGGTTAGGCCTCGGTTTAGGGTACGGGTTAGGATTAGGGTACGTGTTAGGGTTAGGGTAGGGGTTAGGGTTAGGGTACGCGTTAGGGTTAGGGTAGTTATTAAACCTATCCCACTCTCTAGATACCCCTTAGCACGTAAAGGAATATTATTTGGGGGTCCAGCCATGGAGAAGAGTTTAGACACTAGGATAAGATAAGGAACACACCCATTATAAAGAAATCACATTAGGATTCTCTTTTTAAGCTGTTCCTTCAAACACTAGTGCTTAGGAAATCTATTGGAGGCAGAAGCAGTCAAGGGTAGCCTAGGGTTAGGGTTAGGCTTAGGGTTAGGGTTAGGGTACGGCTTAGGGTACGGGTTCGGGGAGGGGTTCGGGTACGGCGTAGGGTAAGGGTTAGGGTTAGGGTTAGGGTTAGTGTTAGGGTTAGGGCTCGGTTTAGGGTACGGGTTAGGATTAGGGTACGTGTTAGGGTTAGGGTAGGGGTTAGGGTTAGAGTTCGCATTAGGGTTAGTGTAGTTATTAAACCTATCCCACTCTCTAGATACCGCTTAGCACGTAAAGGAATATTATTTGGGGGTCCAGCCATGGAGAAGAGTTTAGACACTAGGATAATATAAGGAACACACCCATTATAAAGAAATCACATTAGGATTCTCGTTTTAAGCTGTTCCTTCAAACACTATTGCTTAGGAAATCTATTGGAGGCAGAAGCAATCAAGGGTAGCCTAGGGTTAGGGTTAGGCTTAGGGTTAGGCTTAGGGTACGGCTTAGGGTACGTGTTCGGGGAGGGGTTCGGGTACGGCGTAGGGTATGGGTTAGGGTTAGGGTTAGGGTTAGCGTTAGGGTTAGGGCTCGGTTTAGGGTATGGGTTAAGATTAGGTTATGTGTTAGGGTTAGGGTAGGGGTTAGGGTTAGGGTTAGTTTTAGGGTTAGGGCTCGGTTTAGGGTACGGGTTAGGATTAGGGTACGTGTTAGGGTTAGGGTAGGGGTTAGGGTTAGGGTATGCGTTAGGGTTAGGGTAGTTATTAAACCTATCCCACTCTCTAGATACCCCTTAGCACGTAAAGGAATATTATTTGGGGGTCCCCCCATGGAGAAGAGTTTAGACACTAGGATAAGATAAGGAACACACCCATTATAAAGAAATCACATTAGGATTCTCTTTTTAAGCTGTTCCTTAAAACACTAGTGCTTAGGAAATCTATTGGAGGCAGAAGCAGTCAAGGGTAGCCTAGGGTTAGGGTTAGGCTTAGGGTTAGGGTTAGGGTACGGCTTAGGGTACGGGTTCGGGGAGGGCTTCAGGTACGGCGTAGGGTATGGGTTAGGGTTAGGATTAGGGTTAGTTTTAGCTTTAGAGCTCGGTTTAGGGTACGGGTTAGGATTAGGGTACGTTTTAGGGGTAGGGTAGGGGTTAGGGTTAGGGTACGCGTTAGGGTTAGGGTAGTCATTAAACCTATCCCACTCTCTAGATACCCCTTAGCACGTAAAGTAATATTATTTGGGGGTCCAGCCATGCAGAAGATTTTAGACACTAGGATAAGATAAGGAACACACCCATTATAAAGAAATCACATTAGGATTCTCTTTTTAAGCCGTTCCTTAAAACACTAGTGCTTAGGAAATCTATTGGAGGCAGAAGCAGTCAAGGGTAGCCTAGGGTTAGGGTTAGGCTTAGGGTTAGGGTTACGGTACGGCTTAGGTTACGGGTTCGGGGAGGGGTTCGGGTACGGTGTAGGGTATGGGTTAGGGTTAAGGTTAGGTTTAGTGTTAGGGGTAGGGCTCGGTTTAGGGTACGGGTTAGGATTAGGGTACGTGTTAGGGTTAGGGTAGGGGTTAGGGTTAGGGTATGCGTTAGGGTTAGGGTAGTTATTAAACCTATCCCACTCTCTAGATACCCCTTAGCACGTAAAGGAATATTATTTGGGGGTCCAGCCGTGGAGAAGATTTTAGACACTAGGATAAGATAAGGAACACACCCATTATAAAGAAATCACCTTAGGATTCTCTTTTTAAGCTGTCCCTTAAAACAATAGTGCTTAGGAAATCTATTGGAGGCAGAAGCAGTCAAGGGTAGCCTAGGGTTAGGGTTAGGCTTAGGGTTAGGGTTAGGGTACGGCTTAGGGTACGGGTTCGGGGAGGGGTTCGGGTACGGCGTAGGGTATGGGTTAGGGTTAGGGTTAGGTTTAGTGTTAGGGTTAGGGCTCGGTTTAGGGTACGGGTTAGGATTAGGGTACGTGTTAGGGTTAGGGTAGGGGTTAGGGTTAGAGTTCGCATTAGGGTTAGTGTAGTTATTAAACCTATCCCACTCTCTAGATACCGCTTAGCACGTAAAGGAATATTATTTGGGGGTCCAGCCATGGAGAAGAGTTTAGACACTAGGATAATATAAGGAACACACCCATTATAAAGAAATCACATTAGGATTCTCGTTTTAAGCTGTTCCTTCAAACACTAGTGCTTAGGAAATCTATTGGAGGCAGAAGCAATCAAGGGTAGCCTAGGGTTAGGGTTAGGCTTAGGGTTAGGCTTAGGGTACGGCTTAGGGTACGGGTTCGGGGAGGGGTTCGGGTACGGCGTAGGGTATGGGTTAGGGTTAGGGTTAGGGTTAGCGTTAGGGTTAGGGCTCGGTTTAGGGTATGGGTTAAGATTAGGGTATGTGTTAGGGTTAGGGTAGGGGTTAGGGTTAGGGTTAGCGTTAGGGTTAGGGCTCGGTTTAGGGTATGGGTTAAGATTAGGGTATGTGTTAGGGTTAGGGTAGGGGTTAGGGTTAGGGTTAGTTTTAGGGTTAGGCCTCGGTTTAGGGTACGGGTTAGGATTAGGGTACGTGTTAGGGTTAGGGTAGGGGTTAGGGTTAGGGTATGCGTTAGGGTTAGGGTAGTTATTAAACCTATCCCACTCTCTAGATACCCCTTAGCACGTAAAGGAATATTATTTGGGGGTCCAGCCATGGAGAAGAGTTTAGACACTAGGATAAGATAAGGAACACACCCATTATAAAGAAATCACATTAGGATTCTCTTTTTAAGCTGTTCCTTAAAACACTAGTGCTTAGGAAATCTATTGGAGGCAGAAGCAGTCAAGGGTAGCCTAGGGTTAGGGTTAGGCTTAGGGTTAGGGTTAGGGTACGGCTTAGGGTACGGGTTCGGGGAGGTGTTCGGGTACGGCGTAGGGTATGGGTTAGGGTTAGGGTTAGGGTTAGTGTTAGGGTTAGGGCTCGGTTTAGGGTATGGGTTAAGATTAGGGTATGTGTTAGGGTTAGGGTAGGGGTTAGGGTTAGGGTATGCGTTAGGGTTAGGGTAGTTATTAAACCTATCCCACTCTCTAGATACCCTTTAGCACATAAAGGAATATTATTTGGGGGTCCAGCCATGGAGAAGAGTTTAGACACTAGGATAAGATAAGGAACACACCCATTATAAAGAAATCACAATAGGATTCTATTTTTAAGCTGTTCCTTAAAACACTAGTGCTTAGGAAATCTATTGGAGGCAGAAGCAGTCAAGGGTAGCCTAGGGTTAGGGTTAGGCTTAGGGTTAGGGTTAGGGTATGGCTTAGGTTACGGGTTCGGGGAGGGGTTCGGGTACATCGTAGGGTATGGGTTAGGGTTAGGGTTAGGGTTAGTGTTAGGGTTAGGGCTCGGTTTAGGGTACGGGTTAGGATTAGGGTACGTGTTAGGGTTAGGGTAGGGGTTAGGGTTAGGGTACGCGTTAGGTTTAGGGTAGTTATTAAACCTATCCCACTCTCTAGATACCCCTTAGCACGTAAAGGAATATTATTTGGGGGTCCAGCCATGGAGAAGAGTTTAGACACTAGGATAAGATAAGGAACACACCCATTATAAAGAAATCACATTAGGATTCTCTTTTTAAGCTGTTCCTTAAAACAGTAGTGCTTAGGAAATCTATTGGAGGCAGAAGCAGTCAAGGGTAGCCTAGGGTTAGGGTTAGGCTTAGGGTTAGGGTTAGGGTACGGCTTAGGGTACGGGTTCGGGGAGGGCTTCGGGTACGGCGTAGGGTATGGGTTAGGGTTAGGGTTAGGGTTAGTTTTAGCTTTAGAGCTCGGTTTAGGGTACGCGTTAGGATTAGGGTACGTTTTAGGGTTAGGGTAGGGGTTAGGGTTAGGGTACGCGTTAGGGTTAGGGTAGTCATTAAACCTATCCCACTCTCTAGATACCCCTTAGCACGTAAAGTAATATTATTTGGGGGTCCAGCCATGCAGAAGATTTTAGACACTAGGATAAGATAAGGAACACACCCATTATAAAGAAATCACATTAGGATTCTCTTTTTAAGCCGTTCCTTAAAACACTAGTGCGTAGGAAATCTATTGGAGGCAGAAGCAGTCAAGGGTAGCCTAGGGTTAGGGTTAGGCTTAGGGTTAGGGTTACGGTACGGCTTAGGTTACGGGTTCGGGGAGGGGTTCGGGTATGGTGTAGGGTATGGGTTAGGGTTAGGGTTAGGTTTAGTGTTAGGGTTAGGGGTCGGTTTAGGGTACGGGTTAGGATTAGGGTACGTGTTAGGGTTAGGGTAGGGGTTAGGGTTAGGGTACGCATTAGGGTTAGGGTAGTTATTAAACCTATCCCACTCTCTAGATACCCCTTAGCACGTAAAGGAATATTATTTGGGGTCCAGCCGTGGAGAAGATTTTAGATACTAGGATAAGATAAGGAAAACACCCATTATAAAGAAATCACCTTAGGATTCTCTTTTTAAGCTGTCCCTTAAAACAATAGTGCTTAGGAAATCTATTGGAGGCAGAAGCAGTCAAGGGTAGCCTAGGGTTAGGGTTAGGCTTAGGGTTAGGGTTAGGGTACGGCTTAGGTTACGGGTTCGGGGAGGGGTTCGGGTACATTGTAGGGTATGGGTTAGGGTTAGGGTTAGGGTTAGTGTTAGGGTTAGGGCTCGGTTTAGGGTACGGGTTAGGATTAGGGTACGTGTTAGGGTTAGGGTAGGGGTTAGGGTTAGGGTACGCGTTAGGGTTAGGGTAGTTATTAAACCTATCCCACTCTCTAGATAACCCTTAGCACGTAAAGGAATATTATTTGGGGGTCCAGCCATGGAGAAGAGTTTAGACACTAGGATAAGATAAGGAACACACCCATTATAAAGAAATCACATTAGGATTCTCTTTTTAAGCTGTTCCTTAAAACACTAGTGCTTAGGAAATCTATTGGAGGCAGAAGCAGTCAAGGGTAGCCTAGGGTTAGGGATAGGCTTAGGGTTAGGGTTACGGTACGGCTTAGGTTACGGGTTCGGGGAGGGGTTCGGGTACGGTGTAGGGTATGGGTTAGGGTTAAGGTTAGGTTTAGTGTTAGGGGTAGGGCTCGGTTTAGGGTACGGGTTAGGATTAGGGTACGTGTTAGGGTTAGGGTAGGGGTTAGGGTTAGGGTACGCGTTAGGGTTAGGGTAGTTATTAAACCTATCCCACTCTCTAGATACCCCTTAGCACGTAAAGGAATATTATTTGGGGGTCCAGCCGTGGAGAAGATTTTAGACACTAGGATAAGATAAGGAACACACCCATTATAAAGAAATCACCTTAGGATTCTCTTTTTAAGCTGTCCCTTAAAACAATAGTGCTTAGGAAATCTATTGGAGGCAGAAGCAGTCAAGGGTAGCCTAGGGTTAGGGTTAGGCTTAGGGTTAGGGTTAGGGTACGGCTTAGGTTACGGGTTCGGGGAGGGGTTCAGGTACATCGTAGGGTATGGGTTAGGGTTAGGGTTAGTGTTAGGGTTAGGCCTCGGTTTAGGGTACGGGTTAGGATTAGGGTACGTGTTAGGGTTAGGGTAGGGGTTAGGGTTAGGGTACGCGTTAGGGTTAGGGTAGTTATTAAACCTATCCCACTCTCTAGATACCCCTTAGCACGTAAAGGAATATTATTTGGGGGTCCAGCCATGGAGAAGAGTTTAGACACTAAGATAAGATAAGGAACACACCCATTATAAAGAAATCACATTAGGATTCTCTTTTTAAGCTGTTCCTTCAAACACTAGTGCTTAGGAAATCTATTGGAGGCAGAAGCAGTCAAGGGTAGCCTAGGGTTAGGGTTAGGCTTAGGGTTAGGGTTAGGGTACGGCTTAGGGTACGGGTTCGGGGAGGGGTTCGGGTACGGCGTAGGGTATGGGTTAGGGTTAGGGTTAGGGTTAGTGTTAGGGTTAGGGCTCGGTTTAGGGTACGGGTTAGGATTAGGGTACGTGTTAGGGTTAGGGTAGGGGTTAGGGTTAGAGTTCGCATTAGGGTTAGTGTAGTTATTAAACCTATCCCACTCTCTAGATACCGCTTAGCACGTAAAGGAATATTATTTGGGGGTCCAGCCATGGAGAAGAGTTTAGACACTAGGATAATATAAGGAACACACCCATTATAAAGAAATCACATTAGGATTCTCGTTTTAAGCTGTTCCTTCAAACACTATTGCTTAGGAAATCTATTGGAGGCAGAAGCAATCAAGGGTAGCCTAGGGTTAGGGTTAGGCTTAGGGTTAGGCTTAGGGTACGGCTTAGGGTACGTGTTCGGGGAGGGGTTCGGGTACGGCGTAGGGTATGGGTTAGGGTTAGGGTTAGGGTTAGCGTTAGGGTTAGGGCTCGGTTTAGGGTATGGGTTAAGATTAGGTTATGTGTTAGGGTTAGGGTAGGGGTTAGGGTTAGGGTTAGTTTTAGGGTTAGGGCTCGGTTTAGGGTACGGGTTAGGATTAGGGTACGTGTTAGGGTTAGGGTAGGGGTTAGGGTTAGGGTATGCGTTAGGGTTAGGGTAGTTATTAAACCTATCCCACTCTCTAGATACCCCTTAGCACGTAAAGGAATATTATTTGGGTGTCCCCCCATGGAGAAGAGTTTAGACACTAGGATAAGATAAGGAACACACCCATTATAAAGAAATCACATTAGGATTCTCTTTTTAAGCTGTTCCTAAAACACTAGTGCTTAGGAAATCTATTGGAGGCAGAAGCAGTCAAGGGTAGCCTAGGGTTAGGGTTAGGCTTAGGGTTAGGGTTAGGGTACGGCTTAGGGTACGGGTTCGGGGAGGGCTTCAGGTACGGCGTAGGGTATGGGTTAGGGT